>NC_067430.1:28031754-28332121 GCF_009764475.1 Pristis pectinata
GTCAGGACTGAACCCGGGTCTCTGACACTGTAGACCTACTTACTGTGCTACCCCTATTGATGTGGTTAAGCAGCAAGATGACCCTCATCCATCACACGGCAAAGACTATTCTGATAAAACATCCCTAATTGTACTGATTTTGGCATTTCTTTCCTCAACTCCTGAGATGTTTGGGAGGACTGCAAACTCCTCACTCGAACTCTCACCACTGGAGTCCTCTTCTACTCTCTCTGCATTATTCCACACCATACACTTACTGGTAAACTCACTTGTATGCCATTTATCAGAAGCTTGTTTATTCAACTTTGAGCAGAGCTCTCTGGCGATGGAAACATTCCTATTGTACCTGAAGCATTCTAGCAGAGGACCTGGAACGATAATCCAACATGTAGCGGTCTGTACCTCAGAAGTGGAAACCCGATCCTGCTTACTCACTAGCTGCATCTCTCAAAGCAAAACTAATTTACAGACCCACTCCTGAGATACATTTGCCACTTTAACAGCATTTAATACAGAAATGCAAATTGGTGCCCGTAACATGGAATGTTCCACGAACCCTTTCTCAGTTTCCAAAGTTCACCCAGAAACAAATGCAACTCATGCTAATTTAGTTATAGAACTGTTACAGTACAGGAGGCCATTCAGCCTTGGATCTCTGCCAAATCCTAGAATAACTCCATCCGTCCCATTTCCCCATGGAATTGTGATGACAATCAAAGAATTATTAGGGTGTGTCAGGAAGATCTCTTTCAAATACTGCACTGCAATGATGCTTGAGATGTGGCTGAGAACAGGCTGTCAGTTCCAAAGACAATGACCTGAATGGCCACCACACTGCATCTCACCCTCACGTTCACTCTGCATAGTAAATGCCCGTCAATGTTTCAGTGGTACTCACTTGATGCAGCCAATGATAACCTGAGTCAGGGGATAGATGAGCGGTTCCAGAACTTCATTGGGGTAAACTTTGCTCAGCAGACGACACCATAGAAACAAGCAGTGAATGAACTGCCAGTTGTAGACAGACTGATACGTCTCCTATCAACAAAGAGATGAGCACAATAGTAATAGGAGACAAGCAGAAGACAGAAGTAATTAAGTTATAATCTTATTTCAACCCAAAGGGAACAGTTAGGGCAACACAAAGGTGCAGCTAGTAGAACCACTGTCACAGGGCACCAGGACCCGGGTTCAATCCTGAGCCCTTTAGTGCTGTCTACGTGGAGCTTGCACATTTTCTCTGTAAGAGCAATAAACAGCAAACACTGCCCGAGCTTATCTTTCAGGTCTTTCTGAAATACTCTACTCAGCCACTAGTTGTCAGTAGAAACAGAGGAGTGAAATTTAAAGGTGTTTTATTCAATACATAAAAAGGCTAAAATAAAGACGTGCGTTACCTTTTTCTTCATGGTCATGGCGTTTCGGAGATGGATGGCCAGCTGTCGGATGTAAATGAAAGCGTGCTGGTAAGTAGCGTGGTAGTCCAACGTATACATCTCCGTCAGGCTACGCTGCATGAAGTTGATCATGGGGAGCACATTTGGTGATGTAAATTTACAGTTCTTTCACGTAGGCACGTACATTTGCTGGAGGAAGACAAAGAGGGCAAGAGTACAAAAATTGTGGAGTTGTGTATAGTGAAGAAGGTTTGTCAAAGGACATGGATCAGTTGGAGAGATGGGCGGAGAAATGGCAGATGGAGTTTAATCTGGCATAGAGTTGTGAGGGGTTGCACTTTGGGAGGTCAAATGTAAGGGGAATGTATACAGTAAATGGCAGGACCCTTAGGAGCATTGATGTACAGAGGGATCTTGGGGTGCAAGTCCATAGCTCCCTACAAGTAGGCTGACGGTATGCTTGCCTTCATTAGCTGGGGCTATGAGTATATATCGTTGTTAAGTCATATTGCAGCTGGATACAACTTCGGTTTGGCCACATTTGGAGCACTGTATGCAGATCTGGTTGATGCATTATATGTGGAGGCTTTGGAGAGGGTGCAGAAGAGGTTCACCAGGATGTTGCCTAGATTGGAAAGTATTAGCTACAAGGAGAGGTTAGACCAACTTGGGCTGTTTACTCTGGGAGCGCTGGAGGCTGAGGGAGACCTGATAGAAATGTATAAAATTCTGAGAGGCATAAATAGGGTAGATAGTCTAGAGTCTTTTCCCAGGGTGGAAAAAACAAAGCATAGCTTTAAGGTGAGAGGGGGAAAGTTTCGAGATGTGTGAAGCAACTTCTTATTTAAACATTGAGTGGTAGGTACCTGGAACAGGCTGGGAATGGAGGGATATGGATCACATACAGGCAGGTGGGTTAGTTTAATTTGGCATCATGGTCAGCACAGACATGGGGGCCAAAGGGCCTGTTTCAAGTGCTGTACTCTTCTCGATTTCTTTTACCTAGTTTTGAACTAAGACTTTACCTTCTCACATTACTTGGACAATATTCTCTCCCTCTGCCTCCTACAGTATCTTTTCCCAAGCAGCTATTAAATCCCTATAGCTCATGTTGGGAGGACAAGAAGCTGACCCTGGAATAAACAAGAAGAGGACCCATTGTACCCAACACCACAATGTTCACCCACTCACGTTTAGTGGAAGTGAAGCCCAGGAAGTTGATACCCCTTTATATGAGGACAGAGATTCTAGATGGGCTGGAGATACGTCAGTGCTGCTGGTAAAGCATTCATTAAATTACTGAACATCCCCCACACTGTGTGTTACACACACTTCCACACACATATCATTGCTATAGAATGTTTCAATAGTAATGGTTGTGGGTAAGTTACAGCAACCAGAGGCCTGGACTATTTACCCAAAAGACATCCAAAGTTCAAATCCCACTACATTTAAATTCAAGTATCAAACTTTAAAAAATTGGTATTTTAACAAAAAATTTGTCCCAGTAAAGATAAGATTCACCATGAGAAACCTGTCATGTTCACTACTGTCCTGGACTGGGCTGTAGGTGATTCCAGATCCAGCAATGGGATAGATGCCTCCTCAAATAAGGGGCAATTAGGGATGGACAATAAATGCTGACATTGCCAGCGACATCCCTGTCCCAGGAACAAATAAAACCAACAAAAACCTATCCTGAGGCTCATGACTGGACTGCAATTCCTCACTAACCCAAAGCCCGTCACCAATCACTTGCATATAACTAATACACAAACCTCCTTCATCCCTACTGATTAAATTTGATGCAATAAGCTCCCATGAAGCCCAAAGATCTCCAGCTAGAATTCAGTTGAAATGATTCAACACAATATTAATACAACTTTAAGAACAGCATTGCCAGAGTCTCATTATATCGAGATACTAGGTGTGAACCAGACTCTCTAAGATCCCAGGTATAGTGTTCTGTTCCTTTTGTTGAGAAGGACATCAAGATTATCACCTTTCTCAGCAACATTCCACTAAGAGGATTCTTGGGTATTGAATAAACAACCTCTGGAGACTTTTGTAAAGCCATTTTATACCATCGTGGAGTTGTACTCCAATCGACGCAAAGCCCAAATAGTCAAAGCGTAAGCTCCAGTCTCAGGTCACTGCCACCTGAGCCATATTGTAGCTTCAACAGGCAGTCACCAGTGCCTCACATTGAGATTAAAATCATGACATATGCTCATACTATGCACTGTGAACAGTCAGTGTAACATGCACTGGTTCACACCAGACAAAAGCCTGATTCTCTGCTAGACTGAAAACTAAAACCTTTTATCAGCTTGAATGTATTTTTACACTGCTACGTATAGTGACAATATGATAGGCAGTCACTATATGTAGCTGTTGAGATGATTGAGTAACTCCCATGTCAATCAAGCTTGATGAAAACCCACTGATTACTAAGATTGATTTAATGCATATTATATGTACTGGAATTGGTTTATTATTGTCACATGTACCGATATACAGTGAAAAGCTTTTGTTTGCACGCCATCCAGACAGATCATTCCATACGTAAGTACACTGAGGCGGTAAAAAGGAAAACAAAGCAAAATATAGCACAGAGAAAGTGCAGTGCAGGTAGACAAATAAAGTGCAAGGGCCACGACAAGGTAGATTGGGAGATCAAGAGTCCATCTTTCAGTGTGTGAGAGGTCCGTTTAAGACAACAGTTGGATAGAAGCTGTCCTTGAGCCCGGTGGTATGTGCTCTCAGACATTTTTCTGGAGAAACTACGCTGCTTTTATTGGGAGAAGTTGCTGTAGTTTCTGCTACCTTTGCTCTTTGAACGGATTCTGCGGACAGTGAGGTTGTTGGCGGAACAACAGATCTGCCCCACCGAATGCCCAATGCTCAGTGGGTGACCCAGTTTTACCAATGATCGCTCTTCTTTTGTTCCCCAAACACTATCATTACCTTCAGCACCAGATTGAGATACACGTCCTGCTTGTGCCTGCATATTTTGTTGAGGATTAGGAAGGCCAGCACTCGCACCGTCTCCTCTCCCGTACTCCACTGCACTATCACTTCCTAGAGGGTATAAAAGTAGATGGATCAGTAACGAGAGAGCAGAAGCAGTATTAGAAACTTTCATCATACTCCTAGCAACAACATTCTTCACTGGTGCAAAAGTAATTGGATCTTTCACATTAAAATATTTAGGAATTTTATGTTCTACATTACAGAAGTAAAATACCTTTCCTCTTATCCTTATGCTTCAAGGGTTTGGTTATTAGTATTGGTTTATTATTGCCACACATACTGCAGTGCCACACCGTACCTGTGTTCTGCAGGGATCTGCTCTGGGGCCCCTGCTCTTTGTGATTTTTATAAATGACTTGGATGAGGAAGTAGAGGGGTGGGTTAGTAAGTCTGCAGATGACATAAAGGTTGGAGGGGTTGTGGATAGTGTAGAAGGTTGTCGTAGGTTACAACAGGATATAACCAGGATGCAGAGTTGGGCAGAGAAGTGGCAGATAGGAGTTCAATCTGGAAAAGTTTGAAACGATACACTTTGGAAGAACGAATATGAAGGCGGAGTACACTTAACAGTGTGGAGGAACAGAGGGATCTTGGGGTCCACGTCCATAGATCCCTCAAGGTTGCTGTGCAGGTCAATAGGGTTGTTAAGAAGGCATATGGAGTGTTGGCCTTCATTAGTCAGGGTACTGAGTTCAAGAGCCGCGAGGTGATGTTGCAGCTCTCTAGAACTCTGGTTAGACCACACTTGGAGTATTGTGTTCAGTTCTGGTCGCTTCATTATAGGAAGGATGTGGAAGCTTTAGAGAGGGTGTAGAGGAGATTTACCAGGATGCTGCCTGGATTGGAGAACATGTCTTATGAGGATAGGTTGAGCAAGCTAGCACTTTTCTCTTTGGAGAGAAGAAGGATGAGAGGTGACTTGATAGAGGTGTACAAGATGATAAGAGGCATAGATCGGGTGGACAGTCAGAGACTTTTTCCCAGGACGACAATGGCTAACACTAGGGGACATAATTTTAAGGTGATTGGAGGCCCTAATAACGTCAGCACACGATCCACCCCAGTGGACCTTCCGTTAAAGTTTATAGCACGGGTGGCTATGCGGGCCATACTGGGGTTACCCCCCCCTTCCAGCTCACGGTCTGTACCCCTGCAAATCGTGCCAGTGTTTTTACTTTCTTAGGATGTTAAGGAGGTTCGGCTTGTCACCGAACACCCCAACAAATTTCTACAGATGTACCATTGAAAGTATCTGACTGGTTGCATCATGGTCTGGTACAACAATTCGAATGCGCAGAAAGGTAAGAAACTGCAGAGAGTAGTGGACTCTGCCCAATACATCAAGGGCACATCCCTCCCCACCAGTGGTAGTATCTACAGGAGGCGCTGCCTCAAGAAGGCAACATCCATCATCAAAGACCCCCACCACCGGACCATGCCATCTTTTCGCAGCTACCATCGGGCAGGAGGTACAGAAGCCTGAAGTCCCACACCACCAGGTTCAGGAACAGCTACTTCCCTTCAACCATTCGGTTCAAGAACCAACCGGCACAACCCCAACCACTACCTCAGTACAGCAACACTGTGACCACTTTGATTACTTTGCACTAAAATGTGTTCTTTCTTGTAAAAATTGTGCAAATTTATGTTCAATTTATGTTTTCCTTGTGAATGCTGCTTATCTGATGCTACGTGCCTGTGATGCTGCTGCAAGTAAGCTTTTCATTGCACCTGGGCACACATGGACTTGTGCATCTGACAGTAACTCGAACTTTGACAAATATGGTTCTTCAAGACACTCATCCAGATTCCCCCTAAGGTGGTGATTGTTTTCTGCTTATCAACAGTGGCCCCAAGGCTCCCATCACTCTCTGGCTGAACAGCCAGATAAAAATGGCATGGGAGGAATGAGGCGTCCATGTACCCTACAGCTCAGGAGGTCACGGTGTTCCGGCTCTTTGATAGGCTGGCTAGGTGCTGCCCCTTTCTTGGCTGAAGCCATCCTTGATCGCTAGACAAAACCCGACTGCAGAAATTCCGACAAAACTGTTCATTGTGGAAGGAGAGTCTCAAAGCTCAGTATCCAAGCCTGTTGTGCATCAGAGGTGGTAAAGGGTCTTCAACCTGAAACTCGTTACTACCATCGGGGAGGAGGTACAGGAGCCTGAAGACCCACAATCAATGATTCAGGAACAACTTCTTCCCCCTCCGCCATCAGATTTCTGAACGGTCCGCGAACTCATGAACACTACCTCGTTATTCCTTTCTTCTTTGCACTACTTATTTATTTTTGTAATTTATAGTAATTTTATGTCTTTGCACTGCACTGCTGCCGCAAAACAACAAATTTCACATCATCTAAGTCAGTGATAATAAACCTGATTCTGATTCTCTCTCCATAGATGCTGCCTGAGTATTTTACATTTTCCATTTTTATTTCAGCTTTCCAACATCTGCAGTTGGGCAAGTTTCATTTCTTATTATGCACCAACCCTCTATCTGTTCCCGTACCGGAAAGCAGCAAAGAGGAACGTCATAGTTGGAGGACAATGACTTTATGTTTCAACCTCCAGCTGCAAAGGAGATGGGGGAAAAGGAAGACTACAAGAGTTGTACTCTTCCCAGAGACCATCCACAGAGGGTGTTACCGGCGATTTGGAAAGATCATGGCAGCTTCAAGTGACTGATAACAAGCAAAAACTGGGGAAAATATCATTCTTCCAACCATCGCTGAGTTCAGGTAGAATGGATCCTCAACCAGCCAAGGCCTAATGACATGAGAAATGGGAGGAGTAGGCCATTCAGTCCCTCGAGTCTACTCTGTAGGTCAACAAGATCAAGGCTGATCTACCTCAACCCATTTTCCTGCTCTGTCCCCAGATCCCTCGAATCCTCTGATATCCAGAAGTCCACTGATCTTGGTTTTGAATGCAATCAATGACCGAGCCTCTGCAGCCCATTGGAGTCTAGAATTCACTGACCTCTGAGTGAAGACATTTTTCTGCATTTTAGTCCTAAATAACCCACCCCTTATTTTGAGACTGCGACCCAGTGTCCTGGGAACTCCTCAAGTACGGGAAACATTTGGCACACATCTACCCTGTCGGGCCCTCGAAGGATTTCATGCTTTCAATGATGTCACCTAAGGTCCAGAGAACAGAGGCCTTGCCAGTTGAACCTCTCCTCGTATGACTGAACAGCCATCTCAGGCACCAGGCTGGTGAATAAATGTAACCAACCAGCGAAAGGCTGTTTGCACAGAGACACCTTCCCCAATGAATAGATGCTGAGAAACATCTGCAGAAAAATTCCGCAATGAATCCAGAGAGTTATGGACTCAGCCCAATAACATCACGGGAACATCCCTCCACACCATCGGTAGTATCTACATGAGGCGCTGCCTCAAGAAGGCAACATCCATCATCCAAGATCCCCACCTTCCAGGCCATGCCATCTTCTCACAGCTACCAACAGGCAGGAGGTACAGAAGCCTGAAGTCCCACACCACCAGGTTCAAGAACAGCTTATTCAGTTCTTGAACCAACTGACATAGCCGCAATCACTACTCCAGTATAGTAACACTATGATCACTGACAACTTGGTACTAAAATGGGCTTTTTTTTTGTTCTAATTGTGTTCTTTCTTGTAAAAATTGTGTATAATTTATGCTTTTCTTGTAAATGTTGTGTAGTTGATGCTGTGTGCCTGTGATGCTGCTGCAAGTAAGTTTTTCATTGCACCTGCGCACACATGGACTTGTGCATCTGACAATAAACTCGACTTTGAATATTCGGACATTGGAATACTCTGACAGAAACAGACTTTCCAATCAATAATTCTGCCCCATCACCATGAATTGCAGAACGCCGGGAGGACAGAATCTTTATTACCAATGGATGACAACTCCCATTAGTTGTCCACAACTGAAGTAAAATACATCACTGTTCCAGCTGCTTGTCCATAACACCGCTTGCGTGGTTATGCTGATGAAGGCTGTTTGATCTTGCAGGCACACAGAACAAGTGGGAAGGGGAAGGGTGAAGGATAGGGGACCACATTCTCCAGGTAAAGTCTGTTTCTATCAGTTTCAATGTCCAAATTAGTCAAAGTATTGAGTTCAAGAGTCAGGAAGTTGTGTTGCAGTTTTACAAGTTGTTTCCACTGGTAGGTAAGACTAGAACTTGGCGACATGGCCTCAAGGTTCAGGGGAGTAGATTTAGGACAGGGATGAGGAGAAACTGCTTTTCCCAGAGAGTAGTGAATCTGTGGAATTCTCTGCCCAGGGAAGCAGCAGAGGCTACCTCATTAAATATAGTTAAGACACAGTTAGATAGATTTTTGCATAGTAGGGGAATTAAGGGTTATGGGGAAAAGGCAGATAGGTGGAGCTGAGTCTATGGCCAGATCAGCCATGATCTTATTGAATGGTGGAGCAGGTTCAATGGGCCAGATGGCCTCCTCCTGCTCCTATTTCTGACGTTCTTATAAAGTTTAGGCCGCATCTGGAGCACTGCAATCAGTTCTGGTCAACCCATCATAGGAAGGATGTGGAGGCTTTGGAAAGGGTATAGATGAGGTTCACCAGGATGCTGCCTGGATTAGAGGACATGTGCTAAGAGGAGAGGTTGGACAAACTTGAGTTGTTTTCTTTGGAGCAGCGGAGGCTGAGGGGAGACCTGATTGAAGTTTGTAAGATTATGAGAGGCATAGATAGAGTAGTCAACCATTATCTTTTTCCCAGGATTGAAATGTCTAATACCAGAGGGCGTGCATTTAAGGTGAGAGGGGCTAAGTTCAAAGGAGATGTGCAGGGCAGGTTTTTTACACAGAGAGCGGTGGGTGCCTGGAATGTGCTGCCAGGGCTGGGGGTGGAGGCAGATACGATAGAGGGGATTAAGGGGCTTTTAGATAGTCACGTGGATGTGCAGAGAGTGGAGGGATGTGGACATTGTGTAGGCAGAAGGGATCCAGTTAGTTAGGCGTTTAATTATGAGTTTAATTCATTCAGCACAGCATCGTGAGCCAAAAGGCCTGATCCTGAGCTGCACTGTTCTGTGTTCTAAACAGGCACAATCACCGTTAGTTAAGGGTGAAGGCAGAGAAGGCAGCGATGAAGATCACGGATCACTCAGCAGACCCAGTTATTTGGGGCAGCGAAGGACTGTTTGGTGATCACATCGAGCAGGGTTGAACACCAGAAACTGGAACAGTTTACAATGTAAACATCGTGTTGCAAGGCCTGGTGTGGGTGGGGCCAACTGTAGCGTGAAGCCTCGCTGCTTTGATGCTCGGACACAGACCCCTGGAAAAGTTTAATATGGAGCAGCAGAGCTGGTGAGGGGTCTGAGCAGCTTTTTCAAGATTTGGAACCAGAAGCAATCTGCTGGAGGAACTCAGCGGGTCGAGCAGCATCCGTGGGAGCAAAGGAATTGCCGGCGTTCCTGGTGGAAACCCTGCATCAGGAGACTGGCTGAGGTCCTCCAGCAGATTGTTCGTTGCTCCAGATTGCAGCATCTGCCGTCTCTGGTGTCTCTTTTTTGAAAGTTTGATTCCCCCATTTATGGCAACGTTCTTTTCAGGGATTACATCGGTGAGACCAAACGCAGACTAGGTGACCGTTTTGCAGAACACCTGCGCTCTGTCCATAACCACGATCTGCATCTCCCCGTTGCCAGTCACTTCAACTCCCTCTCCCACTATCACTGATATGTCAGTCCTCGGCCTCCTCCACTGCCAGGAGAATTCCAAGCGCAAACTGGAGGAACAGCACCTCATTTTGCATCTTGGAACCTTGCAGCCTAACGGAATGAACAATGAATTCTCCCACTTTAGGTAATTCCACCCCCCCCCCCCCCCCCCGCCCCACCCAACAAACTCTCCTCCCTTGCTTCTTCTTCCCTTTCCTAGCCTCTTTGTTCTGCCTTTTTTTCCCTCTCTCTCCTTACCTTTGACCCACCCCCCGGGGAATCTGCTCTCCCCTCCTCCCCCGCACCTGCCCATCACTATCTCTTACCTGCACCTACCTATCACCACCCCATCTCCCCTCTTTTGTCCACCTTTCACTGCGCTGCTTTTCCCTCCTATATATTGGGCTTCCCCTTTTCCTATCTTCAGTCCTGAAGAAGGTTTCCTGACCGCCTGTTTTTCTCCACGAATGCTGCCTGGCCCGCTGAGTTCCTCCAGCATCGTTGTGTTTTGCATTAGATATAAAATTGGGCTCTTAGTAAAAGTACAAACAGATGAGACAAAGGTTTTGTTTTTACAGCATGCAGGTTAAAATCAGCTCCCTGGTAACCACGTCATTGGAAGTCCAATCAATCGGAATCCAACAGGTTAATGTAAAACCCAAAGGACAAATCTTGTCCATATATTACACAGTCTTCTCTCTCATGCATTAACCGATCTGATGTACATTTGCAGCATTGAAAGACCTGGATAGAGTGGACTTGGAGAAGATGACTCCAGTAGTGGGAGAGTTGAGGACCAGAGGGCACAGCCTCAGAATAGAAGGACGTCCCTTTAGAACAGAGATGAGGAGGAATTTCTTTAGCCAGAGGGTGGTGAATCTGTGGAATTCACTGCCACATATGGCTGTGGAGGCCAAGTCATTGGGTATGTTTAAAGCGGAGGTTACTAGGTTCTTGATTAGTAAGGGCGTCAAAGATTACGGGGAGGAGAATGGGGTTAAGAGGGAAAAATAAATCAGCCATGATCGAATGGCAGAGCAGACTCGATGGGCCGAATGGCCTAATGCTGCTCCTATGTCTTATGGTCTTATTTTTGTCTGGTTCGTAGCAGTTATGATGTCCACACAGATCCCACCATCCTCTTCTGCACATCCTGTCCCACAACCCAATCACCCACCCACGTCCAGCACCAGTGTGGATGGTTCTTAGGGGGACCCACCCACACGGTAACAACTCTGAAATCCCTCTGATAGATTCTCCTTTCCTGATATGACTTAAGCCAACACCAGGCCCAATAAAACAGGAAGCGTGTGATCTTCAAATGGGAATATGCAGGCCTTACCTTCAGGAGGATACGGGAGTGCTTTGGAAAGCAGAGGTAGTACGGTACCAAGTGAAGTATGTGACGCAGGACAGCACTAACCACCGAGACTTCTGACAAACTTGACAGCAGCTGGAAAGGAAGGAAAACTAATTTGGTTTCGTCTCAACTTTTTGTGCTAGCTTCCAACCTTAGCCATTGACAACCTCCACTCAGACACTGTGAGAAATATAGCTGCCCTGACTGAAGGTGACATCGGAGCAGAGAGAAACTCGCTTAACATGGAGTGTGAGACCAACAGAGTGTGGTGCTTATTTTCTCTGAGGGACACAAAGTTTAGGGTCTACTGCATTTAAACAGGGAACCCTGAAGTGATGCAACAAGATGTGGGACGGGCAAGGGGGAGTGCCACTTGAAATAGAGTCATACAGCACGGAAACAGACCCTTCGGCCCAATTGGTCCATGCCGACCAAGATGCTCCATCCAAACTAGTCCCATTTGCCCGCATTTGGCCCATAACCTTCTAAATCTTTCCCATCCATGTACCTGTCCAACTATCTTTTAAAAGTTGTTATTGTATCTGCCTCAAGCACTTCCTCTGGCAGCTCGTTCCACATGGATACCACCCTTTATGTAAAAAAGTTGCCCCTTGCATTCCTCTTAACCCTTTCCCCTCTCACCTTAAACCTATACCCTCTAGTTCTTGATACCCCAACTCTTGAAAAAGACTGAGTGCCTTCACCCTATCTATGCCTTTTATGGAAGTGTATGATTTTATACACCTCCATAAGATCATCTCTCAGTCTTCTATGCTCCAAGGAATAAAGTTCTAGCCTGCCCAACCTCTCCCTATAGGCCAGTCCCTCAAGTCCTGGCAGCATCCTTGTAGATCTTTTCTGCACTCTTTCTGGTTTAATAACATCTTTCCTACGGCAGGGTGACCAGAACTGAACACAACACTCCAAATGCAGCCTCACCAGCGTCCTGTACGACAGCACCATGACCTCCTGACTTTTATACTCAAGCCCAGACTAATGAAGGCCTGCGTGTCAAAAGCCTTTTTCACCACCCTGCCTACCTGTGACCCCACTTTCAGTTGGGGACAGGCAATAAATCTTAGTCTGCAGCAACCCTTGCAAGCAAATTAATATACCATCTGAGTGGCTGTAGTTAGTACCACTGTCTCACAGCTCAAGTAACCCGGGTTCAATCCTGACCTCAGATGCTGTCTGTGTGGAGTTTGCACGTTCTCCCTGTGTGGGTTTCCTCCCACAGCTCAAAGGTGTGTGGGTAGATAGGTTAATTGGCCGCTGTAAATTGCCCCTTGTGTGTAAGGGAGTGGTAGGTAAATCAGTGTGTAACTGATTACCACGAGGAGAGAATAACTTGGGGAACGGATTAATGAGAATGCCCTGTGGGCCAGCTGACACTCAATGGGCCAAATGGCCTCCTTCTAATAACATAAGGAAATATGAGATGCTAGGGATCCTTGACAGGGGCAATGCAGAGAGAATCCTTCTCGTTGAGGAAGAATCTAGCACAAGGGGTCACCTATTTTGCACAGATATGAGGTAAAAAAAATTTTCTCTCCCTTAAGGGTTGATGAAAACAGAGTCTTTGAACACTTAAGGCTGAGGTCGATGGATTCTTGATAAAGCAAGGTGCTGAAAGGTTACTGGAAGTTGGCAGGGGTGTGGAGTTGAGGTTGTAATTAGATGAGACAGGAAGAGTGGGCAGGTTCAAGTGCTGAATGGCCTACTCCAGCTTCTAGTTTACACGTTCCTTTGTGCTCCTTCAAAATCTTAATATTATCTCTTATTCTTTAAACTACAGAGAGTAGAGGTCTAACCTATTCAGTCAATCTTCACAAAATAATCCCTTTGTTCCACGAATCCTGATTAAACATTATATTAAAATAAAAGCAGATTTGTATAATACAATTTTTTAAAAAAGCACGTAATCCCAGATTTACTTTCGGAACTTACCTGGACAAGTCCGGCCAAGTAAACACTCACATCCTGTCGGATCTTTGGCCACTGAAAGCTGCTGGAGGGAAGCAATAACCTGGGAGAGACAAGCAAAGACGTTTGAGACACTAGCACAATAGGCATCGCACAGCTGGGTCGGCACCAAGTGAAGCTGCAAACAGGAGTCTACCAACTACAATGACTGGACCTCACATTCCCTCCTCCCTTCTTGCCATCTGCCTTCCCCAACCCAACACACACTCACCGTACAAACTTGAGGTCCGTTTCTTTTGATACAACATCCTTTGATGTTTGACATAGTTTGACTTAGACAGATGCTACCCAACCACTACCCACCACTGACTTTGTCTTGCCCTCTAAGTTCAGGAACAGTGGCCCAATTTTCTCAACCACTCTCAGTTGTTCTAAGCTCAGATGAAGATGGTATTGGAGAACTGTCCCAATACATCACAGGCACATCCCTCCCCACCACTGGGAGTATATCCAGGAAGTGCTGCCTCAAGAAGGCAACATCCATCATCAAAGATCCCCACCATCCGGGCCATGCCATCTTCTCGCAGCTCCCATCGGGCAGGAGGTACAGAAGCCTGAAGTCCCACATCACCAGGTTCAAGAACAGCTACTTCCCTTCAACCATTTGGTTCTTGAACCAACCTGCACAACCCTAATCACTACCTCATTATAGCAATACTATGACCACTTTGCACTACAAAGAACTTATTTTTGTTTTAATGGTATTCTTTCTTATATAAATTTTGTATAATTTTAATTATTGTTTTTCTTGTGAATGTTGAGTATCTGATGCTATGTGCCTGTGATGCTGCTGCAAATAAGTTTCTCGTTGCACCTGTGCACACGTTACTTGTGCACGTGACAATAAACTCGACTTGACATATTTTCCTTCCTACAGTTAATTGGTAAATTGGTTTTTTGTCACATATACTGAGGTACAGTTAAAAAAAAACTTTGTTTTGCATGCCATCCATACAGATCATTTCAGCACATCAATTCATTGAAGTAGTACAAGGGAAAAGCAATAACAGAATGCAGAATAAAGTGTTACAGTTGCAGAGAAAGTGCTATAAGTTCAACAGTCTTATAACAGCGGGATAGAAGCTGTTCTTGAGTCTGGTGGTACGTGCTTTCAGGCTTTTGTATCTTCTGCCTGATGGAGAGGGGAGAAGAGAGAATGTCCAGGGTGGGTGGGGTCTTTGATTATGTTGGCTGCTTTACCAAGACAGCCAGAAGTATAGACAGAGTCCATGGAGCAGAGGCTGGTTTCTGTGATGTGCTGGGCTGGGCTGTGTCCATAACTCTCTGATTCTCCAGGTAATTCCCCAAGTGGGGAACCACTTACTACATTGGATGTAGTCAATGCAATGAATCTTAATATAGGAGCGTTAGGTCTTATAGCTGTCAAGTCAACTGCAACAGCCTGCTTATTAATGGGTTTGTGGGACGTGAGCACTGCAGGCAAGACCAGCATTTGTCACCCATCCCTAACTACCCTTGAGAAGGTTGTGGAAAGCCATCTTCTTGAACTGCCAGAATCTGTTTCAGTGAAAATGATTCCCACAGTGCTGTTTGATGGGAATCCCAGGACCTAGAACCAGGAATGATGAAGGGACTGCGATATAGTTCCAAGTCAGGATGGTGTGCAACTTGGAGGGAATCTTCAGTGATGGTGTTCCCATACACCTACTGCTCTTTTGCTTCTTTGTGGTAGAGGTCACAAGTTTAGGAAGTGCTATCAGAGTGGCCTGGCTGAGTAAGTGCAGTAGATGACACACGCTGTGCGACCGTAGTGGAGGGAATGAACATTTAAGATGGTGGATGGAGCTCCAATGTCAACAAAGCAAAATAGCTGGTCATTGACTTCAGGAAAGGGGGCGGTGTACATGCACCTGTCTACATCCATGGTGCTGAGGTCGAGAGGGTTGAGAGCTTCAAGTCCCTAGGAGTGAACATCACCAATAGCCTGTCCTGGTCCAACCACGTAGATGCCACGGCCGAGAAAGCTCACCAACGCCTCTACTTCCTCAGGAGGCTAAAGAAATTCAGTACGTCCCCTTTGACACTCACCAACTTTTATCGATGCACCACAGAAAGCATCCTATCTGGATGTATCACGGCTTGGTACGGCAACTGCTCTGCCCAGGACCGCTAGAAACTGCAGAAGTTGTGGACACAGCCCAGTGCATCACGGAAACCAGCCTCCCCTCCTTGAACTCTGTCTACACTTCTCGCTGTCTTGGTGAAGCAGCCAACATAATCAAAGACCCCACCCACCCCAGGTCCTTCTCTCCTCCATCAGGTAGAAGATACAGGAGCCTGAGGGCACGTACCACAAGGCTTAAGGACAGCTTCTATCCCACTGTGATAAGACTATTGAACGGTTCCCTTATACGATGAGATGGACTCTGACCTCACGATCTACCTCATTGTGACCTTGCACCTTATTGCACTGCACTTTCTCTGTAGCTGTGATACTTTACTCTGTACTGTTATTGTTTTTACCTGTACTACATCAATGCACTCTGTACTAACTCAATGTAACTGCACTGCGTAATGAATTGACCTGTACGATCAGTACGCAAGACAAGTTTTTCCACTGTACCTCGGTACAAATGACAATAATAAACCAATACGAATACCAATACCAGTGAAATGGGCTGTTTTATTCTGGACAGTGTTAACCTTGATCGTTGGGGCTGCACTTAGCTGGGCAAGTAGAGAATGTTCCATCGTACTTCTGACGTGTTTGTAGATGGCGCTGAGGCTTAGGTGTGGCAGGAGGTGAGTCAGTCATTGCACGATACCCAACATCTAACCTGCTCTTACAGCTATGGTACTGGACACTAATGGTACATTACTCAGCAATGGGAACGCAGCTTGAATCTCTTAGCATCTTAAAAATCGTTTTCTCTCTAACTTTTCAAAGTTCTGATGAACATCATTGAACCGAACCATTAATTGTCTCCCTCAACACAGATTCCAATTGCCCTGCTGAGTATAGCCAGCGTTTGCTTCTTTTAATTTAAAAAAACTCATGTGGTCGCATTAAATAATAAAGCAAGGGCTGCAATGTCCAGGACAGTTGTGGGGACAAAGCAACTGATGGCTGAAAAAATGATTTCATTTTAAATCAGTTACATTGAAAGAGGTATATTGTAGCTGGTGCAAGACTCCACCCTTGCCATGACTAAAACTCAGAATAAATAACACACAACTGCTTGTAAAGATTGGATATGGAATTTCAGTAACTTACTTCTTTTTTTCATCTGGTTTTAACTGAAGGAGCTTCTGCAGGGCAGAGACGAAGTCCTGGATGCAGAATGACATTAAGGCATTGAAGACTGTGTAAAAAAAAAGGGATGATTAGTCATTTCTTTGTTGAACACACTGGTTATTTCTAACGCTTGGGAACCCCAGTCATTCAATCCATCATCAGATATGCTTTTAGGATCAGAATCAGGTTTATTATCACTGACTTGTATGATGTGAAATTTGTTGTTTTGCGGCAGCAGTACAGTGCAAAGGCATAAAATTACTATAAATTACAAAATAAATAAATAGTGCAAAAAAATAACGAGGTGGTGTTCATGGGTTCATGGACCATTCAGAAATCTGATGGCAGAGGGGAAGAAGCTGTTTCTGAATCGTTGAGTGTGGGTCTTCACGCTCCTGTACCTCCTCCCCGATGGTAGTAAACAGATGATTTGAACTTACTCATTCACAGTGTAAACCTTCAGCGGAATGTGACCTTAAAAGAAACTGTTTTAACAGAATGCTTGACGAACTTAAAAATCTCCAATTTTCAATAAGTTTCCTGCATTAAAAGAACCTTTGGGAACCAGGACAATCAGTGTGGTCTACCAGGGTGATGCTCAAGCACACACTTGACTGAGTGGACTCGAGCTGCTTCTACGATGGGCAACACGTTGACACAGCAGGTAGTTCAATCCTGACCCCCGCTGCTGTCTGTGTGGAGTTGACACACAGTCTCTGCGAGTTTCCCCCGGATGCTCCGATTTCCTCCCACATCCCAATGACCTGCTGATTGGGAGGTTAACTGGCCACTGTAAATTGCTCTGGCCGTGTAGGTCACTGCTTTCTGGTGTAGAAAACTGCATAGCTCCACAGCCTTTTGCGTGAAGAACAGCTCACCTTACCTGAGTAACCCCCACCCCTACTTATCCTGAGGTCATTTCTCCGCAGTCCCCTGCCATCTGTTTTAGATTCTGCAGCTTGAGAAGTTTCTTAGCATCTACCTGCCCATCCCTCTCAGAATTTTGTACATTTTAGTGATATCCCTTCTTATTCTTCCTTAATAGCTCTTCAATCCCATATCCTAGCAATTAATCTTCTAAATATACACTGCACTGACCAAGGCAAGTACATCCTTCTTCAAATACGGAGACAATGCTTCCTACAGACCCAAGACCAGGAAAGGGACTACAGAATGTCTCTCTTTCTTTCACTAATGATCAAAACATGTCGGACCATACCCCAGGCAACAACTCATTGCCTTCTGCTGATTCATACAGGGATACAGCACAGGAAAAGGCCCTTCGGCCCAACTCGTCCATGCTGACCAAGGTGCCAACCTACGCTAGTGCCCTTTGCCTGCATTTGGCCCATATCCCTCTCAGTCTTTCCTCTCCATGTACTTATCCAAATGTCTTTTAGATGTTGCTATTTGTACCTGCCTCAACTACTTTCTCTGGCAGCTCATTCCATGTACCCACCACCTTCTGCGTGAAGAAGTTGTCCCTTGGGTCCCTTTTAAATATTTCTCCTCTCACCTTAAACCTCTAGTTTTTTGGTTCCCTTTCCCTGGGATGTGTAACATTAAACTGCCTATTAAAACAGGCAGTGTGTTATAGTGCAAAAAGTAGCAGGAATTTAATTAGAGACACAAGAGACTGCAGATGCTGGAAATCTGGAACAACGCACACAAAATGCTGGAGGAACTCAGCGGGTTTTGACCTGCTGAGTTCTTCCAGCATTTTGTGTGTGTTGCTCCAGGAATTTAATTAGTGCAAGTCCTATAGGGGTAAAAAAAAGCTATTGTCTTTTGAAAATTTTACATTGGAGCAATTTTCTACTGCAAATAAACAACTAATAAGGTTCCTTGGTGGAGAACTATTGTAACCACTTCTTCAAATAATCCCTGCGTCTCAGACACGTGACTCTAACATTAGTTATTTTAGCCCTTGGAGCATAGACAAACCTGCATGCTACAAATCACTCCAAAATCAATCGACAGTGAGTTGTGTTCAGTTCAATGTCAGCAATAATGTGGGAATGTAAACAAGCCAGTATTGACCTTAATGAAATGTCAAAGTTGGATGTGCAGGATAAGAGTATTTTACTGCTGTGTATTAAAGTTACTGGCATAATTGCATATTGATATTCTATCCTTATAATGATCACAAAGGGTGAAATAAAAAATGCGTTTGCTCAGATTTAATATTCTGCATACGTTCAGGGGTCAGGGGCAGTGGCCTTCGATTTAAGTTAAAGCCAGATAAAATGCATTACAAAGGACTTTGTGCAAAATCTGGAATCACATTTAAATTGACAGTGAGCGTGGGTGGACAGGATGGAGCAGTTAACAGGAAAGATAAGATTTCTTTATTGGTCACACGTACATCGAAACACACAGTGGAATGCATCTTTTGTGCAGTGTGTTCTGGGGGCAGCCCGCAAGTGTGGCCAAGCTTCTGGCGCCAACACAGCATGCCCACAACTTCCTAACCCGTATGTCTTTGGAATATGGGAGGAAACCCATGCAGACACAGGGAGAACGTACAAACTCCTTACAGACAGCGGTGGGAATTGAACCCGGGTCACTGGCGCTAACCTTACGCTAACCGCTGCACTACTGTGGCTGCCCTGGAACCTCACCTTTATTCAAGTGACTGACCCTGTTGACAATCTCTTGCCTCATCTTCCAAGATGAGTCACCTTGCAGCAAGAAACGTTGGACCAGAGGGCTGACCAAAGAGAAACGTTGGTCCATTCACCAGAGGGTGGTGGGAGTGGTTGCACTGACTGTGGGAAGGGAATCTGCATTCAGTTCTGGTCGCCCCATTAGAGGAAAGGTGTGGAGGCTTTGGAGAGGGTGCAGAAGAGGTTTACCAGGATGCTGCCTGGATTGGAG
The DNA here is from genome assembly GCF_009764475.1 of Pristis pectinata. Lineage (NCBI taxonomy): Eukaryota > Metazoa > Chordata > Chondrichthyes > Rhinopristiformes > Pristidae > Pristis > Pristis pectinata. The sequence continues at coordinate 28,051,348 of NC_067430.1, forward strand.
GGCATGTGTTATCAGGAGAGGTTGGACAAACTTGGGTTGTTTTCTCTGAAGCGGCAGAGGCCGAGGGGAGACCTGATTGAAATTTATAAAATTCAGAGAGGTGTAGACAGGGTAGACAGTCAGTGTCTCTTTCCCGGGGTGGAAATGTCAAATACTAGAGGAGGGAAATCTAAAGATGTGTGGCCAGCAGGTTTTTTGTTTACACAGAGAGCCGTGAGTGCCTGGAATGTGCTGCCAGGAGTGGTGGTGGAAGCAGATACGATAAGAGGCGTTTCAGGGGCTCTTAGATAGGCAGGTGGATGTGCAGAGAATGGAGGGAGATGGACCGTGTGCAGGCAGAAGGGAATAGGTGTCATTAGCTTAATTAGTTTGGCACAACATCATGGGCCGAAGGGCCTGTTCCTATGCTGTACTGTTCTACATTCTAAATATTCAGCTATTATACCCGTTTCTGGAAGCCCTCCCAATGGAAAGATGTTACAGAACACGGCCTCATGCCATTCTCAAAGGACTTTACAGACAATGATGAACACTTTAAGTGTTTTAATTCTTGTGAAGCAGGAAATGTGTCAGGCAATTTGGACACGAAGCCACCCAACTCTCAATGTGATAATGACCAGATATGTTTTCTCCCCCAATGATTTTGATTAGGGGATAAATATTGGTCAGTGCATGGGTGATAACTACATTGTTCCCTGCCCAAATGTGCCTCATCACCTTCCGGTTATTATATCTGAAGGTTTGTACATCTGCGTGCAGCCCTCCCTCTATACTACACCGGAGATTCAGCCTCGTCTGTGTGCTCAAGTCTCTGGAATGGGATTTGAACCCACAACCTTCCATCTACTTGGCAAGACTGCTACTCACTGAACCATAGCTGCCTCAAAAGCTTGGATAAGGAGCACAGTTACAAGATGGTTTCGGGTGAATGAGACAACTGTGGGAGTATTCTGTACTCAACATAACCAAGTACAGGTAGCTCTGCTATAACACGAATTGGTTATAACGCAACTGATGGATTAGGGAACACTATTTGCATTACGCGGGCCACATTGGTTATAGCACAATTGTGATTGGGAAAACCTGTTTAAATCTGTGGTCTGCAACAACTATAGCCTGTTCTGCTGTAACACGACTTTTTAATAATGTGAGGTTTCTTATGAATGTAACTATCAAGCTATAGCGGAACTACCTGTGCTGGGGTTTGCAGCAAGATAACAGTAACTCAGTTTTTCTCTCTCCACAATAAATAGCAGACTCTGGAGACACCCCCACAAGGAGAGGCAAGTTTTCTTGCACCAGGTCCTGATCCCACCTATCTTGTGAATACAGTAAAACTCCACTAATCCGGCATGCTCAGGACTTTGGTGCTGCCAGACTAGCAACTTTTCCAGACTATTAGATGTTATTTTATCAAGATTCAACATACCTTCAATTCAGTTCTTTTTTAAGTAGGATGCTACAATTAAATTTCAGTGAACCTGCTAAGTTTCGAGGGAGCGCAGCCGACAGACCAGGTGAGTGGAAAGGAAACCGGGACCCCAGCAAGTCGATCAGGAGCGCAGGAACCGGAGACCCAGTGACTGGAAACTGCAAACATCACCTGGCGAGCCAGGTGCCCAACCAACAGGCATTCCGAATGGTCAGATAGGGCATTATCCGAGATTTACTGTAAATGTTATTTGCAAAAGGTGAAGTAAAAGAAAGATCTGAACGCTGGGCAGGTTCAGACGTGTTGCCAGGAAGATTTTGGCACAACCAACTTCTCCATTAACTAATGACCCCAGACCTTGAGCTGAAACGTTGGTGAAACTCCAGCCCTTCCCCATTCATTATGCAGTTTAAGTTACAATTCACAATCAGACACTAAAATGCAAATGATGTGACCAAGGGGGAACTGTGCAAATATGTTCATAATTGTTCGAGAAACACACAAGCACTGTCGAACACATTTAAATCAAACTCTTTGCATCCATGGAAACAGTGAATTATCAATATTCATCGATTCCAATTAAGCTCTGCAGCTCAAACTGACTGCATCTTTGTTTGAGATATAATAAAAGATCTGAATTATTACATCAAGCTCAAATCAAGTGACTTTGAATGAAAGAGTAGACCTCATTGATTGCGTTAACCCATTCTGCATGCTGCTGCTTCATTGACTGAGAATCGCTTTGAACATTTGGAAGGATTGCCTCAAAGTGAGAAACAAACCCAAAACAGTATCAATGCAAGTCTATTGGGTAGTTTACAATATGTATTGCTTCAGTTATTCTAACTTCTGTTCATTTGATATAACAGATACAATGGAGGTGAATCATAAAAATGTTTTTTGTGTGCAGTCTGCAGCTGTATAAAACTTTGGTTGGGCCACGCTTGGGAGTACTGTGTGCAGTTCTGGTCGCCTCATTGCAGGAAGGATGTGGAGGCTTTGGAGAGGGTGCAGAAGAGGTTCGCCAGGATGCTGCCTAGATTAGAGGGCATGTGCTATAAGGAGAGTTTGGACAAACTTGGGTTGTTTTCTCTGGAGTGTCGGAGGCTGAGGGGAGATCTGATAGAGGTTTGTAAAATTATGAGAGGCATAGATAGGGTAGACAGAATCTTTTCCCCGGGGTAGAAATGTCAAATACTAGAGGACGTGCATTTAAGATGAGAGGGGGAAAGTTAAAGGAGATGTGCAGGACACGTTTATTTTTGTAAACAGAGTGGTGGGTGTCTGGAACAGGCTGCCAGGGGTGGTGGTGGAGGCAGATATGATAGTGGCATTTAAGAAGCTTTTAGACAGACACATGAGTATGCAGGGAATGGAGTGAGAATATGAATCGTGTGCAGGCAGAAGAGATTTAGTTTAATTTGGCATCATGGTCGGCACAGACATTGTGGGCCAAAGGGCCTGTCCCTGTGCTGTACTGGTCCATGTAATCCCAATGCAACTGAGTCTGTTCAACAGATTGTAAATCACAATTGGGTGAGGCAGGTACAACAGTATCATTTAAGAAGCACTTGGACAGGTACTTGGAGGGGTATGGGCTGAACACAGGAAGTTGGGACTAGCTGGGTCGGCACTGTGGTCGGCATGGACTGGTTGGGCCGAAGGGCCTGTATCCATCCTGTATTGCTCTGTGACTCTATGATCAAGCCTGAACTACTACTTCGTGAGACCACGTTTCATTTGTGAACCAACGCCAGGAACGTGCAGATGCCTCGTCTCTAATGTTTCTAATTACTTTTGGATGAAAATCTATTCAAAAAAAGACGTGCTGAGTCCACAATGGAAACAGTGCCCCCATCTCTGGTCACCAGACTATGGGGGGACGTGAAGATTCCAGCGAGGACATTGAGGACGAGAAACCAAAAAAAAAAGAATGCAGATGCTGGAAATCTGAAATAAAAACTGAAGATGCTGGAAGAACTCAGCAAATCAGTGTCAGTGGGAAGAGCATTTCCAGCATTTTCAGTTCTTAATGCAGATAAGATTTACTACAGTGGTCCCTGGTTTGTGGGATTTCAGAGAGACTGGAGAAGGTGGGGTTGTTCCCCCAGGGTAAGGTAGTTAGAGAGCGGCTACAATACAAGTTGACAAGATCATAACAAGTTGACAGACTTTAAAAGGGTTGAGAGGGAAGATGTCCTCATTAAGTGGCGGGTGCAGAAGGGCAAAAGATACAAGAGGACTGTGAGCAGAATCACTTCTACACAAGAGTGGCGACGCTCAGGAACTCCACCCGTAAAGGAAATGGAGTCCAGTCAGGGAGTTCGAAAGGAATTCTATCAGCACTTGGGGAAATACTTGGCAGGGTTTCAGGGAAAAGAGTGGGGGAATGAGAGTGAATGGATCACTCTGCCACAGGCCAATGTAGATTTGATGGGTTGTATGATCTCCTATGCTGTAACAATTCTAAGATTCAGAATTAATCTTAAAACTAGTAATTATTCTAGCCACAACTGGTGTCTGCAGAAGTGAGTTCCAAATATCTATCACTAAGTGCAGATCTTTTTACTTTGCTCTGAGTGACCTAGCTCCAATTTTTTTGACTATGCCTTCTGCTCCCCAATTCCCCAAACAGCTGAAATAGTTTGAAAACGATAAGACCATTATAGGAGCAGAATTAGGCCATTCGGCCCATCGAGTCTGCTCCACCATTCGATCATGGCTGATTTATTTTTCCCCTCTCAACCCCATTCTCCTGCCTTCTCCCTGCAGCCTTTGATACGCTCACTAATCAAGAACCATCAACCTCCACTTTAAATAAACCCAATGGCTTGGCCCCCACAGCCGTCTGTGGCAATGAATTCCACAGATTCACCACCCTCTGGCTAAAGAAATTCCTCCTCATCTCTGTTCTAAAGGGACGTCCTTTTATTCTGAGGCTGTGACTTTGGATCCTAGACTCTCCCACCACTGGAAACATCCTCTCCACATCCACTCTATCCAGGCCTTTCAATATTCGGTAGGTTTCAATGAGATCCCCCTCTCATCCTTCTAAACTCCAGCGAGTACAGGCCCAGAACCATCAAATGCTCCTATGTTAACCCTTTCATCCCTGGGTCCATTCTGGTAAACCTCCTCTGGACCCTCCCTTCCTTCGATATGGGGCCCAAAACTGCTCACAATACTCCAAATGTGGTCTGACCAACACCTTACAAAGCTGTTTTATAAAACTTATAAAACTTATGAAACAGTTCATAAGAATTAGGTTGCAGGTATGTGGAAAGTAGCTGCAAAGCTTTAGTTTCTGGCTATGAGTGAGGATGAAAGATAAGTTACTTTGTAGAAGCAGCACCAAATAAAGGTTGGCAGAGGAACAGTATATGTTACACAAGTCAAGTTGATAGGGTGGTATAGAGGATGCATAGCGCACTTGCCTTTATTAGTCGAGGCATTGAGTTCAAGAGTCAGGAAGTTATTTTGCACCTTTATAAAACTCTGGTTTGGCTGCATCTGGAGCTTGCTTCAATTCTGGTCGCCCCATTACAGGAAGGATGCTGCCTGGATTAGAGGGCATCTTTTGCAAGGGGAGGTTGGACAAACCATTGTTGTTTTCTCTCAAGAGGCAGAGGCTGAGGGGAGAGCTGATAGAAGCTTCCAAAATTAGGAGAGGCATAGATAGAGTAGACAGCCGGTATCTTTTTCCCAGGGTCAAAATGTCTAATACTAGAGGGCATGTATTTAAGGTGGGGGTAAGTTCAAAGGAGATGTGTGGGGCAAATTTTGTTTTACAGAGAGTGCTGGGTGCCTGGAATGTGCTGCCTGGGGTGGTGGTGGAGGCAGATATGATGGAGATGTTTAAGAGGCTCTTGGATGGGAACATGAATTTGTAGAGAATGGAGGGATATGGACCACGTGCAGGCAGAAGGGATTAAGTGTCATTAGTTTAATTAGTTCAGCACAGCATTGTGGGCCGAAGGGCCTGTTCCTGTGCTGTACTGTTCAATGTTCTATGTTAACACATCTGCATTCACTGCATAATGCTGAGAATGCTATCTGGACATGTGTCAAAGGGGTGAACTTTCAAGTAACGCAAAGGGGTCATCTGTGTCAGTAAGGGGATCAATAGTAGGCTATTTTTATCTTTAACCATATTAATTGGTGTTTGATCTGCTAAATCTGTCTCCTGAGTGACAGGCGTAAAAATCAGGAGCTGGGAAAGAGTCCATAATTGGGGGAGCAGAGTAGAGCCAGAGGAGATTACAAGACGGAGAGAGCCAAAGGAACAGAGAGATTTGAAAAGAAGGATGAAAACTTGGAAAATTGGAGTGGGAAACAGCATGGATCAGTCAACAAATAGATGATGGAGAATGTGACGGGGTATGAGGTATAGACGGCAGAGTTTTGGACACCCCAAGGTTTATGGGTGGGAGGTTGACCTGAGACATGTTGGAATGATTTAATGCAGGGATAAAAGTCTGCGGTTCCGTCGACACTTGCCGCTGCTTCAGGAAAGCAGCCGACATAATCAAGGGCGCCTGCCACCCCAGTCATTCTCTCTTCTCCCCTCTCCCGTCGGACAGAAGATAACAAAAACTTGAGAGCATGAACCACCAGGCTCGAGGACAGCTTCTATCCCGCTGTTATCGGACTCTTGAACGGACCTCTCATACGCTAAAAGATGAACTCTTGAAACCTTGATCTCCCAATCTACCTTGCCATGGCCCTTGCACTTTATTCGTCTACCTGCACTGCACTTTCTCTGTAACTACAACACTATATTCTACTTTCTGTTTTCTTTTTACTGCCTCGATGTAATTATGTATGACGTGATCTGTCTGGATGGCACGCAAAACAAAAGCTCTTCACTGCATCTCGGTACATGCGACAATAATAAACCAATAAAAAGGATGAGCATGCCCAAAATGTAAATGTAAGGTAGGACAGGGCAGCCCTGAGTGACAGATCAAATTCAAGAGATCAGTACATTTGAAAACTTCCTTAGCAAGTTGAAAACTTCCTTCGTAAGCTGACAAGTGGATTGTGCAATGCTTTTTGAAAGAGTACTGTTAGACCAAGCACGATAAGTACACAATGATCAGATTAGCTCTACCACGAGAGAATTTCCAAAAACAGCCAAGAACCTGGACAATGCTGCCACAGTTCCTGAGTAATCACGGCCTCTCAGATGTGACATTGTTTCTTTTGTTGATTGTTCTTCTCAAAGGAAAAAGCAGGTGTAGAAATTGAAGTAGCTTTACAAAGGGAATGGCAATCTTCGTGGTATCTATAGTACAACACAGCTCTTACATCACACACGGGGAACAGAAAGGACACATCACACAGCAGAAAATACCAGAGTAAAAAGAAAGTTTAAAAGGTAATACGACCACCTAGATTACACCAGCCCACATCACAGTATCCTTTCCTGAAACAAAAATGAATCACTTTCAAAATGTGGGCACCAATGACTAGGCCTACATCAACGGCCCATTGTTAACATCCTTAAGTCTATTGGTGGCGCTCGATGGACTAAGTCATAACTTGGCTTTGGTCCAAGAACTCTTCAACCTACTATTTACCACTCTTTAATAAGTCTTTTACAATACTGGCACAAGTTTATTTTTGATTTTTAACTGTTAAAATGAACACCAGATCTAAAGCGTCAGCTAATGGCAAAGGTAATGGAGACCAACCTACTTTGGAAGCTATTTCTAATCTGGATAGAAAGTTTGACCGGAGCTTTGCCGAATTGAAGTCCATTTTAAAGGACTTTGAAGACAAACAAAATACTCTTATCCAGGAAAACGCCAAACAAATGCAACTAATTGCTGAACTTGACCAAGCTGGTAAAGAGAGAGATGCCAAACTCCATTCACTTGAAAAAGCCTTAATTATGACCAAGCAAAACCTGGAAAAGCAACAGCAGAGGATCATCGACCTGGAAGGACGCAGCAGGAGGAAAAATTCAAGAACCATCAATTTTCCAGAGACCACCGAGACTGGTAACCCTACGGCATTCTTTTCTAAACTTCTGGTCGATGTGTTTGGTTCCGAAATGTTCCCTGTTCAGCCCATTCTGGATAGAGCTCACAAAGCATTAAGATCCAAACCTGCTCTGGATCAGAAACCTCGGCCAGTAATATTGAGATTTCATTATGTCAGCGTCAAGGAACTCCTGATTCGCACCGCTCATGGACGTGGAATGATTCAATTTAAACAATGGAAGTTTTGAATAGTTGAAGATTACACCCCAGAAGTTATGAAACAAAGACTGACCTACAAACCAATTATGGCTCATCTCTATCAAAGCAATTATTATCCTGCATTATTATTCCCAGCAAGGTTGAGAACTACACTACCTGATCTCGCAAATGGTTTAAATCCATCCACGAGGCCGAGAAATTTCTTTTGAACTAACTTTTAATTTTAGAAGCTAAGAAATGCGGAAGAGACACAGTGTTTTTCCTTTGATTTACTACCTACTTGCTTTATTATCCAATTAGTTTTTAGATTTAAACCTTCTTTTTCCTTCCTTTAATATTTTTAATGTTTTGTTTTAATAATAATCAAGAATTTAACAAAATGACTGATCGTTTGCTTTCTTTTCCAAATAATTATTAAACTGTATTTTTTAAATGTCGACTGTTAATGCTCTTTGGCTCTGTTTCAATCTCACAACTATGTTGTTAGTTCGATATCTTTGTTTGGATTATGTTATTCACCTCTAGACCAAATGGGTGGTTCATATATTTTTCAATTTGGGCTACTGTCACCAATAGAACTGGGGTTAGTTCAATTAGAGGGGAGCTTTCTGGCTGTCTATTGGCCAGCTTTCGGGCTATTGGGGGAGGGGGGTGGGGCTGTTTTTAGGTTTTTTTTCTTCTGGGCTAAACTACAAATTTTTCTAAATTGTCGTCATATCCGCTTCCTCTTTGAACTTTTTTTTTACTTCTTTCTGCTGGTAAGACTCGCATATACCAAGATTAACCCTTTACATACCATGTGTTTTTTAAATCTGTTAATAAGACTTTTAATTTTATTTCATGGAATGTTAACGGCTTAGACAATCCGGTTAAGCGCAAGAAGATCTTTAAAGTTTTTCATAGATTAAATGCTCAGATCATCTTCGTTCAGGAGACTCACATCAGGAAGAAAGATAATCAACATTTTTGTTAGATTTTGGAGGGGTCAACAGTTCCATTCAAATTCACAAGCAAAGGTGAAAGGAGTTTCTATTTTTATAGACTCCTCAATTTCGTTTGTCCATCATGAGACAATATCAGACCCAAATGTTAGATTTTTATTAATTACTGGTCTACTTCATAATAAAAAAGTTGTTATGGTTAATGTTTATGCACCCAGTGTAGATCACCCTGAATTTTTTAAACATCTGTTTGCATTTTTTCTGAATTTAAATGAATACACTGTGATTATGGGTGGAGACTTTAACTGTTGTCTAAACCCCTCGATGGATAGATCTGTGTCAAATCCTGCACTTCCAAACAAATCTGCTGTCTTTATTAATGCCTTCTTAGTTGAATCTGGAATTTTAGATGTTTGGAGATTTCTACACCCATATGATAAAGAATTTTCATTCTTTTCTCATGTCTACCATAATCACTCGAGGATTGATTATTTTTTTATTGATGCTAGACTAGCTCCACTTACTATGAACTGTAAATACAATGCAATTGCTATTTCTGATCATGCACCATTGAGATTATCAATTAAATTACCAGATGTATCCTTTGATGTCAGACAATGGCGATTTAACCCTTCTCTACTACAAGACTTAGATTTCGTCCAATTTATTAAAGAACAGATTTCATTTTTCTTTTTAACTAATTTGACTTTAGAAATCTCCAGTGGAATAATATAGGATACTTTTAAAGCATATATCCGTGGTCAAATTATTTCATATTCCACTGGATTGAAAAAAACGAACTAATAACAAAATACGTATATTGGCTGACAAGGTTAAAGAAATCGATAAAAAATATTCTGATACTCCTAATATGGAGCTTTTTAAAAAGAGAACAGAACTCCAACTGCAACATAGTTTATTATTAACATCTTCAATTGAAAATCTACTACTTAAAAACAGAAGTCAATTTTATATGCATGGTGACAAATCTGGTAAATTATTGGCCAACCAATTGAAAGCTACTTTATCTAAACGTCAGATTAATAAAATTCGTAAACCAGATGGTACCTACACAATAGATTAGGTTCAAATTAACAAATCCTTTCAAGAATTTGATTCTTTTTCATATCTATCAGAATCCTCCGAGGATCCTACATTAATGCATGAATTTTTAAGAGATCTGAAGATTCCCCAATTATCTTTAAATGAACGTTCTACATTAGATGCTCCCATTTCGGAGGAAGAAATATTTTCAATGAACTCGGGTAAAGCACCCGGCCCTGACGGATATACAGCTGAATTTTTTAAATCCTTTTCTGATATTCTTGTTCCCTGGTTAGCCAAAATTTTTAAAGATGCCCTATCAGTGGGTAATCTACCACAATCTTTCTATGAAGCAACTATTTCTTTAATTCTTAAAAAGGATAAAGATCCCACTGATTGTTCATCTTATAGACCTATTTCTTTATTAACATCCTTAAGATGATGGTGGGGAGTTGGACGGTCGGCGGGGAGCTGGACGGGCGGCGGGGAGCTGGACAGACAGACGGATGGATGCTGCCTGGCTGCTGAGTTCCTCCAGCATCATCGTGTTTTTCATCGTTAACAAGTCCTTCAGGCCACCGAGTCAATTCTCCCCGTTGCCATCAACTTCCCTCAGAATCTACCACTCCCCTCCACATTAGGGTCAATTCACAGAGTCCAATTAACCTACCGGTCTGCAGGTCTCTGGGACGTGGGAAGAAACCGAGGCATCCAGGGGGAACCCAGGGAGTCACAGGGAGGAAGTTCAAACTCCACATAGGCAGCACCAGAGGTCAGGATTGAACCTGGGTCGCTGTGCCTATTAGGCAGCATCTCTGCTAGTTATACCACTGTGCCTCTTGAATTGCTGTAGTCCAGGAATGAAGGTGCTCCCAACAATGGTGTTAATTGGGAAGTTGCAGAGGTACTGGAGAGGGAAGTTCAGCCTCTCGAGCCCATTTGCTCAGTAAGATCATGGCTCATTTACAAATCCATCAACTAGTTTTGGGCTGCATGGTCTCCTCTGAAAAATCAATGACAATCATGGATTTAAAATTGTCTGTTGAGTTCGTGACTTTTGCTCTCTGTGGGTAGTGTGCGACACATCTCTCAGCCTCTGTTCCAGCTCTTTGTGCCATCCAGGGTGATCCACATCTACAAGAGGATGTAGTGTGACCTGGGAGGAACGTCAGTGGGGGTGGTCTTCACACATACCTGCTGCCCTGGCCCTTCAAATTGGCAGTGGTCGCAGGTTTGGGAGCTGCGTGCCAGTTCGATCTCATGGATCAGTGAGCAGCCACTAACACAGTCCTGCACCTGGGAGATGGACCTACAGTTGACTTCTAGTTATCCAGGAGGGGAGCACGTCCACGGATAGTGCAGGAAAATGGCACTAGTGAGCAGCAGGACAGTCCCCAAGGGCCGCACTGTCTACTCTTGCTCCTAATCCTTCTGCTCAAAAAATCAACTAACGCAAAGGAGGCCAATAACCGCCGCAAGAGCCCGTCTGCAGTGATCGTGGGCTGTATCTCCGTACCCAGCACCTTCCACCCATCACACAAAGCATGTCTTCAACAGCAGGCCATGCAGCAGGTCCACTTGAAGGCATGAGAGGGCACATACAGAACACAGGAACAGGCCCTTCGGCCCATGATATCTGTGCTGAATACTATGCCAAATTAAACTAAATCTCTTCTGCCTGCACACGATCCATATCCCTCCAGTCCCTGCATGTTCGTGCGTCTCTCTAAATGCCTCTTAAACACCTCTGTTGTTCCTGCCTCCACCACCACCCCTGGCAGTGCATTCCAGGCACCCACCACTCTCTGTGTCAAAGAACTTGCCCGGCACATCTTAGATCAGATATCTTTATTAGTCATGTGTACATCGAAACACAGAGTGAAATGCATCTTTTGCGTAGAGTGTTCTGGGGGCAGCCCGCGATCGCCATACTTCTGGTGCCAACATAGCATGCCCACAACTTCCTAACCCGTACGTCTTTGGAATGTGGGAGGAAATGGGAGCACCCAGAGGAAACCCACGCAGACATGGGGAGAACGTACAAACTCTTACAGATAGCGGCCGGAATTGAACCCAGGTCGCTGGCGCTGTAATAGAAATACGCTAACTGCTACACTACATGTCCTCCAATATTTAACATTTCTACTCTGGGAAAAAAGACACTGGCTGTCTACTCTATCTATGCCTCTCATAACTTTATAAACTTCTGTCAGGTCTCCCCTCAGCCTCTGACACTCCAGAGAAAACAACCCAAGTTTGTCCAAACTCTCCTTATAGCACATGCCCTCTAATCTAGGCAGCATTCTAGCTAACCTCTTCTGCACCCTCTCCAAAGCCTCCACATCCTTCCTGTAATGGGGCGACCAGAACTGCACACTGTACTCCAAGTGCGACCTGACCAAAGCTTTATACAGATGTAACATGACTTCCTGACTCTTATACTCAATGCCACGACCAATGGAGGCAAGCATGCCATCTGCCAGCTGCTCCTCAAGGCACTGCCCTTCTTCAGCATAAACCTGCACTAGCCCCACGAGTGGGACCAGCAGCTGGCAAGCACAGTCTTCCTGCTGTGTGTCACCAGTGCAGCCTTAGCTCCAGGACGGCAGCACACCTGTCTGTCTGCACGACGTCCTGAAGCACGAGTACCTTGTCATGGTCCTTGCACCTCATTGTCTGCCTGCACTGCACTTTCTCTGTAACTGTAACACTTTATGCTGCATTCTGTTATTGTTTTCCTTTGCATTGATGTGATGAAATAATCTGTCTGGATGGCATGCAAAACAAAGTTTTTCACTGTACCTTGGTGCATGTGACAATAATAAACCAATTTACCAAGAGTGAGCTGTGGAGTGGTGCACAGACAAATCACCCTAAACTGGGCCCCAACAGCAGCAGAAGCAACAACCACCCAAGACCCCTCCGCCCCCTGCCCCCCCCCCCCCCCCACCCAAGAGTCACCTCTGCCAAAGGTAGCCCATCCCTGAGAGGACAGGCGGTCTGCAAACCTCAGGGGGTTCCTCCAGCACAGTGCAGTGTTAGACCAGAAACGCCAGCTTATTACCCCCTTGCAGAGTTAACCCACAATCTAGCTGCTGGATAATCATGAGTTGACTGTGCAAATAAAAGAAACGCCACTGCTTGTAAGGTTTCCTAACCACGGTGAACTTGCAAGGTCAGAGTGGGAAACTTGTTGATCGTTCACAAAACATGGAGGTCGCTGGCGAGGTCAACCTCACCGATCACGTTGTGGCGTTTGGAATCACATACAAGGGGAAGGATAGCAGATCTCCCAACAGGACTAGAGGTCGTAAGTTTAGGGTAAGGGACAAGAGTTTTAGAGGAGATCTGAGGAAGAATGTTTTCACCCAGAGGGTGGTTGGAATCTGTAACACCCCACCTGAGTGAATGGTGGAGGCAGAGACTCCGTCAACAGTTTAAGAAATAACTCAACGAGCACTTGGATCACCAAGGCATACATAGAAACTACGGATCAAATGCTGGTAAATGGGATTAACGTAGACAGGTACTTGATGGTTGGCATGGAGATGTGGGCTGAAGGGCCTGTCACTGTGCTGTATAATTTGATGACATTAGTGAACTAGATGGGATTTTATGACCATCCAATAGTTTCACGATCACCATTAAGGATGCCACATTTTTATTGTAGATTTGTTTAGTTAACTGAATTTAAATTCCCCAGCTAGTATGATGGGAGTAAAACACTTCCAGGTTATTAGTCCTCGAGGAAGCCATCATGCCACCTTTAAAGATGGTATTGATAAGATGGACTCTTGACCTCACAATCTACCTTGTTAATTTCTACAGACGTACGGTGGAGAGCATTCTGACTGGTTGCATCACCGCCTGGTATGGAGGCTCCAATTCACAGGATTGTAAGAGGCTGCAGAGGGTTGTAGACTCAGCCAGCTCCATCACGGGCACAGCCCTCCCCACCCTCTGGCATCTTCAAGAGGCAGTGCCTCAGGAAGGTGGCATCCATCACTAAGGACCCTCACCACCCTCTTCAAGTTACTACCATCGGGGAGGAGGTACAGGAGCCTGAAGACCCGCACTCGATATAGGAACAGCTTCTTCCCCTCCACCATCAGATTTCTGAACGGTCCATGAACACTACCTCATTTTTTTTGCACTATTTATTTATTTTTGTAATTTATAGTAAAACAACAAATTTTACATCATATAAGTCAGTGATAATAAATCTGATTCTGATTATGGCTTTGCACATTATGGCCTGCACTGTACTTTCTCTGTAACTGTAACACTTTATTCTGCATTGTTATTGTTTTCCCTTGTACTGCCTCAATGCACTGATGTGATGAAATGATCTGTATGAATGGCATGTTTTTCACATGTACCGAGAAGCCAAATGGCTCTGAGCTCAATATGTTAAGTGTCATGGCATTCCCGCAGGTCAAGGTCCAGAGGGAAACAGACCATGACCATTCAATATAGAGATACGGATAGGAAGATCAAGAGGTCAGAACTGGAGCAGTCCGGAGATCTCATGGGAATACAGGAGGAGCCTAAAGAGGGAGGGAAGGTCAAGACGATGGGGGTGGCATCTGAAAATAAATTACGATTGAGGCACAGCTTAGGAGCATGCACTTGCTGTCAGTTAAGGAAAATATAAGCATAGGTTCACGTAAATACAACTTATTGGATTTTACTTCTCCGAGATTGTGAAGGTTTCACACACTCACCAGAACTGTCTTCTACTTTGTATTTCCCAGGTTGCCCACTCTCGTCATCTCCTTTGGTTGTGGAGACTGCCGCCTTAAATGCCATAACAATTTCATGTAACAGCTTAAACGTTAACTTGTCCTGCGATGGGAGAGATTTGGGGTATTTTTAATGACCAGAAGTAGATAAGACAAAATAACGTATTTATTAGTCACATGTACATCGAAACACACAGTGAAATGCATCTGTTGCGTAGAGTGTTCTGGGGGCAGCCTGCAAGTGTCGCCACGCTTCCGGCGCCAACATAGCATGCCCACAACTTCCTAACCCGTACACCTTTGGAATGTGGGAGGAAACCGGAGCACCCGGAGGAAACCCACCCAGACACGGGGAGAACGTACAAACTCCTTATAGACAGCGGCTGGAATCAAACCCGGGTCGCTGGCACTGTAATAGCGTTACGCTAACCGCTACACACTATGAACTTAGTTGGATGCGAGACTACTTCACATTTCATTTACAGGTGCAACTACAGTGCTGAAGAGTGCTGTTAGTCACCAGCATCCGACCTCAGCATCTGCCATAGGGAAACGTCCATCAACAACAGCTTGCATTTAAATAGCGTCTTTAAGGCAACAAAACATCCTGAGACTCTTCACTGGTTGATATCAAACAAAGACCGACACTGCATCGTACAAGATGTTAGGGCAGGTATCCTTAAAGTTTAGCTGGACATCTGGATATCAAAGAAGCATGTTAAAGAAGCAAAGTGAGAGGCAGAGAGGTTTAGGGAAGGAGCATTGATTATAAAAACTGGAAAATCATGTTGCAGCTGTATAAAACTTTGGTTAGGCACTGTGTGCAGTTCTGGTCACCACACTATAGGAATAATGTGGCGGCTTCAGAGAGGGTGCAGAAGAGGTTCACCAGGATTAAAGAGTATTAGCTATAAGGAGAGGCTGGACAAACTCAGATTGTTTTCTCTGGAGCATCGGAGGCTGAAGGGCAACCGGATAGAAGTTTATAAAGTTATGAGGCAAGTATCAGGTAGATGGTCAGAGTCTTTTTATCAGGGCAGAAGTATCAAATATCAGAGGGGAGAGGATTAAGGTGAGAAGGGGAAAATTTAAAGAAGACGTGGAAAGCAAGTTTATTTTGTTACACAGAGTGGTAGGTGCCTGGTTCGCGCTGCCGGGGGAGGTGGTGGAAGCAGATACGATGGCACCGTTAAAGAGGCATTTAGACACTTGAACAGGCAGGGAATGGAGGGATACAGGCCATGTGCAGACAGATGGGATGAGTTAGATTGGCATCATGGTCGGCACAAACATGGTGGGCCGAAGGGCCTGTTCCTGTGCTGTACTGCTCTATGTTCTAAGCCCAGAGTTTAGGACTTTAGTAGCTGTTGTCATGGCTGCCGTTGGTGGAGAGGTTCTATTTGGGATGATCAAGAGCCTAGAGAAGAGGGTTGGAGTATTGTGTTCAGTTCTCGTCATGTCATTATAGAAAGGATGTGGAAGCTTTAGAGAGGGTGCAGAGGAGATTAGCCAGGATGTTGCCTGGATTGGAGAGCATGTCTTATGAGGATAGGTTGAGTGAGCTAGGGCTTTTGTCTTTGGAGTGGAGGAGGATGAGAGGTGACTTGATAGAGGTGTACAAGATGATAAGAGGCATAGATCAAGTGGACAGTCAGACTTTTTCCCAGGGCAAAAATGGCTAACACAAGGGGGCATAATTTTAAGGTAATTGGAGGAAGATATAAGGGGGATGTCAGGGGCAAGTTTTTTTACCCAGAGAATGGTGGGTGTGTAGAATGCACTGCCGGCAGAGGTTGTGGGGGCAGATACATTAGGGACATTTAAGAGACTCTTAGATAGACACATGAATGATAGAAAAATAGGGGGCTATGTGGGAGGGAAGGGTTAGATAGATCTTAGAGCAGGATAAAATGTCAGCACAACATTGTGGGCTGAAGGGCCTGTACTGCGCTGTAGTGTTCTATGTTAGAAGAGATGGGGGGAGGGGGAACGGTGGTTTGAGAACCAGGGCAGACTAGGAGCCAGTGTAGGTCAGCGAGCAGGGAGTGACGGACAAATGGAACCTGGTACTAGGCGAAGCAGATAGTTGGCTGGGAGACTGACCAGGCAGAGGGCTGGAAGAGTGAAGTCTGGACATAACAGAACCTGGATGAGGGTCAGAGTGTACAGGCAGCCTGAGCAATGGGGAGGAAAAGAATCACATTCAACACCAAACACACCATCAGGTTACAAGTGATCTGGCCCAGCCTAAGAAAGCAGACAGGGCAAAGTAGGGAGTCTGCAGCTGGGATCAAAGACGAAGACTTTGTTCTTCCCAATACTCAGTGGGAGGAAATTTCTTCTCATGCTGGACAAATGGTCTAACAAACCAAAGATAATGGAAGGGGCTAGAGGTAGAGCGTACACGTGGTACGTGATACATGTTCAGAAGTGGGCAGCACTTAGATGTGAAGCTAGAATGTCCCAAAGCACTTCACAGGAAAGTCAACGGACAAAATTTGATAGATCCCTAAGCAGAGCACTCCACTATTTGATAAACTCAACACCTGGCATACTTGATGGAGAGTGGCTTATGATTTAATTCTCAGCCTGTGTTGTGTCGGTTAATCCCTATTAGCTCCCCAAAGAACAACTTGCATCATCACCCTATGGCTGAGTAGAAAGCAGATGACGTTGGGACACTTCCCAATCCAATAGCTAACTGGTAACCCCAATCCCAAGGGCCAAACATGCAGTATTTCCCCAAAAGAATAACCTAATAATTTGGAAGTTCTCCTCTGCTCTGACGAAATGCCATCAACCTGAAATTTTATCTTTCTCTCTCCACAGATGCTGCCTGGCCTGATGAGCATTTCCAGCACTTTCGATTTTGATTTCAGGTTCCCAGCATCAGCAGTTCTTTGATCTAAAATTTGAACCCACTTGCCCCACATAATGAAGAGTGTCTCAGCTGAAGTGCTCCAGTTTTCATGGAATGATGTACTCAAGCTACAGCTCAGAAGAAAACAAGGAAAGAAAAAATGTAATTAAATCAGGTCGACATTGCTTTAGTTCAGATCCCACTTTGTAATTTCCCCGTTGTTACCATTAGCAAGTCTAGAGCAGTATCTTCTTCATGAAGTACAAATATTTCAAAACATTGCTGCAACTGATATTGCATTTGATGTATTAAAAAAAAGTGACAATGCATCTACAGCATTTTCTAACAGTTTCAAACCAAGTACAATTGCCCCAAATGTCTGCCGTGACTGGATGTCATGAAGATTTAATCAAATGTAAAAAAAAAACTCTGATTCATGTCGGTTATTTTTATCTATTTCTTCACTGGCAGTGTGAAAGTGAGTGATTTTCCATACAGAGTTTGCACTGTCAAATGTACTGTGAAGCAGAGCACATAGGAAGTATACTCACTTCAGGCAAGGAGGAGACATCTGTGCCATAAGAACAAGACCAGCTTTAAGGTGCATGGTTATTATGACCTTTCCAGCAGCAAAGACAGAGCTCAGTTAATTTTTTTACACTGTGATAAGACTATTGAATGGTTCCCTTATACGATGAGATGGACTATGACCTCACGATCTACCTTGTTGTGACCTTGCAGCTTATTGCACTGCACTTTCTCTGTAGCTGTGACACTTTACTCTGTACTGTTATTGTTTTTACCTGTACTACATCAATGCACTCTGTACTAACCCAATATAACTGCACTGTGTAATAAATTGACCTGTACGATCGGTATGCAAGACAAGATTTTCACTGTACCTCGGTATAAGTGACTCAATAATAAACCAATACTAATAATAAACCAATACCAAAAATCCCCACACTGGTGTCATTTTCATCCATATACTCTGGTCACACAAGTCAGACCTTACATCTCATTCAGCATGGAGTTCTTTAGCAAGTAGGCCAGTGTGAAGAGCAGCTTCAAGGTTAGAGGTACAGACATCTGTAGTGCCATTTCGCCAGTGAAAATACAATTTGCTGTAAGCAAGTGACGGGACCAAGTGACTTGCTGCTTTGCCAGGAACAACACACACACACACAAAGTGCTGGAGGAACTCAGCAGGTCAGGCAGCATCTATGGAGGGAAATAAAGAGTCGACCTTTCGGGTCGAGACCCTTTATCAGGACAATGGAGCTCGACAACTGCAGACCAATACCTTTTAAAGCATGATTTGAAGTTGGACACCACACCAAACATTTGTCCCCAGGGTCTCACTGCAACAGGAGTCCAGTAGCTTAATGGCAAGGGTAATGCACAATTGGATAACATATCACTCAGAACACAGAAATGCTCCCAAAAGTTGTATCAATTTTCAATGCATAGTCCACAGTGTAACACATATTGAATTTGGCTCACATATTATGTATGAAACAAAAGTGTGCAGATTCAACGCTATACAAAGTCCTCAAGATCAATAAAACTTGCATGATCTGATGTTATCTCGTTCCTCCTCAGCTTTGTAATAATCTCCAGTCATACACTTCTGAGATCTCTGCCCTCTTGACCACTGATGAATGTTATCGCTCCACAAACACACATGCCCTCAGCTACCATGGTCCCAAACTCAGGAACTGCCTCCGTAAACTTCTTCATCTCTCTCTCCTCCCTTAAGGCTCTCCCTAAAACCAGAATGCAATCAAGCTTTTGGCCACTTGCCTTGATATCTCCTAAAGGAGTCCCATGTCAGATTCTGCTTGCCAATACTTGTGCAGTACCTTAGGATAGTCATAGATTCATGCAGTAATACAGCATGGGAAAAGGCCCTTCAGCCCATCTCGTCCATGCTGACCAAGCTAATCCCATTTACCCACATTTGGCTCATATCCCCCTAAACCTTTCCCATCCATGTATCCGTCCAAATGTCTTCTAAATGTTATCATTGTACCTCCTTAACCACTTTCTCTGGCAGCTCGTTCCATATACACACCACCCTCTGCATGAAGAAGTAGCCCCTCGGGTCTCTTTTAACTCTTTCTCCTCTCATGTTCAACTTATGCCCTCTAGTTTTTGGTTTCCTTTCCAAGGCACGTGTAACGTTAAAGTGCCTATTAAAACCAAAGTGCGTTATGGTGCAAAGAGTAGCAGAAGTTTAATTAGGGCAAGTCCAACTTACCTCTGCTGCCTCTCTCCAGGTTTCAACCATTCGGACGGTGACTGGTATTGAGTCTCTGGCTTTATTGCTCTTTGGGGCTGGTCCTTTCTCTTCCTCTTCCTCTTCATCACTTGCTACCTTCAAGGGAAAAAGTTTTTAACAAAGTTATTTATATTTATTCCAGAAACAGCACACCCTCCGTGAGTGCCCTATCCACTATGAATCGTTTATATTCAGCCCCATAACTACCTTCACAGAATGGTCATAGCAGAAGAAGCCATTCAGCCTGTCAAATCTATACTGACCCCGCAATCCAGTCAATCCTACTCTCTATTCTGTCCTTGGCACCCAGGAAATTTGTCCCAGCTCTCCTTTTAAATTCTACAATGTTACAGGTCCTACCCAGGTTACAAACACTCAACTTATGTCCAGCCCATCCATACCAACGAACATTTGGGAGACAAGCATTTGGGATGGATTTACCAGCTGCAGACATCCTCTGGCAGGGGTTGGGGGAGCTCGGATCGTGGCAGTATCATTGCACCTCGTAGAGAAATCGAAATGGTTGTGTCAAACGGCCTGATTTAACCACACAATGCCCTCGGTTGGCTTTTGCTTTTATTTAAATATATAGCCGGTCAGACACATTTCAGACTTGTGAACTGTTCAGGTTACAAACAGTTCTCAGGAATGGAACCCTATCATAACCTAGGGAGGGCCTGTTTTAGGCACAGTAGTGTAGCGGTTAGCGTAACGCTTTACAGCGCCAGCAACCCGGGTTCAATTCCAGCCACTGTCTGTAAGGAGTTTGTATGTTCTCCCCGTGTCTGCGTGGGTTTCCTCCGGGTGCTCCGGTTTCCTCCCACATTCCAAAGACGTACAGGTTAGGAAGTTGTGGGCGTGCTATGTTGGCGCCGGAAGCGTGGCGACACTTGCGGGCTGCCCCCAGAACACTCTACGCAAAAAGATGTATTTCACTGTGTGTTTTGATGCACGTGACTAATAAAGATATCTTAACTTAATCTTCTTTTTCTATTGTCAAGGATAACACAAGAATTAGAGGCCAAGGGCTTGAGATTATAAAATCCACTCTGGGTTTGCATGCCAAGTGATTTGTACATTAAATAGTGAGTTACATTTCTGCCTACATCCTATATGTTGAGACTGATGTTTAGATACAAATGTTCCGGCTAATTTTTCTTGGAATAAAGGTAAATATTATATGTAATAGAAACAGAAAATGCTGGGAATATCTTTTGCCAACCTCTAAGTTTCCCTAGAAGTTTCACTTTTTATTTCAGATTTCCAGCACCTGCAATACTTTGGTCTGTTGGTTGTTCCAAAGGTGTTCAGATTGAGAGGGAGGGAAACCCAGAAGCAGAGGACATGGTTTCAGAATAAGAGGTCACCCACTTAAGATAGAACTGAGGAGATATTCACTCTCACAGAAGGTTCCAAATCTGTGGGCCGAAGGGCCTGTTTTTTTGTGCTGTATGGTTCTAGAATTCTGCCCTCCAGGGAGCTGTGGAAGGCAAGATGTTGACTGTATTTGAGCCAAGATAGATGTATAATTGGTCTAAAGAGCAGTTGAGGGTTATGGGGAACAGGCAGGAAAGTGGAGTTGAAAGCAAGATCAGATTGGCCACCACTTCATTGACTGGCAGAGCAGATTCAAGACAACAAATGGCCAAATACTTCTAATGGTTGTAATAAATTCACAACCGCAACATTTGATTTTTTTCCGTGGTTCAGAATATCCAGCACTCTTAATGTGGAGCAAACCACAACTTTGGAATTAACAATAATGCAATGGAAGTTGATCAAATCGATTAGCCAAACTGAGCAACGGCCCCAGTTTAAACGTGGTGGGTTTTAAGTAGTGGAGATTGTGATGCAACCACTTCCCAAACATCTGGCTAGTAGACGGAAACATAAGGCCATAAGACAAAGGAGCAGAAGTCGGCCTTTCGGCCCATCGAGTCTCCTCCGCCATCCAAATGATCCATTCTCCCATTTAGCCCCACTCCCCCGCCTTCTCACCATAACCTTTGATGCCCTGGCTACTCAGATACCTATCAATCTCTGCCTTAAATACACCCAATGACTTTGCCTCCACAGCCGCCCGTGGCAACAAATTCCACAGATTCACCACTCTCTGGCTAAAGAAATTTCTCCGCATAAGGAGACTAACCCCCAGCTCCTCCGGCAAGACATGCAGCTGGTTCTCGTCATCGTCCGAACTATCGCTGTCGTCAAAGTTCAGCAGCTTCTGGTCATTTTCCGCTAGGAACTTGAAGAACTCGGGATCCTTCTCCTTCAGTCGCGAGAGCTGCTCCTTGTGCTCTTGGGCAGCACCTTTTGGTTTCTCTTTACTACCAGAGGGGGGAAAAAATAAAACTTGCTCGGTTTTTTGTTTGTTCCTTGAAACAATAATAACATTTAAAAGACATTTGGACAGATAGCGGATAGGAAAGGTCAAGATGGATACGGGCCAAATGCCAGCAAATGGGACGAGCTTAGGCCGACACCGTGGTTGGCATGGACTGGATGGACGGAAGGGCCTGTTTCTGTGCTTCATTACTCTATGACTCGAAACGAAAAGTTGACGTGCACACAGCAGAGGTTATACTTCAAGAGCCATCACTTTGAACCCATCACAGGCACAGTATTACTGGGCAATGAATCTACTTTGTAAAATTGCAAATTAATTAGAAATTGTTTAATCGCTCTATTTCATTTGACTATCTGTTACTATTGGAGAGCACCAACTATAACTTAACACTTTGATGTTAAAGTCAGTTTCTTTCATGTTTATGTTTCGCACATTGGGTTGTTAGGTGCCCTATTTGTTCACAGTACAGTACAGAAACAGGTCCTTCAGCCCATCTAGTCCGGGCTAACCATCAAGCACCTATTTACACTCATCCCCATTTTATTCTCCCCATATTCCCATCAACCCAAAAACCACATCATGCACGGCTTACCAATTCCTGCCACGTGCATTCAGTGCCAGTGATTTTCCAATGGGTTTCATGTCCCAGAGGATTCCAATGGGGAAACACTGATCGTTGGAATCAAAGCATTGTTTTTGTTTCCATTTTTACACCATTTCTTTTGTCCAGGATAGAGTCACACGGCACAGAAACAGACTCCTTCACCCACCAAATCCCGGCTGACCTTCGAGCACCCATTTACTTTAATCCTACATCAATTCTTTTCCATCCTCCCCACATTTCCATCAACTCCCTCCCCCCCCCCCCAAAAACATTCTACCACCTCACCTCCACCCACAGAGCACAATTTACAGTGGAAAATTCACCCACCAATCTGCATGTCATTGGGACGTGGGAGGAAACCGGAACACCCGGGGGGGGGGGGACGTGCAAACTCCGCACAGGCAGCACTGGAGGTCGGGATCGAACCTGGTTCACTGGAGGCAGCGGCCCCACGGTGTCGCCCCTTGCAGTTGTGCAGGGTGGTACGAAGATGGAAACAGTTCTTTAATCCAGTACCCGGTGCTGTAAATGTGAACAAGCTCGGTGCAAACGACACCATTACCCCTTTCTACCAGAGCCCCATCTCACCCAAGCCACCCCACCGCAGGAATGTGGCGAGGATTCAGCACCACCTTCGCTCAGGACCACTTGATGATTGCAAGGGCAACTACAACAAGGCAGTCTTAAAAAGCCGAGAGAGCAGTTACACCCGCCAGTGTTAAAACGTTCTCTGCCACACAGCACACTGCTGAGATTTGCAAACTTCAGTCGGTAGTTGCACTCTCTCACTTGGGTAAGAGGGTTCAAGCCCCTTCTGCACTCAAGCTGTGGAAACTAGAAACTCCAGCAGAGTTGAAGCTGCAGGGGTGGAGAACAGTGCAAAGAGTCCTGTGAAACAGGTCCCAGCCAACTGATGCGCTACAGTTTTATTTGGATTTCACCAGGTGATTTCTTTCCCCCTGCCGGACAAAGCACGGAGGGGCACCACTGAGGGAACACCACACTGCTGGAGGGGCACCGCTGAGGGAACACCACACTGCTGGAGGGGCATCGCTGAGGGAACACCACACTGCTGGAGGGGCATCGCTGAGGGAACACCACACTGCTGGAGGGGCATCGCTGAGGGAGTGCCATCTAGCAGGTGGGGCGGTGCTGAAGGAGTGTCCTGTTTTGGAAAGAGGGTGCTGAGGGGAGCGTCATGCTGTTGAGTGGGTGGAGGGGGTTGCGGACGAGCGAGTGCTGTCCTGTCAGAGGGTGGTGACATGGGAGTGCCGTTGGTGGAGGAACGATGGGAAGAAGAGTGCTGAGTTCCGAGTGCCGTGAAACAGGTCCCAGCTACTGATGTGGTGTATTTGTCTTTGGGTTCCCCAGGTGACTTCCCCCTGCCAGATGGAGCAAATGCCCCCAAACTGCACCGATTCCAGCGTCATTTCCCCAGGTCTCACCTTTCTACCTGTGCTTTAGGCTGAGGGGTTTTCTTGCCCTTTCCAACCTTCACCGTCCACCTGCTGTTTTCCTTCCTGCCCGCTCCCAACTCCTCGGCATCCGAGTCGCTCTGACTGGCGGAATCGAACGCCGAGGTGAGGAACTCATCGACGCTGAGCGCGGCAAGCTTTCTGGAAGACATGTGGACCATAATGACGCAGGTTACTGATCGTGCGGACGGCTCAGCGGCGCGGACGGCAGAGCCGCTGCCTCGCGGCACCGGAGACCCGGGTTCAATCCCGACCTCCGGTGCTGTCTGTGTGGAGTTTGCACGTTCTCCCTGTGACTGCGTGGGCTTCCCCCGGGTGCTCCAAAAAGCGTGAGGGTTGGCGGGTTGACTGGCTGCTGTAAATTGCCCCAAGTGTGTGGGTGAGTGGTAGAATTTGGGGGGAGTAGATGGGAATGTGGGGAGAATAAAATGGGAATAGTGTAGGATTAGTGTAAGTGGATGCTTGATCTATAAGGTATAAGATATTTATATATTAGTCACATGTACATCGAAACACACAGTGAAATGCGTCTTTTTGCGTTACTGAGAATGTGCTGGGGGGCAGCCCGCAAGTGTCGCCACACTTCTGGCGCCAACATAGCATGCCCACAGCTCCTAACCCGTACGTCTTTGGAATGTGGGAGGAAACCAGAGCACCCGGAGGAAACCCACGCAGACACAGGGAGAACGTACAAACTCCTTACAGACAGTGGCCAGAATGGAACACAGGTCGCTGGCGCTGTAATAGTGTTACATTAACCACTACACTACCTGCTTCCATGCTGTATTACTCTCTGACTATAGTCTGCTTTCACTGAGGTAACTGCCAAGTGTATAATATGGGGGCAAGGCACTGTACAAATATGGGGTTGAACCATGCTGGGTGGGACTGGCGATTCTGAAGAGAACCAACAGCGTTGAAATCCTGGACAATGACCACGCATCAGGTCAGGGACTCCTGACCCCACATCCCTCACTAAGTGGACTCAAACACTGTTCAATGACAGAGTCCAATCTCACTGATAATCTGATAATTGCTGTTGGTGAGAGCTTGCTGTGCACAAATTGTCCGACATCTCAGTAACAGCCACATCTCCAACAGGGAGGTCACAAAACTCTGGGATATCCTGAGGTCATGATAAACTCACTGACCATCGACTGAGGGAGGGCAGAGAGCAAGACCGCTGGGGGGGGGGGGGGGGGGCGGTAGAGGGGCAGAGAGAGTGAGAGGGGGAGCAGAGGGACAGAGAGCAAGGGGGGGCAGAGGGGGGAGAGAGAGGAAGAGAGAGAGGGGGCAGAGAGGAAGAGAGAGAGGGGGGAGTGAGAGAGAGAGAGAAGGGTCAGAGGGAGATAGAGGGGCATCAGGGAGAGAGAGCGAGGGGGCAGAGATAAAGGGAGGAGTGAGAGAGAGAGGGTCAGAGGGAGAGAGGGGCATGAGGGAGAGAGAGGGGGATCAGAGGAACAGAGCAGGAGATCAGGGGGGGTCACAGGGAGAGAGAGGGGTGTCAGAGTGAGAGAAAGAGGGCAGAGGAGGAGAGAGGGGGCAGAGGGAGAGAAAGAGAGGAGGCCCCCTCTCTCTGGAGATGTCTGGAGCACTGACAATGTGTGTGGATACACGTGTATAAAGGAGTGTGTGTGTGTGTAAGGAAGTGTAAGGGAGTGTGTGTGAGGGAGTGTGTGTGAGGGAGTGTGTGTGAGGGAGTGTGAGGGAGTGTGTGTGTGTGTAGGGGAGTGTGTGTGAGGGAGTGTGTGTGAGGGAGTGTGTGTGAGTGTGAGGGAGTGTGTGAGGGAGTGTGTGAGGGAGTGTGTGTGAGGGAGTGTGTGTGAGGGAGTGTGTGTGAGGGAGTGTGTGAGGGAGTGTGTGAGGGAGTGTGTGAGGGAGTGTGTGAGGGAGTGTGTGTGAGGGAGTGTGTGTGAGGGAGTGTGTGTGAGTGTGAGGGAGTGTGAGTGTGAGGGAGTGTGTGTGAGTGTGAGGGAGTGTGTGTGTGAGGGAGTGTGTGTGAGTGTGAGGGAGTGTGTGAGGGAGTGTGTGTGAGGGAGTGTGTGTGAGGGAGTGTGTGTGAGGGAGTGTGTGTGAGGGAGTGTGTGTGAGGGAGTGTGTGTGAGGGAGTGTGTGTGGGAGTGTGTGTGTGTGTGAGGGAGTGTGTGTGAGTGTGAGGGAGTGTGTGTGTGTGTGAGGGAGTGTGTGTGAGTGTGAGGGAGTGTGTGAGGGAGTGTGTGTGAGGGAGTGTGTGTGAGGGAGTGTGTGTGAGGGAGTGTGTGTGAGGGAGTGTGAGAGGGAGTGTGTGAGGGAGTGTGTGAGAGGGAGTGTGTGTGAGGGAGTGTGTGTGAGGGAGTGTGTGTGTGTGTGAGGGAGTGTGTGTGAGTGTGAGGGAGTGTGTGTGCACACACATGAACACAGAGTAAATGCGAACGTGTGAACAACGTGCCCCGAGCCCAGCACCGGCCCAGCCCCCAGTCCCGGGATCCTTCCCCCCACCCCCCGAGCCCCGGCAGCCGCAGCCCCCCATTCCCCATCTCCCACACCGAGCGACGTGGGCCGGGCCGGGCCGGGTGGGGCCGGGCGGGGGGACCGGGACCGGGCTCCGCACTCACCGCTTGTTACCAGTCGCCATGCTGCTACCGGGCGGATACATTGTAACCAGGCCGGGCCCCGCCCCCACCCACGGGGGAGGGGGGAAGCGCAGGGAGAGGGAGGACAGGCTGGGGGAGGAGGGACAGGCAGGGACGGGAGCTGTCAGACAGCCTCCCAGCTCCTGCCTCCCCTGCATTCCCTCATTGCTGCGGCTGCCTCCCCGCTCTCGTTGCTTTGACCCTTTGCTCCCCTCTCCCCCCCCCCCTTCCCTCTCCCTGCTCCCCCCGCCCCCTCGCAGCGTCACTGCCCGCGCCCGGGCTCGCTGCAGTTTCTGATGATGCGGCTCATCCTGCCGCCAGTTAAGGTCGTCCCTCTGTGTGTGTGTGTGTGTGTGTGTGTGTGTGTGTGTGTGTGTGTGTGTGTGTGTGTGTGTGTGTGTGTGTGTGTGTGTGTGTGTGTGTGTGTGTGTGTGTGAGACTTACACAACATCACGGCACAGTGCAAGACGTGTAACTGTGCGTATTATAGATACATCTGCATACAGGTTATCTAAAAATATGTGTATAAAAGGTGCACACATATTTTGCATATGCAGGTATATGTAAAATATGAAATATGCACGGCAATATTTTGGATATAACAAAATACATAATATAAACTGCATTAATAAACATTAAATTCATTAATGGATAACATATAATGTATGTAATGTGCATGCACATAGCTCTATATAATATTCCTTTACATTTTGTAGCTATTGTATATATATATAAAGTCAAAGTCATATATCTGTGCCTATTGTATCCATATGTGCATAATATGTTATGCATACACACGTGTATAGTATATGCATGAAATGTATAGGTATATATTATATATAGGTGCATAAATTATGGGTCTGTTCATATGTATGTATATTTATGAATATCCATGTATGTTATGTGGACAAATGTATGACATATATATGCATATTAGATGTATATATAAATACACACATGCATATTATGTTTGTGTAATACATTCATGTGTATTGCATATGTGTATATAATTAAAATAAAATTATGCATTTATTGTAAATTCTGGATATGTTTTATGCATATATATGTTATTGCATGGAGATGAATCTATTATCCCATATGTTTATGTATAAATTTGCATGCACATTTGTGTTCTGAATGTATAGTGTGTCTATTTTTAAATTTTTTTTGGAGTTTTATTTACAGCGTGGTAACAGGCCCTTCCGGCCCAACGAGTCCGCGCCACCCATTTTAAACCCCAAATTAACTTACCCATACGTCTTTGAAATGTGGGAGGAAACCGGAGCACTGGTTTTGTCAGTGCATTTTTTATAATGTCTACAGTTTTGATTGTGTACGTGTACATTTTATGAGTTTCAGGCTGGAACTTCCTAATTGGCTCCCATCCTGGAACCTCTCCTCTGGTCTCCCCACTTCCATGCCTTCTTGGTCCAGATGTTGAGGTGTGTCCTGAGTAGTAGTCGGGACTCTCTTAGTGCAGTGAGGAAGCCTTACCACCGAAACACTGCTGACTGCCCTTGACAGCCAGTAAAGCTGGGGGTGGAGCTTTGCCAGCTGCAAAAACTGTGAGCAATTTTTAATAGTTTTAATAGTAATTTTTATATTTAAAGCTAATTACAATTGAAGTAGATATTAAAACTAAATATCATTAAGATTTTTAATTATAAAGAATAAGGTATAAACCCCTAAAACACTTAAATAATTTAAAACATAACTAAAGGGAAGATGCAAAGAAACCAACAATCAGCTGTAGGA
Organism: Pristis pectinata; assembly: GCF_009764475.1. NCBI lineage: Eukaryota > Metazoa > Chordata > Chondrichthyes > Rhinopristiformes > Pristidae > Pristis > Pristis pectinata. The sequence continues at coordinate 28,079,647 of NC_067430.1, forward strand.
TTTCAACAGCCGGAGCAGCATCCGTGGGGGGAGAAGAACTGTTGATGTTTTGGGTTGAAATTCTGCCTCAAAACTAAAAGTGGAGAGGGAAGATGGCCAGCATAGAGACGGGAGGGGGAGTGGTGAGACAGGGGCCAATGGGTGATTGGTGGGCGAGGTGGGCTGAAGGATGGAGGCAGGTGGGGGAGGATGTGAGGTCTTCAGTGAGCATGCAGAAGAGATTTATTAAAACAATTCCAGTTACATGGAGAGATGGGAGAAGGTGGGGCTATTCCTGCAACAAAGGGGGTGGCAAGAAGATCTGACGGAGAGATTTAGAATGAAGGTGGTTGGCAAAAGAACGTAGAATGAAGGTGATTGGCAAAAGAACCAAAAAATAAGATAATTATTTGTTAGTCACATGCACATCGAAACACACAGTGAAATGTGTCTTTTTGCGTTTCTGAGGGCATGCTGGGGGCAGCCCGCAAGTGTCGCCACTCTTCCAGCGCCAACATAGCATGCCCACAGCTCCTAACCTGTACGTTTTTGGAATGTGGGAGGAAACCGGAGCACCCGGAGGAAACCCACGCAGACACGGGGAGAACATACAAACTTCTTACAGACAGCGGCTGGAATTGAACCCGGGTCGCTGGCGCTGTAAATAGCATTATGCTAACCACTACACTACCGTGTGACATAAGGAAATATTATTGTACTCAGCAAGTGGTTAGGCTGTGGAATACACTGTTGAGGGAACAGTAGGGACAGATTCAATTGTAGCATTCAACAGCAATCAGGGCAAGTATCTGAAAGGAAAACATTTGCTACATTATGTGGTGTGGGTCAGATGGATTGGTCTTACATTGAGAGCTGGGCAGACTTGGTGGGACAAATGGCCTTTCTCTGTGTTCTACCCATTCTTTGATTATGTAAAGTGTAATCATTTGAAATAGCAACTTATTTCCCCTTTGCCTCCTGCTATGAAGCCCAGTGAAATCCATATGGTCTTGGGTGATTTTGACACACTGCAAGGGAGCGAATCCCCCCTGCATAAACCTTACAGACTCTCGCAGGATTGGCTCTGTCGCTATATTCTGCGGGGAGTTCACTGGCAGAGAGAGCTGACAGATTCAGCGATAATAAAAACAGACAATGCTGGAAACACTCAGCAGGTCAGGCAGCATCCCACATTCCAAAGACGTACGGGTTAGGAAGTTGTGGGCATGCTATGTTGGCGCCGGAAGCGTTGCGACACTTGGGCCCCCCCCCCAGAACACTGTACGCAAAAAGATGCATTTCACTGTGAGTTTCGATGTACATGTGACTAATAAAGAAATCTTATCTTAACATTTCAGGAGCAACAAACATTCTGCTGGATGAACTCAGCGGGTCGAGCAGCATCTGTGGAGGGAAAGGAATTGTCGACGTTTTAGGTTGAAGCCCTGCATCAGGACTTCTTCATCAGAAATGGAAAAGAGGGCAAAACGATTTGGTTAATTTTCCCTCTTTCACGGTCCTAGTGGAGATTCCAGACCTGAAACGTTAACAGCTTCTCTCTCCACAGATGCTGCCTGACCTGCTGAGTGTTTCCAGCATTTTCTGTTTTTATTTCAGACTCTCACACCTTCAGATATTTTTTTATCTTCACGTTAGTGCCTTTTTAATGTTCTTTCTCTGACGGACTCAGAAAAGAGATCACAGGCGAGAGATTTAAAAGGGACATCAGGGGCAGCTTCTTCACGCAAAGGATGGTGTGTATTTGGAACAAGCTGCCAGAAATAGTGGTTGAGGCGGGCACATTAACAATACTTAAAAGCCATCTAGATAAGTCCATGGATAGGAGAGGTTTAGAGGGGCTATGGGCCAAACGTGGGCAGATGGGACCAGCTCACTGGGCAACACAGTTGGCATGGACGAGTTGGGCTGAAGGGTCTGTTTCCCTGCTGTAGGACCCTATGACTCTGTGAGATTCAGCGGTGTTTGACATTAGCCGGCAAAATCTGGCTCATGTGTACACATACAACACATGAATATGTATACATGTGTATACTCTACGAATCTCCAGGGCCACACACTATTTTCTGCACATTAAGTGGTTAGGCATTAAGGTGGCTAATTCCCTGATGGCAAGTAAAGGGACGAGGTGCAATCCAATTGTCCATCTGCTCTTTCTTCCCAAAATTGACTCTTACTTGCGCTGCAGGTGGTCCGGATATCCAATCAGTTCAAAGGACCTTTATTGATGGAAGATGCATGTCCGTCTTACCAGCGACCGTGAGCGAATAAATGATGTAATGCAATTAGCATCGCTCTGTACCGTGCTCCCTTAAATCAAAATGGCATTGTGTTTGTCTCTGGGTCGTGGAGCGGGATAAGGGATTCTCTTCATACTGAGAAGGTTTTGCTTTCAGGACAAGACTCCGTCCCTGCCTCACCTCAGAGTCTCGAACCTCTGGAGAAAGGGAAGCGGAAACCTCAGCTTCTGATTTTATTTTGGACGGTCGGGGTGAGGTTATACCCTGCCAGTAACGGGTACATGTAAGTATTGTTGCAAATCGGACGCTGTTCTTTCTGTGTTTATTATCCAACCCTTGTTATGGCAACATTAAATATGTGAATGGCTGTTCAGACTATACTTGGACATCTGTGAGACTAGGGGGAATTGGGGGCTGAGTTTTTCACAATCGGATGGATGTAGCCTTCTTTGTTTCCTTTGACAAGCTCGAATTCTGGGAACTGCCCATGAGAGGCGTGAGTGTAAGTGTTGCGGGTTGGTGGGGAATGGGACTTGTATTTCTGTGTAGTGTTCGTTTGTTAAAGCGGTCGGGTTCAACTTGCCAACTGTGGCCAATGACTGGAGTTGCCGAAATCAAAAACCTGTTCATGTTTTCAAACACTTCCCTCGGAGGCTTTAATTCAATCCGGTCGACAGGGCAAAGCGTCGAGATTTGTTCCCATCCCCTAACATAACACAGTCCCACTATGCCTGTGATGTTCAAACACACACCTTGCACAGGAGGAAGTTGGTCAAATATTAAGAGGAGATTGGATTAAATGTGCGGTCGCATTCGGGTTGAATGGTTGTGTGTTTTTTTCTGGTTAAACCGTCTCTTACTGGGTTTACTGACCAGTCAGGAAATATTGTCAATTCCCGATGACAGACTGCTTCTGTTACAAGCATCTTGGGGTTATTGCTTAATAAAGAATAAGCCTAGCTTGCTATCAATTGCAGCCTGCTTGCTCTTTTAATGAGACCTTTCTTCGCCGTTGGATGTTGGAATTAAATATCTGGGACCGCCGGAATGATCAAGGAAATAAAATCTGGGGCATTGTATGTTGCAAGGCTATCTAAGCAGATGCATTTTCTTTTAAGACGATGACGCGTTCTGTGATGGACAGAACGAGCAGCCAATCGCAATCTTAGTGAGACCTTGATTGACGTCATTGCACCAATCAACATCAAGGAGGACGGGCTCTTGGTGTGATAAGTGGATACATTGTGAATGATCCTCTGGTAGCTGGTCTGTGAGTAACATTTACATTTCTTAAATGTTTGGAGGTTTTATCAATTTATAGATATAAATAAATTGAAAAAGGATTCATTTACAATGCATAAAAGAATATGCGTTTAGAATATAAATCAATCCGGTTCTAACACTGAGGTTCAATGATGAAAGTAATCGTGTTTGCCTCAATACTGTAAGAACCCGCAGGAATAGACAAAGCTCCGACTAGTCCATGTGTGGCATCTGTGAGTGCTTTGTGTGTTCTTTCACACTGCACAGATCCAGCAATAGTTGTGTGTTATTCGCCACTGAGATGGAGTTTTTTTTTGACACTGTGGATCCTCAAAGGATGGAGAGCTGGTCAGAACCAAGGCATCATTCAGACAAGCACACGGTCATGTAATGAATTTATTTTCCCCTCTGTGCCTTGGCTGAGAAATAACCCTTTCCAATTCAGCAGCCGGCTCACGTTGAGGGGATTGGCCGCTTGATTCCATTTATTCTCGGGTTTCTTTGAACAAGAAAAAAAATCTGAGTCACTGGGCCTGGATAGGGAATGGACTATCTTCATCAGACACCTATACCCCCTCCACACATATCCCCACCCCTCACACATATCCACACACATACCCCCACCCCTTACACATATCCACACACATACCCCCATCCACCCCTCACACATACACCCCCACACATACCCCCCAAACGCACATACACCCCCACACACCCACACATACCCCCCAAACGCACGTACACCCCCACCCTCCACACATACCCACCACACACACACCCCCACACACCCCTACCCCCCCATTCATAGACCCAGAGACACTCACGCAAACACTCACAAACACAGAGACAGACACACCTTTCTCTCGCCCAGCAAGTGAAAGTTGGAGGACGAGTTAATGTCCGTCATACTCACAGCAGTGAATTCACAAACAGGTTGTGGAAGAGCCTGCCTCTGCCATCCCGAATCAGAACCATTTATTGTCGCTGACATCTGACATGAAATTTGTTGTTTTTATTGATGCAATGGAGAAATAGAAACTAAAAATGAATGGAAGAAATTAATTTAAAATCAACCCACTGCTAACACCTGAGCACGGCAAGAAAAGTTCAGGTTGCTTGATATTCTTTTTCAGAAATTGTTACAATAGGACTGTCAGAGAACAGCTCTGGCATGCTTTTTACTGATGAAAGGTGCACAGACACAAACCATCCCCAAAAGCAAAGCATAATGTGGGCCATGGTCTGAATTACAGAAAATGTTAAGTGTATGAACAAGAAAAAAGAGACTATCGCTACGTTACATCAGGCTAGTAGACTTTACACTTAAATACAGAGAAGAGCTAATTTAAAACAGCTTTTCAAAGTTTCTTTCTGTAAAGGATACCCAATGTTTAAGACAGTCCATTAAAGAAGATGTGGGTTTTCAACGGGTGATTTTAATTGGATGGATTAGGTGACACCCTTAGTGAAATTCAGTGGGTGACTAGCATTTGTTAGTCCTCAAAGCCCCTCCTCTCCTTCCACTAAACTCATTTAAATTAGTTGACTAGTATCACCCCCTTGGTTTGGTGTATTACTAGCTCAGGATGGTACATTTGACTTGTACTTGGAGTATGAGCAACCCATTTTGTTGTATAAACCAGGGTGGGAGTAGTATGTTGGCCAAACTGGGTAAAGGTGGCAGGTTCCTTTTCTCTGAAGGATGCTGGCCATCCCATACCTGACGTGTTGTCGTCCTCCTCTTGAGAACAATGCCAAAAGTATTTTATGGTCACCTGAAGAGGGACTCAATTTAATGTCTCACCGTAAAGATGGCAACTCTGATTGCAGCATCTCCCCCGCCCCACCCAGTGCTGCATTGCCTTGATCATGTGGTTGGGTAGAAGGATTGGAGGAAGGTTGGGTCTTGGGATGGGGTGGTGTGAGGAACACTTTCTCAATTTCCCTCAAAGACATCCCAGGGATTGATACTTTGGGAAATCACACTATTCAGGAGATCTCTAATGTCAGGAGATCTCTGGATTGCTGGCCAGTGTCATCACCATTGCACATCGGCTACTCTGAGCTGCCCCTAGACTGATGGGGGAAGGTTTGGGGTTCACATCTGTCCGTTTCTTCTCACAGAGGTCTGTGAATCCCTGGAATTCTCTACTTTGGAGGCTTGTGGAGACTGGATCATTGGAGATATAAAAGGAAGTGGATGCATTTTTGAAAGATCAGGAAATTGATGGGGAATTGGAATTGGTTTGGAAATGGAATTGTTTTTTTATTATTATTGTCACTTGTACTGAGGTACAGTGAGAAGTTTGTCTTGCTTTCCGTACACACAGATCAATTCATTACACAGTGCATTGAGGTAGTTCAAGGTTAAACAATAAGAGAATGCAGAGTGAAGTGTTACAGTTATAGAGAATGCAGTGCAGGCAGACAATAAGGTGCAAGGCCAGAAACGAGGTAGATGCTGAGGTCAAAAGGCCTGGAGCAGATCAGCCAGGATCATAATGGTGGGGCAGGCTTGAGGGGCCGAGTGGCCTACTCTTACCATTTTCATATGTTCTTATGTTCTTTCCCCTCTGAGTTCCTGATCATGGCAACCCTACTAATGAGAAAAGCAGAGAGCTGGTTGGTCATGTCCAGAGAGAATTTCAAAGCCAAATGCTGGAGATGTCCAGCGAGTCAGGCAGCAACCGTGGAGAGAGAAGCAGTTAACGTTTCAAGTCTAACAGTCATCAGAACTTGGAATAGTTAGAAATTACACAAGATGCTGGTGGAACTCAGCAGGTCAGGCAGCATCTATGGAGGGAAATGGACAGTCGATGTTTCGGGTCAAGGCCCACAGATGCTGCCTGACCAGCTGAGTTCCTCCACCAGTTTGTGTGTTGCTCCAGATTTCCAGCATCTGCAGTCTCTCATTGTTAGAAATTAGACAAGTTTTAAGATGCAGAAAATGTTGGGGGTGGGAGAAGAGGTCAGTGATTGGGTGGAGAGATTGATTGACACAAGTAGAAGAGGTGCTAGCTGAAACAGGGTGCTGAAGTCTCAACAATATCTTCCTGACTACCTGTAGCAAGAGTCACATGTTTTTATCAGACCTGGTTCATGGTCAACAAGGATCCTAGCCACCACGTAGCCCATAATTTGATGGCAACAAACTTAACAAAGTGCTTTAATTTGGGAAAATGTTTCTCTTGACTTTATAGAGATGCAGTGAGCTACAAGTGGACTCTGATGTATAAACATGAAGAAATTAGTCGGGTGAGGAAGAATTTGATTCTGGAGGTTGTTTCTTAGGGCGGGAGAGAGAGATAGGTGGAGAACATTGACATAAAGGCTATAATTTCCATGGAGCCTTTTGTGACGTGAGCATATCCCACTTTAAATCAATTTTGGAGTGCATTTTTTGTGGTTTTATGGGAAATGAAGCAGCTGAATAGGCACAAGGGTTGAAATGTCTAACACTAGAGGGCATTCATTTAAGGTGAGAGGGGGGTAACTTCAAAGCAGACGTGTGGGGCAAGTTTTTTTTTACACAGAGCGGTGGGTGCCTGGAATGATCTGCCAGCGGTGGTGGTGCAGGCAGATACGATGGAGGAGTTTACGAGGCTCTTAGACAGGCACATGAACGTGCAGAGAATGGAGGGATATGGACTGTGTAGGCAGAAGGGATTAGTTTGGTGAGGCATTTAATTACTAGTTTAATGAGTTCAGCTCAACATGGTGGGCTGAAGGGCCTGTTGCTGTGCTGTATGGTTCCATGTTCTACAACATATCCCACAAACAGCAAAATGCTAAAGGCCAGATCATCTGCTTTGAGGTTTTTGGACAAGAACATAAGAAAAAAGGAGGAAACAAAAAAGTCGGCTACTTGGCCTCTCAAGGCTGCCTTGTCTTTCAACACGATCATGGTTGATCTCCCCAAGGTCTCACCTTCTCTTCTGTGCCAATTTCCCATCGCCCTCAATTCCACGACCTTTCAAAAATATATCCATCTCCTCTTTAAATACCTCGATGACCTTCTGGGGGAGAGGATTGCAGAGGTACACCTCTCTCTGCAAGGAGTAATTCCTACACACCTCAGATTTAAATGACTGTGCCCTAAACCTTTAAGTACTGCATCTTTTTTGAAATTCTCCTACATATTGACATCCACACTATCATGGCCCCCTTAGGATCTTGTATGTTTCAGTATTCATCTGCTGTACTGCGGCAACTTCCTTGCTCTTGGTGAAAATGGTGCAATTGGTGTCTTGTGATCACATGAGGGAGGATCCAATTTAATATCTCACTCAAAAGATGGCAGTTCCGACAGGGCAGCACACCCTCAGCACTGCACTGGAGCATCAGCCTAGATCGTGTGCTTGGGTTGAGGGTTTGGAGGGTGATTAGGGAATACTTTATCAATGTAACTCAAAGAGATCCCAGAGATTGATAAATTGGGAATGATCATAATTCCTGAAGACCCAAGGGGAGAGGGGTGGGGGGAATATTTTTCCATGGACATCCTATGCCAGCTGAAGTTGGCCATCCCAGAAGATTGTTGTTGGGCCAGAACAGTAACTCTTAAAACTGTGAATCTTCTGAGCTGCAACTCCCTGATGCCAGGACAGGCAGAATTTAGGCTCTTTGCCTGATGTGGGACAATTACTGTGACAACTCCGAGTGGGTGGAGGGGTTGAGAGGGGCAGCAACAAGGCGGAGCTGGACGGTGTCAGTTTACGCGGTGGGGGCTGAACTGTCGCTGACTGACAACTTGCTCATCGGTTGGAGGAGTTTCCACCCTCTGCCGTCAGACCCCAGTGGTCAGTACTGAGGCCACTCCTCCCACTGCCCGTTACCTGGAGAAGGTGATCATGAAGAAAGGAAGAAGTTTCCTTTGAAACAAGTGGGAGAAAACAACATTGGTCGCTGCCAGTCCAACAAACACTCCAGTAAAACCTCCGATAATCTGGCACACTCGGGATTTTGGTGCCAAACTGTTTGATTTTCCAAGTTGTTGGATGATATTCATATTAATACAACACACATTTAATTAATTTTAAGATGTTATAATACAGCACAAGAACACCCACAATGTCTGTGCCAAACACGATCCCAAATTAAACTAAACCCCTTCTACCTGCACGTGATCTACATCCCTCCATTCCCTGCATATTCATGTGTCTAACAGCCTCTTAAACACCACTATCATATCTGCCTCCACCACTACCCCGGCAGCCCGTTCCAGGCACCCACCACTCTCTTGTGTTTTTAAAAAAAAACTTGCCCCACACATCTCTTTTAGGCTCTCCAGAGAACGGGTAAGTTTCCGGGAAGTGCAAGAACCAGGAACTCAGTGAGTTTTGGGAGTGTGCAGGGACCGGTGAGTTTCAGCGGAGAGAACGCCCCTGTGAAACTCTGGGGAGTGCAATGACCAGTGTGTTTCAGGTGAGTGTGGAAAATATTACCCAGTGAACCAGATGCTGGACGATCAGTATTTCTGAATGGTCAGATTGTGGATTATTGGAGGTTTACTGTCCTGTTATAGTGCAGATTTTCTTACACCACAGTAAAGGTACCAGGTCGAATCTTTTCGACTGTGGGCAGGAGTTCTGAACAGACATTCATTCAAACTGAATTCAGAATCAGGTTTATTATCACTGACTTGTGTGACATGAAATTTGTTATTTTGCGGCTGCAGTACAGTGCAAGGCATAAAATTACTATAAATTACAAAGTAAATGGTGCAAAAAGAAAAAGGAATAATGAAGAAGTATTTGTGGACCATTCAGAGATCTGATAGCGGATGGGAAGAACCTGTTCCTGAATCGTTGAGTGTGGGTCTTCAGGCTCCTGTACCACCTCCCCGATGGTAGTAACGAGAAGAGGGCAGGTCCCAGTTGGTCAGGGTCCTTAGCGATGGATGCGGCCTTCTTGAGGCACCGCCTCTTGAAGATGTCCTTGCTGGTGGGGAGAGTTCCAGGCACCCAAAAACATTATAAAGTGAAATGATTTTAAGAAAGTAACTTAACCTTCTCCTTTTGGTCAGGAGACGGTTTAAGTTATTTTATGGAATATGATGGACAATTTTCTCTGGCGTACTGCTGGATAATCTCAGCCAGGATGGCTCTGCCCTTGAGCCCCAAGACTGTAGCCATCTGAATCTGTCAGTAAGTCCCAGACTTCGCATTTTAAACTGTTTTATTTCAAGAGTAAACTTTATCAATAATAAAATATGTACACGAAAAGAAAAACACAGTGCAAAACTCCTTGCATTCTCAGTGTTATTTGGTCAATACATTCAGTAATGTTAACACTTTTTGTTTAACATCGCACCATTGCCACTCCTGTGGTCTAACGAAAGAGAGACCCTTTCGTTGTTTTGGGGGCTTCCCCACTGGACTCAGTCCTCCCATGTCCAGTAGCAGAAGGAGCCCAGACTGTGTCCTTCCCCACAGAGACTTTGCATTGGCTGCACCGAGCTTCAGTGCGTCCCTCAGCACGTACTCCTGGACCCTGGAATGTGCCAGTCGGTGGCATTCCCCTACGGACATCTCGCTGTGCTGGATGTGCAGACCAACGAGTTCCGGGCAGACCAAAGGGTATCCTTCACCGAGTTGACGATCTTCGCATTTGGGATATCCGGCAGGTTCCGAGGGTGAACGCGATGGTTCTGATTGGAGCTGCCAGCAGTACTGAGCAAGATCCAGCCCAATGACTACTGGCTGTAAAGGATGTGTCGGTCTGTGAGTGGGAGCTGAAGTCGGCATTTGATACCCACTGAGTAAAATTCACATCCTGCCAGACTGTAGCGTAATGTGCTGTGTGCATCGTACATTCCCCTTCACTTTGATCCAACATATTTATTCTCTGTGCTTTGGTCAGCCTTTCCCCAAGTGTTTTTTGAGCTCAGAAGGACTCAGTAAAGTTTGGCCTTCAGGTACATGCTCGCAGCTTTGCAATGTAAGGGATTGCGGAGAATGGTTGTTACACTTATTCAAAGAATCTGCTCGTTAAATGTTCTGGGACATTTGATCCTAATTGATAAAATTCAACAGTGAGAAGTTACAGAGACAGGGAGAGGATAAAGACATGGGGGGAGCTGAAATCAAGGACAACAATTTGGAACCCAAGTTGTTGCTTGAGAGGAAGCAGTGTATGTTGGTGAGCAGAGGGGTGGTAAGTCTCTAAGTTAGGATATAAGGTTTTACCTGGCAATCTGCTTGGTTCCTCGAACTGCAATGAGCTAAGTAGCCAAATTACCAACTTTCTTATTACCTTTAGCTCAGAGGTAAGTATTGTACAGGATACAGAGGAGGACATGTTTGTTCTTCAAATCATGCCGTGTCTCAGGGAGTAACACAAAGGAGCTGGAGGAACTCAGCAGGTCAGCTGTTCCATGTCCATTTGAAGGGTTTAGGATCTCCACTGGCCAGTTGACTTTTTTGGATGTTAAGGGAACCGAAGGATCTAGGGTTAATGCAGGAAAGTGACGCCAGGGTAAAAGACCAGCCTTGATAATACTGAATAGCAGAGCAAGTGTGAAGGGCTGAATGGTCTATTTCTTATAGTCTTGTGGATGGCCTCCAATGTTACCAAGGGTGGAGGTGGGTGGGTTATAAAGAAATGTGTTGTATTGTTCTGTCATGTCTTTAACTTGCTCTGGATGTCCCAGAGTGCTTTTGAAATATCGTCAGTCTTGCAATGTAGGAGAATGTGATGCAGCCTGGTTCCCCCAGAATCAGCCAAGTAGCCAGATTACCTACATTTTATTTCTATTAATTGAGGAATAAATATTGTTTAGGATGGTGAGAACTTGTTTGCTTCCTTCGAATTACATGATGCATCCTATCCATCTGAAACTTCAGCTGAGCTTTGGTTTAATGCCCCACTTCAAAATAAGGGATGATTTCAGTATTCCAACTCGTCTTGAATTCGTGCTTATGTTCCTTTTGCAATTTGCTGACATTGAATCATAAACGGCATCTTGTGATTCAAAATGTGCCTTTTTTTTAAAAACAAGTTATTAACCAATTTGGAGTATTATAACAAGTGTGGTATTACATTCATTTCTATGGACCACAAGAAGTCCTTTAAAGAAGATGAGTCATTCTTTGGACTAAAGCAAGGGAGGGAAACTAGTTGATTGTATACTCGTCAAGGTCAAACTCAGATGAATTCTAGCCCTTGCTTCCTTTTGCTTATCCTATCTCTCTTTTTGTCCTCTTTATCTGCACCCCTTCTTACGTTTTTGAGGGAAAGCAGTGTAGATTTGAATTATCCATTTGTTCAGCTATTCTCCCATGAAGACTGAGCAAAATCGAGACAGGGTTACTGTCTTTTACTTATCAACCAGGGATTCATATAGTTTTGTACTTTAAAAAACAACAGAAAATGCTAGGAATATTCAACAAGTCAGGCAGCATCTTTGGAGAGGGAACCAGAGTTAACATTTAACGTTGAACTGGAAATAATTAGAGATAAACAGGAATTAAAATGCAGAGAAACAAAGGACTGCAGATGCTGGAATCTAGATGAAAAACACGATGATGCTGGAGGAACTCAGCAGGCCAGGCAGCACCCATGGAGAAAAGCAGGTAGTCAACATTTCGGGTCAGGACCCTTCTTAACGCAGAATCAGCCGTGAACAAAGGAGAGAATAAAAGGGAGGTCTCTGGTAGTTTGGAAGGCAGGGGAGATTGAATAGCAAAAGGAGGGATAGATTTTTGTGATCATGCACTATTATCCCAATTGGTAATTGGTTTATTATTGTCAAATGTACCAAGATACAATAGGAAAACTTTGTTTTGCATGCTCTCTATACAGATAATTCCAAAACATGAGTACCTCACTGTAGTACAAGGAAAAACAGAATGCAGAATATAGTGTTGTAGCTACAGAGAAAGTGAAGTGCAGGCAGACAAATAAAGTGCAAGGGCCACAACGAAGTAGATTGGGAGATGAAGAGTTTGTCTTTATCCTTGAACCCGGTGTTTTCAAACTTTTGTATCTTCTAGGGTGGGAGGGGTCTTTGATTATGTTGGCTGTATATTCCACCCAATTGTAAACCTTCTCTTTTGTTCTCTCTTCTCCTATCTCTGAATCACAGTAGTTTCGACTCTTAATTTGTTCCGGTTCCGGTTCCAGCGAAAGGTCATTAACCTGAAATGATGACTGTTTCTCTCTGCTGCCTGACCTGTTGAGTATCTCCAGCATTATCTGGTTTTATTTCAGATTTCCAGCACCCATAGAATTTTGCCTTTGTAATTTAATTTTGTGTTGTGATTATTACCATTACCAGCAGTGCTTGGAATATTCTTGAGGGATCTTCTAACGAGGCCATTTGGGTAGAACTTGGAAATAAGAAGGGGACGGTCACCCTGGTAGGGCGATATTATAGACCTCCCGATAGTCAGCGGGAACTTGAGGAGCAGGTGCGTCGAGAAATTGCACGTGGTTGGGAGAGTAGTCGGGTAGTGCTAGTGGGAGCACTCAGTGCAAAGGGCCTGGATGGGGTGGAATTTGTGTGGTGCATTCAAGAGAGTTTCCTCATGCAATATATAGAGGAACCTATTCAGGAAGGAGCAATACTGGACCTCTTGGGGAACTGAAGTGGCAGATGGGGAGCACGTTGGATCAAGTGACCACAATTCTATTAGTTTTTAAATATTTATGGAAATAGATAGAACAGGTCCACAGGTTAAAGTCCCGAACTGGAGCAGAGCCAACTTTGAGGGCATTAGGCAGGAGTTGACTGGGTGACTCTATTTAAAGGGAAAGTTGGCAAGTGGGAGGCTTTTAAAAGGGTCGTATCAAGAGTCCAGGGGCAGCATGTTCCTGTTAGGGTGAAGGGTAGACATACCAAGTTCAGGGAACCCTGGCTGATGAGAGATATTGAGGCTCTGGTCAGGAAAAAGAAGGAAGTGTACTTCGAGTTTAGGCAGCTGGGTACAAATGAATCCCTCGACGAATATAAAAAGTTTAAGACCAGGCTTAAGAGGGAAATCAGGAGGGCAAAAAGAGGGTATAAGATGGATTTGGCAGGCAGGGTTAAAGATAATCCCAAGAAGTTCTTCAGTTATATTAATGGTAAAATGGTGACTAGGGAGAGACTAGGTCCTCTTAAAGACCATCGGAACCACCTATGTGGGGAGCTGCAGGAGATGGCCGAGATTTTTACTGTCTATTTCTCCTCTGTGTTTACTGAGGAGAATATCAGAGAAATGAGGGTAATAAGTAGTGAGGTCTTGGATCACGTGCTTATTACGAGGAAGGAGGTGTTTGCAGCCTTGAAGCACATTAAGGTGGGCAGATCCTCAGGGCCTGACCAAGTGCATCCCCGGACCTTATGGGAGGCCAAGGAAGAAATCGGGAAGGCCCTAGTGGTGATATTTGCTTTGTCGTTAACCACTGGCGAAGTTCCAGAAGACTGGAGGGTGGCTAACATTGTTCATGAAGGGAAGCAAGGACAGGCCAGGAACAACAGGCCGGTGAGCCTGACTTCAGCTGTAGCGAAGTTACTGGAGGGAATTCTGAGGGACAAGATCTACCATCATTTGGATAGTCAAGGCCTGATCAGGAATAGTCAGCATGGTTTTGTGTGTGGGAGATCATGTCTGGACAAATCTTTTGGAGTTTTTGAGAGGTAACTAAAGGGATAGATGAAGGTAGGGCAGCGGATGTCGTCTGCATGGACTTTAATAAGGTCTTTGACAAGTCCCGCATGGCAGGCTGATCTGGAAGGTTAGGTTGCATGGGATTCAGAGGAGCTAGCGAGGTGGATTCAGAATTGGCTCGATGATAGGAAGCAGAGGGTGATGGTTGAAGGTCAATTCTCCGACTGGAGGGCCTGTGACTAGTGGGGTGCCCTGGGGTCAGTGTTGGGGACCTCTGTTATTCATTATGTATGTGTGTAAATGATTTGGATATGAAATACATGGCATGATCAGCAAGTCTGCTGAGATACTAAATTAGGGAGTCTTATTGATAGTGAAGCAGGTTACAATGAATTGCAAAGAGATCTTAATCAGTTAGGGAGATGGGCTGAGGAATGGCAAATGGATTTCAACTTGGGTAAGTGTGAGGTGATGCATTTTGGACAGTCAGACCAGGGTAGGACTTGTACAGTGAATGGCGGAGCACTGACATGTTGTGGAACAGAGAGACCTAGGAGTACAAGTGCACAGTTCACTGAAAGCGGCCGTGCAAGTAGACAGGGTGGTGAACAAGGCGTTTACCATGCTGGCCTTCATCAGTCAGGGCATCAAGTTTAGGAGTAGGGACATTGTGTTGCAGTTTTATAAGTCGTTGGTGAGGCCACACTTGGAGTATTGTGTACAGTTTTGGTCACCCTGTTATAGGAAAGACATTGTCAAGCTGGAGAGGGTGCAGAAGAGATTTACAAGGATGCTGCCTGGACTAGAGGGCCTGAGTTACAGGGAGAAGTTGGCCATGCTGGATCTTTATTCCTTGGAGTGTAGAAGAATGACGGGTGACCTTGTAGAAGTTTATAAAGTCATGAGGGGTATGGATAAGGTGGACGGTCATAGTCTTTTCCCCAGGGTTGGGGAGGCCAAAACTAGAGGGCACAGGTATAAGAGGGGAGACATTCAAAGGGACCTGAGAGGGAACTTCTTTACACAGAGGGTGGTGAGTACCTGGAATGAGCTGCCAGAGGAAGTGGTTGAGGCAGGTACATTGCAACATTTAAGAGGCATTTGGATAGGTACATGAAGGGGAGGGGCTTGGAGGGTTCTGGGCATGAAACGCGGGCAACTGGGACTAGCAGGGAGGATGCTGTGGTCAGCATGGACCAGTTGGGCCGAAGGGCCTGTTTCCGTGCTGTATTATTCTGTGGCTCTGTTAAATGTGCTACACGAGCAAATTGTCACTAAAATCAAAGTCGAGTTTATTGTCATCTGCACAAGTTGAAATATGCACAGGTACAATGCAAAACTTACTTGCAACAGCATCACAGGCACATAGCATCAGATAAGCAGCATTCACAAGAAAAATTAATTAAACATAAATTATACGTAATTTTTACAAGAAAGAACACAATAAGAACTGAATGGTTGAAGGGAAGTAAGCTGATCTTGAACCTGGTGGTGTGGGACTTCAGGCTTCTGTGCCTCCTGCCCGATGGCAAGCTGTGAGAAGATGGCATGGCCCGGACAATGCATGATCTTTGATGGATGTTGCCTCCTGTAGATACTACCGTTGGTGGGGAGGGATGTGCCTGCGATATATTGGGCTGAGTCCACTGCTCTCTGCAGCTTTTTGTGTTCCTGTGTATTCGAATTGCCGTCCCAGACCATGATGCAACCAGTCAGGATACTTTCAACAGTACATCTGTAGAAGTTTGTTAGAGTGTTCGGTGACATGTCGAACCTCCTTAACCTCCTATGAAAATAGACGCTGGTCTGCCTTCCTTATCATTGTGTCTATGTGCTGGGCCCAGGACAGGTCATCCAATATGTTAACATCCAGGAATTTAAAGCTGCTGACTCTCTACACCGCCAATCCACCAATGTAGACTGGCGCATGTTCACCCTCCTTCCCGTTCCTGAAGTCGACAATCAGCTCTTTAGTTTTGCAGACGTTGAGCGAGAGGTGGTTGTTGTGGCACCACATAACCAGGTGTCCTATCTCACTGCGGGTAAGCTGACTCATGACCACTTTAATTCATCCAACAACAGTGGTGTCGTTGGTGAATTTGAAGCTGGCATTGGAGCTGTGCTTAGCCACACAGTCACGTGTATACAGACAGTAGAGCAGGGGGCTAAGCACGCAGCCTTGAGGTGCACCTGTGTTGACGGTCAGCGAGGAGGAGATGTTGTTACCAGTCCTCACTGATTGAGGTCTGCTGATGAGGAAGTCAAGGATCCAGTTTGCAGAGGGAGGTACAGAGGCCCAGGTCTCGAAGTTTGGATGTTAGATGGTTAAGTTGATGGTCCTATGAGGAGGGAAGGAAAATTAGAGGTAATTTCGAAATATTTGCCTGGAGATGCCTCCCATTTGGGAGCACCATAAAATAATACTGTTCCACTTCCAAAGTTCATTACATTACTGTCAATATCACTACTGGCTGGGGATAAATTTCAAGGCAACTTTGTTACTTAACCAGAAGCCTTGGTGTGCTCGGTAATATCCTATTCTAGTTGTAGGAGGTTCCACGTACAGTGATGCTACTGGTGAGGGAATATTCCCACAACGTAGCTGAGGGTGGGACTATTCTTGTAAGCGAGGAGGTTGCTTGAGCTGTGGTCTCCTGCACTTGGCTCCAATCCCCCAGAATTTGTTGTTGTGTTCCCGCAGTGATTCCAGTGGATGCAGGGAAGGAAATCCAGAGGTTTCTGAAATGTGTTCCTGGACAGGAAGAACTCAGAATGGGAAGGTATTGATTTGGTGCTGCTGGTGGGACAGATTTCAGGGTAGGTAACCAGAAGTGTTTGCTGAGGGCTTTCAGCTTCCCTCCCATCGGAGTGTAGCCCTGCCAGTCTTGCATGCCATGGATGAGATACAAACTGTAGTCAAGTCAAATTTATTGCCATGTGCACAAGTACAGTGAGGTGCAGGTACAATGAAAAACTTATTTGCAGCAGCATCACAGGCACATAGGTACAGACAACACACAGAATATAAATTATACATAAATTAAATCTAAACTTGTACCAATACCGTGGGGCGGGGTGGGGGTTGAGGGAGACAAACCTCAGTGCAAAAGAAACACAATCGAAGACGAGTCTGAGGTAGTGCAAGAGGTGGTCCGTAGTGTTCCATTGCTGAGGTAGGGTTAGGGTTGTGCTGGTTGGTTCAAGAACCGAATGGTTGAAGGGAAGTAGCTGTTCCTGAACCAGGTGGTTTGGGACTTCAGGCTTCTGTACCTCCTGCCCGACTGCCTGTTGTTGTTGATTTGTTGTCTTTGTCGATTTGGAGTTGTACAGATGGATAGAACGGATCCCATGGTGTTACTTGAAGAGGAGCAGGTTCCCCCTGTGCTCACTCTCTAATTGATTCTTCCATTAACTCCTTCAGAACAAATTTAACTGACTTGCTGTGTTACACACTGACCATTTTTCAAAAGTAAATCATTGGCTCTGAAACCCTTCGGGATGTCTGAAAGGTGTGATTAAATATTGAGAGAGTGGTTAGTAAAGCACATAGAAAACATGGAATTATGGAAAGAAGAGGTCATTTGGCCCATTGTGCATATACTGAACGAAAAAGAGCTACTTGGCCTAATCCACTTATTGACACTTTGTCTGTAGCCCTGCAGATCAGAGAGCTGTTCTAGATGTTGTAAATGTAATGGAGGTTGTAGTAACCTGTCTTTTTCAGCTCCTTTCAAGCATTTTACTTAAGTAAATTTTTGAAGAATATTTCAAGGAAAAATGCTAAATAAAATTAATCTGATCTTCAAAATGTTGCAGGTTTCATCATGAAAAACTCAGCAAGTCAATGTGGAAAAAAAAAGGACTTGTGACTTTATAAGGTGGACTTTGACGGTACCCTCTACCCTTTGTACTCTAGAGAGTATAGCTCCTTCAGGTCAGTGAAGCACAATGAGTCAACCCAGGGTTTGGCAACAGCCAAGGTGCCTTTATATTCAAAAGACTTGAGGGATCCTGGCATTAATAACTAGAAGGATGAAATACAAAAGCAAGAAAGAAACGTTGAAGTGACCCCAAGTTACAGCCGAAGTATTGGGCCCTCTCTGGTCACCGCATATTATGGAGGATGTGAAGGCCCGAGAGAGGGTGTGATTAGTGGTTCCAGTTTGAGGGATTTCAGCTACAAGATTAGACTGGAGAAGCTGGGCTGGTCCTCTTGCAGTAAGAAGGTTGAGAGGAATTTGGTGACATGTGCAAGGTCATGACTAGTTTTACTGGCTTCTGTTAGCAGGTGGATCAGGAACAATGGAGTAGAAAGTTAAACCTCTCGGCAAAGGTACAAGAGGCATGTGAAGAAAATGTAATTATGATCTGGAATTTGTGGCCTGTCAGGTAAAGTATAGAGAATTAATCAGGACTTTCAAAGGAGAATTGATGGGGTCTTGAGAAAGAATAATTTGCAATACCAGAAGAAAAAGTGTGGGATTGACAGGGTTTCTTTACCGGAGCAGGAAAGTCTCACTGACTGAATGGTCTACTCCGTGTCATGAAGATTCTATGCCTCATGGTTTTATCCTGTATGAAGATCTTCAACCTGAGTCAGAGGCTGTGGGTTCTAAATGAAGGAAGCGTTGCCTCGATGGAGGGTTTACCTTTTAGTCGAGGTGTTCAGACATTGAATCATTAGAAATTCTCTGGCACAGAAGGAAGCCCTTCAGCCCATCATTCATGCTGGCTCCTGATAGAGCAATCCAGTTGACCTAATTCCCCCTTCTTTCCCCATTGACCTGCACAGGTCCCATGGGAATATTTTGAAGCAGGGACTTTCTTCTGGTGTCCTGGCCAATAATTATCCTCCAACTAACATTTCTAAAATCGATCATCTTGTCTTTGCTATTTGTGGGAGCTTGCTGTGCATAAATCAACAGCCACCTGCCCTCCATTACACAAAGGGTCAGAGTCATGCAGCACAGAAACAGGCTGTTGGGCCCCAACATGTCCTTGTCGACCATCAAGTACCACTCTATACTGATCCCTTTTACCAGCACTTTGTCCATAGTCTACCATGCCTTAGCCATCCAGGTGCTCATATAGATGTTTCTTAAATGTTGTGAGAGTATCTATCTCTGTCATCCTGGAGTCATGGAGTCGCATCGATGCCGACCAAGACGTCCACCTAAGCTAGTCCCATTTGCCCCATATCCCTCTAAACCTTTCCTATCCAAGTACCTGTCCAACTGTCTTTTAAATGTTGTTATTGTCCCTGCCTCAACTACCTTCTCAATAGTACATTCCAGACTGCGACCACCCTCCGGATGAAAGATTTCTTCCTCGGATCCCCTCTAACCCTCTTACTCCTCACGCTCCAGTCTTAGACACTTCTGCCATGGGGAAAAAATTCCTTGCTATCTATTTTATCCATGTCACTAAGTCTAAGAAAAGTATTTCACTGGTTGCAATGCACATAGGGGTGTCCCAAAGGGAATGTAAATGGTGCAACAGAAATGTAAGTCAGTCTGCATTACGAAGCAAGCAGTGAGACGGGATCCTGGCAGCTGGAAAAAAATAGACTGAAGGACGCAAGTGTCCTTGAAACGCCAGACTGGAATGGAAGCGGAAGCCTCTGCTGATGCACCAGGTGTTTGGAGAATAGGCACCCTCATAGCTGTATAGAAAACACTTATTACCTGAGTCACAGGAGTAGAAATATAGTTTCTTTATTGCAGAATGTGCAATATAAAGGGGTAGACAGCTTCCAAATATTCAATGCAAATGTTGGATGACAAATTTCAAATTCACTCTCTTTGTTGCATTGACGAGTCGTGTACTCCAAAGATTAAGGGACGATTTAACAAAAGTGTTTAAAAATAATGAAAGGACTAGACAGAGAATATGTATTAAAGCTGTTTCCATAGTCCTCAAGTACAGAAAAATAGGTGCACAATCTTAAAATTAAAACCAGGCCCATCTGGGGTGATGTTGGGCAGTGTTTAACACAAGTGGCATTGAAAATCTTCCCCCAAAAGGCTGCAGAGTCTGTGGAGGGGTGTGTGGGTGAAGAGGGGCAGGGAACTGGGGAGGGAGGGGGAAGTGAACACGTTAAAACAAATGTTGGATTTTTGTTAGTCAAGGTTACCTGTGGTTTGGACCAATCAAGATCAGGTTGGGCCTTGTCCTAATTGAATGACAGAAGAGGCTAGTGTGGCTATCTCCACCTGCTCCTAGCTCTTGGGTACTTTTCCGGCCTCTTATTCACAATTCCCATGGGCTGCATGGATGATGTGTGGGATCGCTTGTCAGTGGCCCTTTTGTACAAAGATGAGGTAAATCTCCCCCAAGGATAACGGGGCCTCGAACCCACTGAACGACTGTGAGCCCACCACAGAAGCCTCCGAGATTTGCTGTCTCTCAGAGTCTGAATAGTCCCTCTCTAGCTCATGGGGACTAGTTTTCTTGCAGTTCTTCATTCAAGAGGACATTCTTCATCATTGAGCCCCTACTGTGGAGGTTCCCAGATCTTCCTTCTCACCAGGAGACCCTAAGGCAGCCTTAGTCGTTTGCTTGCTGTGCACAACGCTTTTGACGAACCAGGCACCAGTTACTAACCCTGATGTTGTGAGCAGTCATTCTGGATTGGACCTTGGACATTTCCTTGGCTCTGTGATGCATTTATATTCAAAGCCATTACTGAGAGTTCAGGATCCAGAGACCAAGGTGGAACAGTGAGCTTTCAGAGTAGTTTTGTCCTGCTTTAATATTCATATTGTGATGTTGAGAAAGCTCTTTCCTTGTCCATTTTAAGTATTAGTTCCAACTTCTCTCCTTTGCCCTCTATTTCTTCTTTGTGAGATGCCTGGCAATTTAGCAAACTAACGACAGTCCAGAAATCTAATCTGTTATTTGAACAAAATTCTTTGCATGATATTTTATACAAAACATTACTTTGTTGCATTAAAGCCTCCCAAAGCACCTCACGGTATAGAGCTGGGGATTCTGAGCTTTCACCGTCTTTTTTTTAACAAGTTGCAGGAGAAATATTGCCCAGTGCAGCAGGATAACGCCCACTGCTTTGAATCATGTCACAATTGCTTCAGCCAATCTTTGGGGTGACACTGCTTGTAGAGCTATTGCTTTAGAGAAACAAAGGACTGCCAATGCTGGAATCTAAATGAAAAACACGATGATGCTGGAGGAACTCAGCAGGCCAGGCAGCATCCGTGGAGAAAAGCAGGCGGTCAACGTTTCGGGTCAGGACCGGAAGAAGGGTCCTGACCCGAAATGTTGACCGCCTGCTTTTCTCCACGGATGCTGCCGGGCCTGCTGAGTTCCTCCAACATCATCAAGCTACTGCTTTGCTGTGCCAGAGACCGGGTTCAATACTGACCTCTGGTGCTATCTGCGTGGAGTTTGCACGTTCTCCCTGTGACTGCGGCAGGTGCTCCAGTTTCCTCCCACGTCCCAAAGACTCGCGGGTTGGCCAGTTAATTGGCCGTTGTAAATTGCCTTCGGTGTGAAGGTGAGGTGTAGAATTTTGGGGGGGGGGGGGGGAGATGAAGAAAATGTGCGGAGAGTAGAAACATGAGATTAATGTAGGATTGGTGTAAATGGGAGGTTGATGATTGGTACAGACTCAGTGGGCCAAAGGGCCTGTTTCCATGCTGTATTTCTCTGTGACTCTAATTAGAATAGACAAGGAGGAACTTGGCTTAACACAACATCCATGGGCCAACTCCACAAAGAGTAGAACATTGGATTATAAACTGGAATTACAGAGGAGAAAAGCATAAACTTCTGATCCAGGTGATTCACCCCCCTTACTGCATTAAGCTCTCTACATGTAGATCTTGCTGCTGGGTTTGAAATTGTCTTCTCCAAGTAGGAGTCATCCCCTTGGGTTTGAATCTATGGTTTCCTCCCTGGCATTTGCAGGACTACTAAGGAATTAAAAAGCTTATTGCTGCAATGTTCCTGTTTAATTTACAGAATGATTAGTACACATTCAGCAGGATTTGTCTGCACTCAGACTGAATTTTGTTCAACGTCATCAGGAAAAGTTCGAACTATTCAAAAGTGTATCTTCAAGCTTATTCACGAGATGTACGGATGGAGAAGATCTATTGGAAATTGGTTAAACCAGCCACATCATTGCCACCAACTGGGTACAGGTTTGGAGACAAGACACTGCAGGTGCTGGAATCTGGAGCAACACACAATCCGCTGGAGGAACTCAGTGGGTCAAGCAGCACCTGTGGGGGGAGAGGAATTGTCAATGTTTTGGGTCAAAACTCTGCATCAGGGCTCATTTTTGTGTCCTGATGCAGGATTTTGACCCAAAATGTTAATATAGAACAGTACAACACAATACAGGCCCTTCAGCCCACATTGTTGTGCCGACCTTTAAACCTTGCCTAAGACTATCTAACCCCTTCCTCCCACATATCCCTCTATTTTAAATTCCTCCATATGCTTATCTAGTAATCTCTTGAATTTGACCAATGTACCTGCCTCCACCGCCACCCCAGGCAGCACATTCCATGCCCCAACCACTCTCTGGGTAAAAAAACCTTCCTCTGACATCTCCCTTGAACTTCCCACCCATTACTTTAAAGCCATGCCCTCTTGTATTGAGCATTGGTGCCCTGGGAAAGAGGCGCTGGCTGTCCACTCTCTCTTCCTCTTAATATCTTGTACACCTCTATCATGTCTCCTCTCATCCTCCTCCTCTCCAAAGAGTAAAGCCCTAGCTCCCTTAGTCTCTCCTCATAATGTATACTCTCTAAACCAGGCAGCATCCTAGTAAATCTCCCTTTCCAACGCTTCCACATCCTTCCTATAATGAGTCGACCAGAACTGGACACAGTACTCTAATCAGAGTTTTATAGAGCTGCATCATTACCTTACGGCTCTTAAACTCGATCCCACGACCTATGAAAGCTGACATCCCATAAGCTTTCTTAACTACCCTATCCACCTGTGAGGCAACTTTCGAGGATCTGTGGATATGGACCCCCAGATCCCTCTGCTCCTCCACACTACCAAGAATCCTGCCATTAACTTTGCAGTGTGTCCTTCCACTTCTCTGGATTGAACTCCATCTGCCACTTCTCAGCCCAGCTCTGCATCCTATCGATGTCCCTATGCAATTCCTTTCCTCCCACAGGTGCTTCTTGGCCCACTGAATTCCTCCAGCAGATTGTTTGTTGCCGGGTGCAGGTTTTGGTCTCTTTTAAAGAAAGAACTACTTAAGAGGGGAAGATCACTAGATTGATTTTAGGATAAAAGGATTCTCATGAGGAAACTTTGAGTGGATTAGGCCAAAATTTAGTGTTTTTTAGAAGAATTAATGATGAACTTGAAAGATGGAAGATTCTGAACAAGGGCTCAGCACAGTAGATGATGGGAGGATGGTTCAGCTGCTAGGAAATCTGGAACCAGGAGATTGTCTCAAGGTAACAAGTTGCTCAAGTCAGATGAGAGAGAATTTCTCATGCAAAGAGTTTTGAAAATTCTGTATCCCAGAGAGCTGTAGATAATTAGTCAATAAATACATTGTTAGAATCTTCAAGTCATGTAATAAGACAGCACAGAAACAGGCCCTTCGGCCCAACTTGTCCATGCTGACCAAGGTGCCTACCTGAGCTAGTCCCATTGCCTGCATTTGGCACATATCCCTCTGACCTTTCCTATCCATGTGCTTATCCAATCATAGACACAGTCGGCCAAATATTCTCCTTCTTCATTGTAACTTTTCTGTGTTGGACAATTGAGAACCACTTAGCCTAATCCATCTTCCAGCACCAAGTCCATAGCTCTACAGGATCATGAATTTTCCAGTACCCAGTGGTAACAGAGACTTGTGGGCTATAGCAAGGTGGAGGATCACGGGAATATAGCAAGAAGGTGCAGCTGAAGTCAACTATCTGATCAACCAAGAATGGTGGGACTTGTTCAAGGGGTTGGGAAGTCTTATCATGCTCCTGTTCATAAGCTTCAATAATGCATTTGTCAGTCATGACATGGTTCTATATGCTGGCACACTGCTCTTGCTGCAGGACCTACCATGGGAATATGACCATAGAATCATAGAGCACTACAGCACAGATACAGGCCCTTCGGCCCATCTAGTCCATGCCAGCTTGATTTTCTGCCTAGTCCCATCTAACTGAACCCGGACATAGTCCTCCAAACCTCTCTCATCCATTCACCTATCCAAACTTCTCGTAAATATTACAATTGAACCCGCATCTAGCACATCCGCTGCAGCTCACTCCACACTCGCACCACCCTCTGAGTGAAGTAGCTCTCCCTCAGATTCCCCTTAAATATTTCACCTTTCACCCCTAACCTATGACCTACTAGTTCTAGTTTCATCCAACCTGAGGGGAAAAAGCCTGCATGCCATTCACCCTATCGAAACCCTTCACAATTTTGTATACTTCTATAAGATCTCCCCTCATTCTCCTGCGCTCCAGGAAATAAAGTCCTAACCTATTTCAACCTTTCCCTGTAACTCAGATCGTCAAGTCCAGGCAACATCTGTGTAAACATTCTCTGCACTCTTTCAAGCTTATTGATATCTCCTGTAGGTAGGTGACCAGAATTGCACACAATACTCTAAATTTGGCCTCACCAATGTCTTATACAACTTCAACATAGCATCCCAACCCCTTGTACTCAATGCCCTGATTTTATGAAGGCCAATGTGCCAAAAGCTCTCTTTATGACCCTATCTACCTGCGATGCCACTTTCAAGGAATTATGGATCTGTATTCCCAGGTCCCTTTGTTCTACTGCACACCTCAGTGCCCGACCATTCACTGTGTAAGTCTTATCCAAAGTGCATCACCTCCACACTTGTCTGCATTAATTCCATCTGCCATTTTTCGGCCCATTTTCCCAGCTGGTCCAGATCACTTTGCAAGCTTTGGATAGCCTTCCTCGCTGTCCACAATGCCCCAATCTTGGTGTCATCCGCAAATTTGCTGATCCAGTTTACCATATTGTCATCTAAATCATTAATATAGATGATAAACAACAACAGACCCAGCACCGATCCCTGCGGCACACCACTAGTCACAGGCCTTCAATCAGAGAGACAACCATCTACTACCACTCTCTGGCTTCTCCCACTTAACTAACATTGAATCCAAATGACTACTTCATCCTGAATGCTAAGCGACTTAACCTTCTGGAGCAGCCTCCCATGTGGGACTTCGTCAAAGGCCTTGCTAAAGACCATGTAGACAACGTCCACTGCCTTCCCTTCATCAACTTTCCTGGTAACCTCCTCAAAAAAAAAACTATTAGATCGGTTAGACATGACCTGCCACGCACAAAGCCATGTTGACTATCCCTAATCAGGCCCTGTCTATCCAAATACTTGTATATCCTGTCCCTCAGAATACCTTCCAATAATTTACCCATGACTGCTGTCGAGCTCACCAGCCTATAATTTCCCAGTTTTTTCCTAGAGCCTTTCTTAAACAACAGAACATTAGCTGTCCTCCGGCACTTCACCCATTGCTAAGGACATTTTAAATATCTCTGCCAGGGCCCCTGCAATTTCTGCACTAGCCTCCCACAAGGTCTGAGGGGACACCTTGTCAGGCCCTGGGGATTCATCCACCCTAATTCGCCTCAAGGCAGCAAGCACCTCTTCTTCCGTAATCTGGATACGGTCCATGACCTCACTACTCTTTTCCCTCAGCTCTATAGACTCTGTGTCTGTCTCCCGAATAAACACAGATGCAAAAAAATCCATTTAAAATCTCCCCCATCTCTTTCGGCTCCATGCATAGGTGGCCACGCTGATCTTTAAGAGGACCAATTCTGTCCCTTGCTATCCTTTTGCTCTTAATGTCCTGCTTCTTGGAATCTCCAGGCAGGGACAGTGGGTCAAAGGGGCTGTTTTTGTGCTGAATATCTCTATGACCCTTTGAAGACTTTACCCGAGTTGGCTTTTAGACAGCTTCAGGAGGGTGCTGTTGGATACACAGGACCCACCATCCAGAGAAACCAGAGAGGAAGCCATAGGTTCAAAGAAAAGGGGGTGACTCCCACTTGAAGAGGAGAATTTCAAACCCAGCAGCGAGATCCACATGCAGAGAGCTTAATGCGTAAGGGGGTGAATCACCTGGATCAGAAGTTGATGGTTTTCTCCAATGTAATTCCAGTTTATAATGCAAGCTGACATCCCAATGTTGTATTCTTTGCAGAGTTGGCCTGTGGATGTTGTGTTAAACCAAGTTACTCCTTGTCTATTCTCATTAGAGAGGCCCTTCGGCCCATTGAGTCTGTGCCAATCATCAACCTTCCATGTTCACTAATTCTATATCAATTGCATGTTTTTACTGTCTGCACATTCTGGTAAATTTGGTAAATAAATTGGTTTATTATTGTCACACAAACTGAGGTACAGTAAAAAAAAACTTTGTTTTGCATGCCATGCATACAGATCATTTCACCACATCAGTATATTGAGGTAGTACAAGGGAAAAGCAATAACAGAATGCAGAATAAAGTGTTACAGTTACAGAGAAAGTGCAGGTAGACAAGAAGGTGCAAGGTCATAACAAGGTAGATTGTGAGGTCAAGAGTTCATCTTTAACGTACAAGAGGTCCGTTCAAAAGTCTTATAACAGCGGGATAGAAGCTGTCCTTGAGCCTGGTGGTAAAGTGCTTTCGGGCTTTGGTATCTTCTGCCCGACGGGAGGGGGGAGAAGAGAGAATGTCTGGAGAGGGTGGGGTCTTTGATTATGTTGGCTGCTTTACCGAGGCAGTGAGAAGTGTAGACAGAGTCCATGGGGGGGAGGCTGGTATTTGCGATGTGCTGAGCTGTGTCCACAACTCTCTGCAGTTTCGATTAATAAAGGACTTTGTTGGTTTAACTTCCTGGATATGCTCCAGTATTTTTGTTTCTGATACAAGGAGAATCTATAGCTTTCCATATTCGATGAAATAAAGTTGCCCCCATCATTCACCTCATCTGTTTGGTGATGGCTCTCTTGCAGGATTTAGTGGTTTTGCGGTCTTGGGCAGAGCCAAGTTAATTCTCATCAACTCCCCTCAAATTCTACTGCTCACCCTCACACTAGAGGCAATTTACAGCGGCCAGTTACCTTGAAAGCAGTCATGAAATGAGCTGCAATAAAGGAGAGAGTCGGGCTCAAGATGCTGTAGCCAGTGCTGTTTGGAGCTCACAGTGGAACCATTTGGATGGAACAAAATGGGTGAATCCGGGTCTAATTTAGGAAAATCTGCCCTAACAATTCTAGTAACTTCCTGTATTATTTCTGTAAAGAACCAATCGTAAATTCTATATTTAATGCAATTTATTGTCTGGGTCTTTCTTCCACTAATGCTGAAGAACTATTTATATTGGAGTATGTTAGAACATCACTACAGCTTTTGTTAATTTGTGCCAGAGGCAGTGCTGTCAAGTGATAGCGGGTGGTTCTGAATACAGGTCCTCCCTGGGTTATGAATGTCTGACTTATGGACATCCCGTATCTACAAGTGAGCTTCCATAAATTCAAACGAGAGCCAGTCTTGGAAATAATCTGTTTCCATGTAACCTCCCTGCAGTAATCAGACACCATTGTCTCTTAAGAATACAGGCTGCCCAGTTTCATAGCGGGATGCTACTGAAGAGAGTTGCTTTGGAAATTGATAAGCAATCACTTCTATTGATACTTGTGTGATGATACTCTATTAAACAATGTAACATCCACCGATACTTTCCTTATCGAAACCAGCCATTGAGTGTGGAACTTCCTGAATCTGTACCACCGTACTAGGCAGGGGAAGGCAATAAAATTAATGTTCATATTAATCGGCCTTCATTGATACCACTCATCACAATACTGTGGAGATATGGTTAACGTACCAAGGAATTTTGTGTCTTTTCCACTTATGGGTTAAAATCGTCTTGGGGACATCTGTGAAAACAGGACCTGTTCGTTACCAGTATAAACATCTCACAGCTTATGTGCTGTCTCCTAGTAAGGTGAAAATATTTGGTTATAATCCAATGGCAGAATTCTGTTGACAAATCCTACTCTGCTGCCTTAATGTGTAGACAACACATAATTCCTTTCTAGTCTAACTCGTGTTAGACTATTCCTTCTCTAAGTGGTTTGGTGAAACGTTTTGTCAGCTAGCTTGTGGGCAAGTGAGTTTGCTTCCTAACATTCTGGTATCACTGCAGAGAATTGTTCTGGAATTTAAGTGGTCTACTCTAAATGAAACAGTATAGGATTGTTGGAAACACTCAGAGGCCCAGACAGCATCTGTGGAGATGACTTGTCCTGGGCCTCGCACATAGATGCAATCATAAGGAAGGTGCACCAGTATCATTTCTTTACTTAGGAGGTTAAGGAGGTTTGACATGTCACTGAACACTCTAACAAACTTCTGCAGATGTACTGTTGAAAGTATCCTGACTGGTTGCATCATGGTCTGGTACAGCAATTCAAACATGCAGGAATGTAAGAAGCTGCAGAGAGTAGTGGACTCTGCCCAATACATCACGGGCGCATCCCTCCCCACCATCGGTAGTATTTACATGAAGTGCTGCCTCAAGAAGGCAACATCCATCATCAAAGATCCCCACCATCCGGGCCATGCCATCTTCTCGCAGCTCCCATCAGGCAGGAGGTACAGAAGCCTGAAGTCCCACATCACCAGGTTCAAGAACAGCTCCTTCTCTTCAACCGTTTGGTTCTTGAACCAACCAGCACAACCCCAATCACTTAGCAACACTTTGATCACTTTGCACTAAAATGAACTCTGTTTTATTTTTGTTCAAGTTGTGTTCTTTCTTTAATAATTTTGTATAATTAATGTTGTTAACTTATGGTTCTCTTGTGAATGTTGTGTAATGGATGCTATGTGCCTGTGATGCTGCTGTAAGTTTTTCATTGCACCTGTGCATATGTACATGGACTTGCGCATATGACAATGAACTTGACTTTCACTTTGACCTTGACTTTGGCCCGCTGAGTTCCTCTAGCACCTCGTGTGTTGCTTAACCTGTTAGGTTCCGAGTTCCTTCATCAGAACCCATTCTGATGCAGGATCTTGCACCTGGATCATTAACTCTATTTTTCTCTTCACAGATGCTGCCTGACCTGCTGAGTGTTTCCAGCATTTTCTGTTTTCATCTCAGATTTCCACCATCTTCATATTTTTTGATTTTCATTGTGGAATCATGTGACAAGCCATCAACCACTTTGTGTCCCAACTCTAGTTGGGTAACACCTAACTGATGCAGTAGTAATCAACAACAGTCTCGCCTTGGAGCAACGTGCACTCCTTGTCCGAGCAATGAAGCATTATATGGAGGATAACATCAACTGTTCCTGAGTAATTCAGAAACCATATCATCGTGAGCAAGATTGACATTACTGGAAGCCCAGCTGAGTTTTTGGAGTGATACGATTTGACCCAGAAATAGTCGCAATCATGTTCCACTTTGCAAATAAGCGACTTTTGTTTCATTTGCATAATAATTTTCACGCCATGGAGTTGAACCCTCTGGTATTGAGGGGTCCCACATCCAGGCTGTAACAGTTATAGGTCCATCCTGGCCATGCCCTCTTCTTGCTGTTACCATCAGGCAGGAGGTACAGAAGCCTGAGGTCCCACACCACCAGGTTCAGGAACAGCTACTTCCCTTCAACCATTCAGTTCTTGAACCGACCTGTGCAACCATAACCCTACCTCAGCAACGGAACACTACCGACCACCTCTTGCTCTATCTTGGACTTCTCTCTGACAGTTTTTTGTGCACTAATGTCTTGTTTTGCAGTCTTTTTTTTCTCTACTGTCTTGTAATAATTTATATTCTGTGTGTTGCCTGAACTTAGGCGCCTATGATGCTGCTGCAAACAGGTTTTTCATTGTACTTTGTCATTGCATATGACAATAAACTTGACTTGTGCCTGACCTCATGCTAGGCTGACTTTTCATTGTAGAACAACTCTGGGAGAGCTGCATAGCCACAAACACCTTCCTCTGATGCCAAACTGAGATCCCACCTCCCCATTTCAGACCGTGGGGCCAATCCAATGATTTCCTCGTGTGATTCCAGCCAATATTTAGAGCCATGGGCAGAAATCTAAATTATTGGGGGAAGCGGGGGCTCTTTTATCTGCTAGGTAATCCCTCCACCTCCAACCCATCTGTGCATGCCCCTACCAATATCTCTTTCCAACCAACATAACCTGAAACAATTTACCCACACTCTCATCTCATTGCATTGTACATGGTGCAGAATTTTCCTCCTTAATGTCAGGGACTGTACTGTTTGTGTTTGATTTGCTGAGTATTTATTGTATTTACAGAATATCTTTCTAGGTGGTATGTTCATGCAATGGCATATTTGCATTATTAATGGGGGAGGCATTTTCAGTTCACTCAATACTTTAGTGGGTAAAGAAGGTGAATGTGTTTGGGAATTGTCATTAAATCAGGTTGCAGTCACCGTGTCAGTAACCTGTTGTTCTTCACGTTGTTTCGGGATTTTAAAGCTGCTTTTGTTCCCTTTCTCCTTTTCAGACTTTTCTCATTTCACAAATTTTAACTCAGCCAACCAAAGATCTCTCTAGACTTAGGCGGATCTTTCACTAAAGAAACTTCTGGAAGGTTGAGTCTAAACTTTGTGAGAATGGTAAGTGTCGTGTTCCAGCAAAGGAAGCTAAGCCTTTCAAGTTGCCTGAGCAACGAAGGGGGTGGTTTATTACCTTGTGACCTGCTTGATGTTGTTGTGTTTAATGTTAAAGGCCACTTGTTAGCATGTTAACTGGCATCAAGCCATATTTGATAAATGTAACACATTTAATGGGCAGCTAAACATACATAACAGTGGAAAATGGCCAGTATTTTCCTCAAAGTTAGCTGGTGCAATGATGTGTGGAAAAAAACTCACTTGCATTTACGTGGTGTCTTTCACATCTCTCTTAGACCATAAGACATAGGAGCAGAATTAGGCCATTCAGCCCATCGAGGCTGCTCCGCCATTCAATCGTGGCTGTATTTTTTTTCAATCCCATTCTCCCGCTTTCTCCCCGAAACCCTTAACCCCCTTACCAATCAAGAACCTACCAATCTCTGCCTTAAATATATCCAGCGACTTGGCCTCCATAGCCCTCCGTGGCAACGAATTCCCCAGATTCACTCCCCTGTAGCTGAAGACATTCATCCTCATCTCAGTTCTAAAGGGACATCCCTTTTATTCTGAAGCTTGTTGAAATTAAAGAGCCGATAAGAGTATTATGGCCACTGATAAAATTAGACCGTTCTACCGTGATCTGCATTTCTTTTCTGAGGCAGTCCCTTGAAGTCAAGGATGACTCGCTTCTACTCAACACCAATGAGTTCTGAGGTGGCTGATGAGGGCAGTGTGCGACCTGCAGATCTTGTCACACACGGGAGAGGAGGTCCCTGCTTGGTGGCTGGTGCTTTGGGCTGTGAGATGTTCTTCCATTGGTTTGCACTTAGTCTCCGTGTGTGCCTGACAGAGAGACTTGGTGTTCAGTACCTTCCCTCAGAGGGAGGTGAATCTCTGGAATTCTCTGTGCCGGAGGGTAGTGGAGGCTGGATCACTGGTGGTATTTAAGAAGGTAGGTAATGGGTTAGGAAGTTGTGGGCGTGCTATGTTGGCGCTGGAAGCGTGGCGACACTTGCGGGCTGTCCCCAGAACACTCTATGCAAAAAGGTGCATTTCACTGTGTGTTTCGATGTACATGTGACTAATAAAGACATCTTAAAACATTTTTGGAAGGATAGGAAGTTGAGGGAATCGGCTGGCTCAGAGGAAGAGTTCTTACCTGGAGCAGATCATATTGAATGGTGGGGCAGGCTTGAGGGGTTGAATGACCTATTTCTGCTCCTATTTTCTTGTGTTTTGTTGTTCCTGAATGCTTGCCCATCACCTTGAGTGGTCATGGGGCAGGGATGGACTTTACAAGGAAAGCTTTGGTATCTCCCCAGTGCTTGCTGGAAGTTGTCCAAGCCTCCGATCTCTGCTTACCCATTAGACCATGAGCTTGGTGCTGGGTTTGAGATGTTAGTCTTCAAACACTCTTTTCCTCAGTTGGCCAATGGCTCTCTAACAGAGCAACTCACTGGTTCTATCCACTAGCCCTTTCTGTGTAGGTTTGCAGATCTGTTTTCTGCCATATATTTATCCAACTCTCTCTTGAAGGCCATCATAGAACTGCTCCCACCGTATCTGTAGGCATTACATTCCAGATTCCAACCAAACACAGTGTTTATTTAAAAAAAATTCTTCCTCACATCACTCTTAATTCTCTTCCCCTTTTATTTCATATCTGTGTCTATTCATCCTCAATCCCTCCGCCAACAAGAACAGTTACCCACTTTTCCATTCTCTCCAGATTCTTCATCGTATTACATAGAGGAAGATTAAGGAAAGGGTTGGTGCAATGACACAGCTCCGATGACCCCAGTCTACACTGGGTTGGCTCTGCGATGGACCCATTAGTGAGGCTCATCATTCATGCAGGTACCCTTCACATCGGTTTTGTTCAAAGAGCCACTGAGGGTATAAACAGCCACTGAAATTTGGCCTTCAAACACGAGCAACGGCGTGCATTTTTGTAGCACCTTTCTCACCCTCGGAACAAACCAAAGTACATTTACAGCCAATGAAACATTTGGCAGCATAGACGCTGTTGAAACTTATGAAATGCAGCAACTAATTTGTGTGTAGCGTGCTCCCACAGACAGCAATATGACACTGGCCTGTTAATGTGCATAAGTGATGGTGATTGAGGAATAAATATTGACCAGAACGCTGTGGGAAACTCCCCGACTCATGGAATTAGGGAATTTTTACGGCACAGAAGTTCCTTAAGCCTACAACTCCATGCTAGGTCACTGCTGAACAATCTCAATATTCCCAGACTCCTGCTCATCTCTGTGTAGCCTTGCAGTTTGTTTAAGATTTAAGATATCTTGATTAGTCACATGTACATTGAAACACACAGTGAAATGCATCTTTTGCGCAGAGTGTTCTGGGGGCAGCCCGCAAATGTCGCCACACTTCCGGCGCCAACATAGCATGCCCACAGCTTCCTAACCCATACGTCTTTGGAATGTGGGAAGAAACCGGAGCACCCGGAGGAAACCCACGCAGACATGGGGAGAACGTACAAACTCCTTACAGACAGTGGCTGGAATTGAACCTGGGTCGCTGGCGCTGTAATAGCGTTACACTAACCGCTACACTACCGTGCGCAAGTGCTCATCCAATTCCTTTCTGAAAGCCCCGATTAACGTTCCCCTATCCTAATATTTTTTAAGTGCCCTGTTTCCACTTTCTTAATAATAGATTCCATATTTTCCCACCTATTGACGTCGGGTTAACCAGCCTGCCGTTCCAATCTTCCTCCCTCCTTTCTTGAATAGGCGAATACATTTGCAGCTTTCCTATCTGTGGGATCCGATCCAGAAGTAATGGAACATAGAACAGTACAGCACAGTACGGGCCCTTCAGCCCACAA
Source organism: Pristis pectinata (assembly GCF_009764475.1). Classification (NCBI taxonomy): domain Eukaryota; kingdom Metazoa; phylum Chordata; class Chondrichthyes; order Rhinopristiformes; family Pristidae; genus Pristis; species Pristis pectinata. Next base: position 28,113,262 of record NC_067430.1, read on the forward strand.
TGTTGTGCCAACCTATATAAACCTCCTCCATGATCAATCTAACCCTTCTACACAGCCCATAACCCTCCATTTTCTTACATCCATGTGCCTATCATAAAGTCTCTTAAATGCCCCTATAGTAACAGCCTCTACCACCACCCCTGGCAGTGCGTTCCAGGCACCCACCACTCTCTGCGTGAAACAAAACCTACCTCCGTCATCTCCCCTAACTTTCCTCCACTCACCTTAAACTGATGTCCTCTGGTATTGGCCATTGATGCCCTGGGGAAAAAGTGCTGGCTGTCCACTCTGTCAATGCCCCTCATAATCTTATACACCTCTGTCAAGTCGCCTCTCATCCTCATATGCAAAGAGAAAAGCCCTAGCTCACTCAACCTTTCCTTCTAAGACAGGCAGCATCCTGGGAAATCTCCTCTGCACCTTCTCGGAGCTTTCACATCCTTCCTATAATGAGGTGACCAGAACTTTAATTTTGACCTTCCAAAGTGAATCACTTCACACTCTTCTGGGTTGAACTCCATCTGCCACTTCTCAGCTCAGCTTTGGATCTTATCAATGTCCCACTGTAACCCTCGACAACCTTCTACATTATCCACAACACCACCAACTTTCGTGTCATCTGCAAACTTACAAACCTACCCCTCCACTTCCTCATCCAAGTCATTTATAAAAATCACAAAGAGCAGGGGTCCCAGAACACCAGTAGTCACTGACCTCCATGCAGAATACGCTCCATCTGCTACCACCCTCTGCTTTCTGTGGGAAAGCCAATTCCGAATCCAGGTCTGCAGCCAAGTTTCCATGGGTCCCATGCCTCATGACTTTCTGGAGTTTTGGAAGCTGACAACGAGTGAATCCCTAAACAACTCTTTCAAAGCCTTTGGATGTGGTCATGTGCCCCTGAGTAATTATCAGCTTTCAGTCCTATAACTTCTCCAATACTTTTTTTTATGAATACTAATTTCTTTCAGCTCCTCATTCACTCTGGACCTGTTGTTCTCTGTCATTTCTGTGAGGTTTTCTGTATCTGCTATATCTTCTTCCATGAAGACAAACAACATGGAGACACGAGAGACTGCAGATGCTGGAATCTGGAGCAAAAGGTGACCTGCTATGGGAACTCACAATGATTCTGGAGGAACCCAGCAGGTCAGGTAGCATCCGTGGAGAAAAGCAGGCGGTCAACGTTTCGGGTCAGGACCCTTCTTCAGGACGGAAGATAATTTATATTGGAGGGAAAAGCAGAGCAGTGATAGGTGGACAGAAGAGGGGAGGCAGGGTGGGCACAGGGTGGTGATAGGTAGATGCAGGTAAGAGATAGTGATGGGCAGGTGCGGGGGAGGAGGGGAGAGCAGATCCACCGGGGGATGGGTCAAAGGTAAGGAGAGAGAGGGAAAGAAATAGAGGCTAGGAAAGGGAAGAAGCATGGGGGAGGGGATAACCTAAAGTGGGAGAATTCAATATTCGTGCCGTTAGGCTGCAAGATTCCAAGATGCAAAATGAGGTGCTGTTCCTCTAGTTTGCACTTGGAATTCTCCTGGCAGTGGAGGAGGCCGAGGACTGACATATCAGTGATAGTGTGGGAGGGGGAGTTGAAGTGACTGGCAACGGGAAGATGCAGGTCGCGGTTTTGGACAGAGAGCAGGTGTTCTGCGAAATGGTCACCTAGTCTGCGTTTGGTCTCACCAATGTAGAGGAGGCCACACTTGGAGCACCGAATGCAGTAGATGATATTAAGGGAGGTGCAGGTGAATCTCTGTCTCACCTGAAAGGTGAGCATCATCGTGTTTTTCATCTAGATTCCAGCATCTGCAGTCCTTTGTTTCTCTGCTGTAGGAACTCGGCAGGTCAAGGGCTGAGACCATGTATCAGGACAGACAACATACTTGCTTAACTTCTGTGCCATTTCCTTATTGCTCAATATAATTTCTCTAGAACCAGTTTCTAATGGACCCTCTTTTGCTAATCTTTTCCTTTTTGCATATCTGTATAGTCTGCTTTTTATGTTTCTCGCTAGATCTTTCATTTTCTACTTTTATCAATGTCTTGGCCCTTCTTTCGTGAGTTCAGGTCAGCTTATTGTCATGTGCACAAGTACAGTGAGGTACAGGTACAATGAAAAACTTGCAGCAGCCTCGTGGGCACATAGGTTCAGACAACACACGGAACATAAATTATACAAGACAGTGAAGAGCTACTTCCCTTCAACCATTCAGTTCTTGAACCAACCTGCACGACCCTAATCACTACCTCAGTACAGCAACACCATGACCACTTTGCACTACTGTGGACTTTTTGTTCTAATTGTGTTCTTTCTTGTATAATTTTATATAATTTATATTTAATTTATGTTTTTCTTGTGAATGTTGTGTCTCAAATGCCAGTAAGTTTTTCATTGCACCCGTGCATATTTGTCCATATGATGATAAACTTGACTTCCTTCTGACTTTAGAAAAAAATGTGTGCAAAACAAGATCTTAGTGCAAAAAGGCAGCAAGAGAGACGTCCAAGAGGTAGCGCCAGAGGTGTCTGTAGTGTTCCGTTGCTGAGGTAGGGTTAGAGTTGTGCAGGTCGGTTCAAGAACCTGATGGTTGTAGGAAAGTAGCTGTTCCTGAACCTGGTGGTGTGGGACTTCAGGCTTCTGTACCTCCTGCCTGACGGTAGCAGTGAGAAGAGGGCATGGCCCGGATGGTGGGGATCCTCAATGAAATGCTGAAATTCAGCAAGAAAGGGCCAAGACATTCTTCCTCCTCAGCCAGGGGGAGCATCATCCTTGTGTCTACCCTCTGCAGCCCTGTAAAAACATTATAAATTTTACCAAGAATAAATCCCATCCCTCTAAATTCTAGAGATTACAGGAATTATCTGCTCAGTCTCAGCTTCCTAGCAACTAGAGTGCTGAGTCTTCATTGTTTTCCCAAAATGGAAAGCATTTTCTTAGGCAGTCCCTCGGGATGGACGATGACTTATTCTCACTCTGGTTTTGTGCGTTCTGAGGTGACTAATGTGGTCAATGTAAGAACTACAGACTTCCACACATGGGCCAGATGCTGGTGGATGGGGTGGGTGGTTGAGTAGATGTGAGAGGTGACGTCATGATTTCCAACTCTTATGTAGGCCCTCTGTGTGCTGCTGGTGTACGGCCTTGAGGTTCTCAATACTATTCCGAACGCTTCTCCACTTTGAGCAGTCACTGGCCAAGGACTCCCAGGAGCCAAGGGGATTTTGCATTTCTTCAAGGATGCTTTGAGCTCTTCCTTGAATCTTTTCCTCTGGCCGCCAGGTAATTGCAAATTGGTAATTGGTTTACTATTGTCACCTGTACCGAGATACAGTGAAAAACTTTGTTTTGCATGCCATCCACACAGATCATTTCACAACTTAAGTAAATCGAGGTAGTTCAAGGGAAAAGGAAGAACAGAATGCAGAATTTAGTGTTACAGTTACAGAGAAAGTGCAGTGCAGGCAGACAATAAAGTGCAAGGCCACGACGAGGTAGATTGTGAGGTCAAGAGTTCATCTTTGTCGTACAAGAGGTCCATTCAATAGTCTCTTAACAGCAGGATAGAAGCTGTTCTTGTTCCTGGTGGTGTGTGTCTGCAAGCTTTAGTATTTTCTGCCTGATGGGAAGGGGGAGAAGAGACAATGTCCAGGGTGGGAGGGCTTTTCGATTATGTTGGCTGCTTTTCCAAGCAGTGAGAAGTGTAGACAGGGTCCATGGAGGGGAGGCTGGTTTCCGTGATGTGTTGGGCTGTGTCCAGAACTCTCTGCAGTTTCTTGCGGTCCCAGGCAGAGCAGTTGCCGTGATAGCCGCTACTTCTGACATTACTTGGAGTGTCTTTGTCAGGAGTCAGATGATGGGCAGGTGAATGACATGATCTGCCCAAAGTAGTGGACTGAGTGTAATTAAGCCCTCAATTCTGGGGATTTTGGTCCAGGAAAGGACACTGGTAGAAAGGACTCTAAAATCCTCCAAATTCACTGGAAGGATAACTGTGCCTAGGGGATTTTAGTGCCCCTCCATTGCCTTAAGTCGCCTGCTGTCAGTGGTCCAAGTCTGCAAAGTGTTTAGCCTGCAGGCATCACTGTTGTCCAGTAGACCACGAGGCTTGTGCCAGATCTGAGGTCTTCAAGTGCCCTTTACCCCAGTTGACCTAAGGCACACTGAAGGTTATGGTGAATCCGATCATCAGTGTCTAACTTTGCTGAGAGATTGTTCCCGAAACATGGGAAGTGATCCATGCTTTCCAGGGTCTCATTATGAACCTCTGCTGTTGGTGGGCACTGTGGTGGAGCAGAGGCCAGCCAGTAGGGGTCCCCTCTCCCACCATTGCTGTATCTAAGGCCCATCTTCTATTATGGCTCAGCAAAAGCGTCAACAATGGCTTAGAGCTCGACCCCTCACCACCCTGCAAGCTTAAATGCAATGCTACCTGCATATTACAGACCAACCACTGTGGCCAGGAGTGTGGTCACCACAGACTGGACAGCCTTCCATCAGTCCTGAAATCAGCTCCACTCAATCCTGTTTGAGGTAACAAGACCAAAATTCTACACAGTCTCTTAGTGTTCAATTGAGTCAATTGTGAATGAGGCTGAAGAAGTTAGAGACCAAAGTGTGTGGCAAACTGGAATGTTTTTACATTCTATGTAGTGAGTGATCTAGATGAATACCTGAAGGACCAGTGAGAATGCAATCCAACAGAATTATTCACTGAATTTGGCCCACACAATGGCAGGCTGAGAAAGTACGCTTGGCCAATTTTGATGATGATTCACCAATAATGGAGCAAAACAGGGGTTTGCTTGCTTTCATTTTGATGTACATCGGAGTGATCTGCAGCACCTGCAATATCAGACCACAAATTGCTGTTGGTGACAACGCCAGGTGAATGTGATCATCCTCCGTCCTTTGAAGGAAAAGGTTCTCACGTTTCTTTAGAAAGTGTCTGTGCTGCTGATGAATGACCAGACACAAAAATAATGTACCAGGACATCTACTAACATGCTCAACAGGAATTTCTAGCTAATAATATAGAGCCCTAGACCACCCTATTGCACAGTAGGGTATTTTATGTTTGCACAGCAGCTCTTGGAATCAAACAGCACAGAAACAGGCACTTCAACCCACCATATCTGTGCCAACCTTTTTACCCGTCTATACTAAACCAATTTGCCCACATTAGGTCTGTATCCTTCTATACCTAGCGTAGTTAAGTATCTGTCTAAATGCCTCTTAATTTAGTAATAATTGTATCTGGTTTCACCACCTCCTCTGGCAGCATGTTCCAGATATCAACCACTTTCTGTGTGATAAAACTTACCCTTCAGATCCTCTTTAAAACTCCTTCCTCTCACCTTAAACCAATGCTTTCTTATTTTTGATACCTCTATCATGGGAAAAAGATTTGACCATCTCCCTTGCCTATGCCTCTCATAATCTTCTCTGGGGAACTGATAAACCTTTGCTTCCGAAGCATTGCTTCTTCACCCACTGTAAACCTGCCCAGTTCAGGTCCGGTTAGACCTGCTTCTTCCTGGGGGTTAGTTAGGGCCTGATCTGGGTCTAACAGTGGAAACAGCTGAAGCAGCAAAAGCTCGTGGTTGTCAAACGCTTCGAGTGTGAGAGTCCTGGAGGAGTGTGATTTGACTTATCCTCTATTCTGAAGAGATGGACGATGTGTTTCAACAAAGTCATGACATTAGATAGAGAGAGGAAGTGTTTCGGAGGAGTGGACTCTGTCCATGAGAAGGAAGGAGAGAAAGAAGATTAGAAAGGACAAGGGCTTTTCCGCTAGGTCACTACCCTTGCATGAAGTTGAGGCAAGTTACAGACCAGAGCATGGGTGATGTGGAATGCTAACCCCTCTGGGCAGTGTTACACTTGCCTGTACCTGTAAACAAGAACCAGGTGTCAATCCAGGTTAAAATGTGCGTCCATGCAAAGGAGACTGCTGGATTCTCCAGGTAAATCTTCAGGTATTCTGGAGTAAATGGAAGTTTCCCTCATTTTTTTTATGGCAGTCCAAACAACTCATTGAGCGATGTCCATGTTGTACCATCAGCTGTGTCTGTGTCAATGTTGGTGAGGTGCCATGAAAACATTCGCAGGAGGCAGCTTCTGATAATGTATTCCATTATTTGACTTTTCATTGGCGCACACAGCCAGCACTTGATTTCAGTTTCCATGGGTGTAAAAGATGGCCACAGCTTCCCTACCGGGTTCAGGACACGTACTGAATGGGAAGTCCAGTCCATACTGTCAGTGATGAGGTCTTTGTTCAAGATATTGTTATTCCATTGGGATCTCTACTGTTCCTCCCTGTTGAAGAAGGGGTGGGGGGAGAGAGGGAGTGAGAGAGAGTGTGGGGGAGATGCAAGTCAGATAGATAGATATCTTTATTAGTCACGTGTACATCGAAACACACAGTGAAACATATCTTTTGTGTCGAGTGTTCTGGGGGCAGCCCGCAAGTGTCGCCACGCTTCTGGCGCCAACACAGCACGCCCACAACTTCCTAACCCGTACGTCTTTAGAATGTGGGAGGAAACCAGAGCACCCGGAGGAAACCCACGCAGACACGGGGAGAACGTACAAATTCCTTACAGACAGCGGCCGGAATTGAACCCGGGTCGCTGGCGCTGTAAAGCGTAACGCTAACCGCTACACTACCGTCCCCAGAGCCATCCAAGTGTGCTTGCCGTACAGACAGGAATCGACGCAAGATTGACTTGTGGCAGTAGGTCTTTCCAGTCACCCAGTCAGATGAAGTTGCCCACCTGAGCTACTCCCTTTGCCTGTGCTTGTCCCATGTCCCTCTAAGCCTTTCCTATCCATTTCTAATTATGTAAGTTGGCCTATCAAAGTGCTGTCATTTTGGCTCACCTCAAGGTGACCAAAGAGTTATAAAATAAAAACAGGCACATTAAACTCTTGTTTCTCTTCCCATAGTTGCCACTTGACCTGCTGAGTATTCCTATCATTTTCTGTTTTAATTTTAGACTTCTAGCATCTGCAGCTTTTTTGATTTTCTAAGAGTTATACTTCCATTTTCAGCTGGACTTGAAAGTGACAGATTTCTTCCAGATATCTTCAGTCTTCATGTATCACTCTTATCAGTATCGCCAAGCTATACTCAGAATGTGACTTCATTCTGCAAATCTTGGACCAGACGGTCTCCCAGATCCCTCAATGGCCAGTAACAGCACCTTTTTCTGCTGTTGTCCAGTTTGAATGAAGTCATTTAATCAGAGCTGCAGGTTTCTCCTGCCTGAAACATTCCTTCCTTCATGCTGCGATTTAATGCTCCTTCCCTCTCAGAACCAGTGGACTGAATTCACACCAGTTAATGTCACACTGTCTTATTTGATTGTTAATCATTGCTAAGACCAGACTGATTTGACAATGGCACTCTGTTGCACGCTCCTTCTGATCACTCAGACTGAATTACTCGAAAGGTAGGATCAGAAGGGATTGTGATGGGTGGACAGTGTAGTTTCTTGAGTCTGTTCTAGCACTCAATTAGATCATGGTTGATTGGTGTCGTATCATGAGTCTTGCTCACACTCTTGGGATTGAGGTGCATAGGAAGAGGAGGAGGTAAGTTAGTCTAAGAGCCTCCTTCTTCCATTCAATATCATACAGCACAGGAACAGGCCCTTCAGCCCACGATGTTGTGCCGAACTAATTAAACTAGTAATTAAAAGCCTACTAAACTAGTCCCTTCTGCCTGCACATGGCCCCTATCCCTCCATTCTCTGCATATTCATGTGCCTATCTAAGAGCCTCTTAAATGCCTCTCATCATATCTGCCTTCACCACCACCCCTGGCAGCACATTCCAGGCACCCACCGCTCTCTGTGTAAAAAAAAACTCCCGCACATTTCCTTTGAACTTTAGCCCCTCTCACCTTCTATCATGGCTGTTCTGTGACCTAACTACACACTCCCACTGATGCTCATGTCCCCTAACAGCCTTGATTAACAGAAATAGAGTCATAGTGTTTTACAGCACGGAAACAGGCCCTTCAGCCCAACTCGTCCTTGCTGATCATGTTGCCTACCTGAGCTCATCCCATTTGCCTGCATTTGGCCCATATCCCTCTAAACCTTTCCTATCCATATACCTGTCCAAATGTCTTTTAAATGTTGTAATTGTACCTGCCGTATACCTACCACACTCTGTGTGGAAAAACTTGCCCCTCATATCCCTTTTAAATCTTTCCCCTGTCACCTTAAACCTATGCCCTCTGGTTTTAGACTCTCCGACCCTGGGAAATTTATCAATTTCACATTTTCTTTTAACAGTCAATTAGTCATTGGAGAAGTGGGTTACAAATCACTCCCTCTCTCAAAATGTTTCCTAACTTCTCTCCTGAAATCTTGTCCCCTTGCCCCAGATTCACTGGTCAGCATAAAGAGTTTTTTTTTCTCTCCACCCTCAGTATCATGAATACTTCAATCAAGTCAAAATCGAGTTTATTGTATCTGCACAAGTACATGTGTTCACAGGTGCAATGAAAAACTTACTTGCAGCAGCATCACAGGCACAGAGCATCAGATAAGCAGCATTCACAAGAAAAACAAAATATACACAATTTTTACAAGAAAACACAATTACGACAAAAAACAAAGTCTATTGTAGTGCAAAGTGATCATCATGTTGCTGTACTGAGGTAGTGATGAGGGTGCCAGTTGATTCAAGAACGGAACGATTGAAGGAAAATAGCTGTTCTTGAACCTGGTGGTGTGGGACTTCAGGCTTCTGTACCTCCTGCTCGATGGTCTAAAGTAGAGTTTATTGTCATATCATTATCACCCCCTTACCTTCTAATTCCAGGAAATATAGCCCTGGTTTGTGGAATCTCTCTTTATAATTAACCCTTGAAGTCCAAACTACCTTGTTGTGACCTTGCACCTTATTGCACTGCACTTTCTCTGTAGCTGTGACACTTTACTCTGTACTGTTATTGTTTTTACCTGTACTACCTCAATGCACTCTGTACTACCTCAATGTAACTGCACTGTGTAATGAATTGACCTGTACGATTGGTTTGTAAGACAAGCTTTTCACTGTACCTCGGTACAAGTGACAATAATATACCAATACCAACCAGCCAATTTATCCTTCCCAAAACTGCCCGCACAGCTCCAAGTGATTTAATAACCATAGCATAACCTTTAACCTTGTGTACTCCAGATATAAAGGCCAGCTTTTCGTTTGCCTTTATGATCACTTTTCACTCTCGTGATGGATGCACATGGCAGGGCCGCAGTTGACGCAGCAGTTGGTGCTGCTGCCTTGCAGCTCCAGGGGCCCCCAAGTCTAGTCCTAACCTTCCCGATGACCACGCAGGGTTGTCCCCCAGCTACTCCAGTTTCCTCCCGCATCCCAACAATGTGCGGGTCGGCTAAACTGTAACTTACCCCTCAGCAGAGGGTAATAGCAAAGGAATCAAAGTGGGAGCTGATGGACAGGTGAGACAGAATAAATAAAAGCAAGGTCTGTAGTGAAATAAGGGGAGGGTGAATGGGAATGGTGGGATTGCCAGCATGGATCCAACAGGCCAAATGGCCTCCTATTGCAAGTCAATTCCGTTGAAACCTTTCCTTCCAGCTCGTTTTATCCCTTTGCTGAAATCTTGCTTCCTGTTCACAGTCGCAGAGAGTGAAGCCAACGAAGGAAGGTGGGTCAGAGCGCAGTCCCGTGATGGAGGGCGGAATGCAGTTACTGAACCGCGATGGACACAGCATCTCGCACAACTCCAAGCGGCACTACCACGACGCCTTCGTCTCCATGAACCGGATGCGGCAGCGGGGACTGCTGTGTGATATCGTGCTGCACGTGGGGAACAAGGAGATCAAGGCACACAAACTGGTGCTCGCTTCCTGCAGCCCTTACTTCCATGCTATGTTTACCAGTAAGTTTCTTCATTTCAAGGGACGTGGGCTTCGCAGGGTGAACCGGCGTTTAACTGCCCGTCTCTAGTTGCCCCTGAGAAGGTGGCGGTGAGCTGCCTTCTTGAACCGCTGCAGTCCTTGAGGTGTGGGTGTGCCCACAATGAGTCAGGGAGGGAGTCCCAGGATTTTGACCCAGCGACGGTGAAGGAACGGCGATACGTTTCCAAGTCAGGATGGGGTGTGGCTTTGGAGGGCAACTCCCAGGGGGTGGTGTTCCCCGGGCTTTTGCTGCCCTTGTCCTTCTAGCTGGTAGAGGTGGTGGGTTTGGAAGGTGCTGTCTGAGGAATCTTGGTGAGTTGCTGCAGTGCATCTTGTAGATGGGACACACTGCTGCTACTGTGCGTTGGTGGTGGAGTGGGTGAACAGTTGTGGGTGGGGTGCCTATCAAGCAGACTATATGTCCCGTATTGTACCAAGCCTTTCCCTGCATCAATGACTATGTGCTTGCTATCAGGAGTCATAAAGTCATACCACATTTGACCCACCAATTAGAGGGTTACCTAAGATTACAAGGGGGTCTAGTCCAACTTGGGAAGTGGGCCAGAGAATGAAAAATGGAATTTAACTCAGGCGAGGCAAGGTAAGTTAAACCAGGGCAGGACTAACACGGTAGATGGTAGGGCCCTGGAAAGTATTGTAAAACAGAGGGACCTAGGGGTACGGGTACATAGTTCCCTGAAGGTGGAGACACAGGTAGACAGGGTGGTGAAGAAGGTGTTCAGCACGCTGGCCTTCATTGGTCAGGGCACTGAGTACAAGAGTTGGGATGTCATGTTGCAACTGTAGAAGACATTGGTGAGACCACATGTGCATTTCTAATTACCTGTGTATAGGAAGGATGCCATTAAGCTGGAAAGGGTACAGAAAAGATTCATGAGGGTGTTACCAGGACTGGAGGGCTTGAGTTATAAGCAGAGACTGGATAGGCTGGGATTATTTTCTCTGGAGCATAGGAGGCTGAGGGGTGACCTTATAGAGGTTTATAGACCTTATAGAGGGTCACAGTACTTTTCCCAGGGTAGGGGAATCTAAAACTAGAGGACATAGGTTTAAGTTTAGAGTGGAAAGATTTAAAAGGCATCTGAAGGGGCAAGTTTTTCACACAGAGGGTGGTGGGTATATGGAACGAGCTGCCAGAGGAAGTGGTAGAGGCGGGTACAATTACAGCATTTAAAAGACATGTAGACAGGTACATGGACAGGAAAGGTTTAGAGGGATGGGGGCCACATGCGGGGAAATGGGACTGGCTCAAGTAGACGACTTGGTCGGCATAGACGAGGGGCCAATTTCCGTGCTGTATGACTCTATGTTCTATAACTCTATCTATTGAGCACTCTGATAATCCTCCAGAATTTGGTGGTCCTGGAGTCTAATTAAATCTGCCAGTGGTAAAAATATGGAATAACAGTCTTCCTGACCTTCTATGGGTAGGAAGGAAAGGGATGGGGTGCAGTCATTAACAGAGAGCACAGTTACTAACAGGGAAGCACTTTACTGAGAAGGAACAGAGTAAGCTGAATCACGCTCGATCCGACCCGCCCACCTGTTGCCGGATTGGTCATCGTAGAGAGTTGATTGGCATGGTCATCCTGTGAGTGGCAACTAGGCCTCAGGAGGTGAATCCTTTTGCTCCGTCACACCCGCCCGCTGGAACACTGCTGTCAAGAGCCTTTTTAACTAGTTTAAACCGTGTCTGGTCATCAGAGACAATTAAGAAATAGATCAAATAGATTTAAGTAATTAAAAGATAAAAATTATTGAAAAAAATATTTAAAAAGTAGCTTCACCTACAAAAAATTAATTAGAAAATATGTAAAAGGAAAGAATAAAAACAACTACTGACTTGCACATATCGTTTTAAACAAGGTCAGCAACTCTACTCAGCTGAGTGTGGCTGCACCTCATATACCGGCCACTCTTGGTATGTAGCTGAGGGGTCAGATGCAAAGTGCATCAGACCCCACCACTCAGTAACCACGTTTCTCTGCAGAAGTTGGTGCTGAGTCCAGCAATGGAGGGGAGGTCCTGGTCACCTTTGACTTCCATGTTGCAATGCACAAGTGGGGAGTGAGAAGTGGGCTGACCCATCGGGGTCTACCCTTCGTTGTGGAAAAAGAATTGCCAGCCAGAGATGGGAAGGTTTTGCCCCCTCAAGTTTCCAGCAATATCCTTCATCTCAGGGGTTATTTTACCTCCTGGGTCTCAGCTGCCCACCTGCAATAGGTTCCAAATGGGTCAAAGTTTTACTTGTGGCCATGTTGTAGCAGAGCCACTTTCAGCCCCAAGTTGGAAAGGGCAGGTGACAGGCCTTGGAACTGACCAAAGTGAAGAAGGGAGGGGTGGGAGAGATGAACAGGTTTGACAAAGGTATTGGCCAGAACAACAAAGTGCTTTGTAAAGAGGAAGTGTTTTTAATCATCTAGAATGGATAATAAAACACTGTTGGTGGAGTACAAAAGAGCTGAATGGTACAGTAAGAGCATGAGGAGAATGGGGCTGGAGAGCATCCAATGGTATGATTCACTGAGGTGCACGCCAATGCCACATTGACTGGAGCTCTTCTTTGTTGGCCTGGGGATAGGAGAAGACTGGCCTATCAAGAGAGGCTGAACAGGGTTGGGTCTTTATTCTTTGTGGGGTGATCTCGTATGCAATTCTAAGGAAGCACGATGGGGTGGATGTCAAGACATTTTTAATTAATCAGGAAAACTCAAGCAAATAGGCATAGTTTCATTTAAAATCAGGATACGTAGAAATTTCTCTTCGCAAAGAGTGGTGACCCTCTGGAAGTCTCTGCCTCAGAGTGTTGTGGAGGCTAGGCCATCAGAAGTATCTGAAGAGGCAGTAGACAAATTTTTGAATGGACGGGGGATTGAGAGCTAAGGGGGAACCCTGTGGCACACCACTAGACACAGGCCTCCAGTCTGAGAAACAACCCTCGACCATCACCCTCTGCTTCCTACCACTGACCCAATTATGAATCCAATCTGCTATCTCTCCCTGGATCCCATATGATCTAACCTTCTAGACTGGCCTGCCATGAAGGACTTTGTCAAAGGCCTTGCTAAAGTCCATATAGACAACATCCACTGCCCGATCCTTATCTACCCCCTTGATTACCTCCTCGAAGGACTCCAAGAGATCTGTCAGACATGACATGACTTCCCATGCACTGGTGGTCTGGAACTCATTGTCTAAAAGTGAGATGGAGGTGGAAACCTTCATTCCATCCTGGGATGAGAGTTGGAGGAGCTGTAATTTACAGGTTTACAGATTGAGATAGGAAGAATTTCAATGGCATGGACACAATGGGCCAAATAGCCTCCTGTGTTATAAAGTTCCATGATTCCATGAGTGCCCCTCTTGGGCTTGTGTGGAAGTTCTAGGCTTCTTCATTCAAAGTCAAAGTTGAGTTTATTGTCAGATGCACAAGTCCATGTGTGCATGGGTGCAATGAAAAACTTACTTGCAGCAGCATCACAGGCACATAGTATCAGATAAACAGCATTCACAAGAAAAACATAAATTAAACATAAATTATACATAATTTTTACAAGAAAGAGTATAATTAAAACAAAAAAAACAAAGTCCATTGTGGTGCAAAGTGGTCATAGTGTTGCTACTCTGAAGTGGTGATTAGGGTTTTGCTGGTTGGTTCAAGAACCGAATGGTTGAAGGGAAGTAGCTGTTCTTGAACCTGGTGGTGTGGGACTTCAGGCTTCTGTACCTCCTGCCCGATGGTAGCTGCGAGAAGACGACATTCCCCCAGTCTCTGTTGCTTCTTCACACACATGATGAGCCCGGTTTTCCCTGAACCCCAGTGTGGTTCAGGTGGACAGATTTGATGAGACCCAGGAGCAATAATGTCCAGTGGGTTGGAAACTCACCCAAACCCAGCCCCAGCTCCCACCATGTCTGGAGTGGTTCCTGCTTCTCCTGCTCCCCTCTTCATCTCAAGTTGTCTGCACATCGAGATAACGTTTGTAAAAGATAAGCTGGGTCATTGGGGTTCAGGAATTACTCTACAAATGCTGATGCTGTTCACCTTGTGAAATGGGACGAGATTCTGTGAACTGTTTGCTTAGTGTGTCTCCTGTTTATAATTAAAGAAATTCCTTTACTATAATCCTCTTTACAGAATCATGTTGTAAAGTGGATCAGAACTGCCTGAAAGTATTTTGTTGCACTGCTGTATGTCTGACATTGAGATTAGTGAAGAAATTGCTCTGTGAGGTGCATTTACTGGACGCGTTGCCCATTTTTGACACAAATTAAAGTCTCAGGTTCTGTTGTTACACAGGGAGAGGTTGGCAATGAAGTAAGTTCTCAGGAAGCTTGTCACCCTAAAGAGATTCACCCTGACTGAACAATGAGGGTACAACTTATGTTCACTTGGCACATTAATGGTTTTACTGTTCTTCCAGAAAGCAAGCTTACCTCATCCTGGTCAGTGTCCATCAGAACCTCATGGTGACAATGCCTGTGATTTGGCCACAGGCATTGGCACAACTGAGGTGTCCTTGCCTCCAGCATGGAACTACTTGTTTGGGTTGACTTTGGGCTGAGGATCTGTTGACTTTAATGGGTCTGCAGTTTCCTGCTTCTTGAGATGATCGAACATGGGGCTTTACCACAGGATTACAAAATGGAACTAAATATCTATGGTACAAACTGGAGCCAGGCTACTTCAGCTTCGTTGAGTTTCATCTGTTTTAGGTCCAACTGACTGGTCAGCAGAGCACCGCAGCTGGTAGAGCCGCTGCCTCACAGCGCCAATGCTGAAGGTTCAATCCTGATCTCCTGTGCTGTCTGTGTGGAGTTTGCATGTCCGTGGGCTCTCCCCCACACCCTCCACACCCCTCCAGTGCTCCACTTTCCTCCCACATCCCAAAGACGTGCGGGTTGGTAGGTTAATTGGCTGCTGTAACTTGCTTCTCGTGTAGGTGAGGGGTAGAACCCGGGGGGAGTTGATGAGAATGTGGGGAGAATAAGAGAAGGATTAATGTAGAATTAGTAAAACGGGTGGCTGGTTGATTGCCAGCACGGAGTTAGTGGGCTTAAGGGCCTGTTTCCGTGCTCTGTCTCTCTGTGACTCTGTGATTGATGAGATAAGTTTCGTGAAGGTTATGTCCGTCTTCATTTCTTGGATTTTTGGTTTTCTGTTGCCTGCTCTTTACCACTGGAGGAGCTTCATCATTGCAAAGTCTTCAACGGATCCATCCCCACCTTCTCAGGGAGGTGGCCAGTGAATGTGACCTTGCCAACAGTGCCACAGGACTTGTGTCAACATTTATTAGCGTCAATCTCTAGAGCAGTGTTGCTCATTCATAGAGTTATACAGCACGACAACAGGCCATTTGGCCCAACTCATCCACGCCGACCGTAGTCTACCTGAGCTAAGTCCTATTTCCCTGCGTTTGGTCCATGTCCCTCCATACCTTTCCTATACAGTTTTGACAACATAACAGCAAGTCCCAGCTGCTTGGTAATCCTGTGAACAAAAATGGCAAGAAATGAGGGAGAATGAGTGGGAGACAGAGAACGTGGGAACAATAGAGGGGAAAGAGGGAGAGAATGAGAGAGAATCTCACAGTCCGTCTCTCTCTCTCTCTCTCTCCCTCTCTCTTTCTCTCTCTCTCCCTCTGTCTGTCCCTCGCCCCCTCTCTCTCTCTGCTTCCCCCCCTCTCTCTCTCCCTCCGTCCCTCGCCCTCTCTCTCTCTCTCTCCCCCTCCATCCCTCACCCTCTGTCTCTCTCCATTCCCCCCCTCCATCCCTCGCACTCTATTTCTCTCATACTCCGTCTCACTCTCTCAATGTCTGTCCCCCTCAACAACTCTTCTTCAGTTTCTCTCACTCTCTTTCTCTGTTTCAGTCCTTGTCTTATAACTCTTACCAATTTGAGTTATGAAACTTGCATTTATTATCTGGCAACACTGCAGGCGATTTTATGGTTTTGCCACCTAATGTGAAATCCATAGAGAGATGGGTCTGCGAGGAATGTTCAAAATGCAGAACTAGCTCAAAGGGGTGAATGAAACAGTCAAGGTGAGGATAAACAGAGAGAGGAGATGTGCGGGGCAGGTTTTTTACACAGAGAGTGGTGGGTGCCTGGAACGGGCTGCCAGGGGTGGTGGTGGAGGCAGATACAATAGTGGTGTTTAAGACGCTTTTAGATAGACACATGAATATGCAGGGAATGGAGGGATTTGGGTCACATGCAGACAGATAGGTTTAGTTTAATTTGGCATCGTGATCGGCACAGACATCATGGGCCGAAGGGCCTGTTCCTGTGCTGTACTGGTCTATGTTCTGTGAGTAGAAAGATGTGACGTGGAGTCTGTGAGTTCAAGTTTGAGGATGCTCATGTAACCTGAACACGGATTGAATGGCCTCTTTCTGTGCCATAAATACTCTGGAATACAGTTTCATTGTTTTGATTGACAGTCTATCACTGAGAGTTTGCCTTCTCTTCACGAGCTCTAAACTGATTTGAATAGCCCAGCGTGTGAGTGTGTGGCTCTCTCTGCGCCGTGTGAAACTGGATGCTCATTTTCATGCCAGTGGAATTTAAAGTGGGAATTCCTACTTTCCTCTCTGCTCTCCCCAGTGAAGTTACCAGAGGACTCAGTCTTACACACTCTCAATTGTTTTAAGATGAAGTCGGGTGTGTTTCAGTGAGACCCTCACCACCCGGGACATGCCCTCTTCACGTTACTACCATCGGGGAGGAGGTACAGGAGCCTGAAGACCAAACATTTCAGGAACAGCTTCCTCCCCTCCGTCATCAGATTTCTGAATGGTCCGTGAACCCATGAACACTACCTCGTTATTCCTCTTTTGCACTATTTATTTATTTTTGTAACTTGTAGTCATTTTTATGCCTTGCACGGTACTGCTGCCGCAAAACAACAAGTTTCACAACATAATGTCAGTGATAATACTGATTCTGACTCTGGGATGACCCACTTGCGAGAGTAACCTGCTTATCTGTACAGAGCTCTCTCCCTTGCGAGTGAAGTGTTTGGGTTGGAGGTCATGCAGAGTATGGCTTCTGATCCCTCCCACTCACCATCACCTACAGCGGAAAGTAAAGTGAAACTACCCCTGATGTCACCAACTATCTCCTGTGTTTTGTTTCCTTCTCTTGCAGATGAGATGAGTGAGAGTCGTCAAACGCACGTGACGTTACATGACATTGACCCTCAAGCCTTAGAGCAGCTCATCCAATATGCCTACACTGCCGAGATTGTGGTAGGAGAGGGAAATGTGCAGGTAGGTCGTTAAATTTCCTTTGTGAATTCTTGTGTTTCCTGGGCAGTGTTTAAAACCCTACAAATGTTGAATGTTTTACTTGTATCTTCCATTAAATATATTTATTGTCAAATACATCCATGTGGCTAAGTTGTTTCCCTTGGTGGGTGAGTCCAGGACTAGAGGGCACAGTCTTAGAATTAGAGGGTACCCGTTTAAAACAGAAATGAGAAATTTCTTTAGCCAGAGGGTCGTGGATTTATTGAATTCGTTGCCACGTACAGCTGTGGAGGCCTGATCATTGAGGGTGTTTAAGGAGGAGATTGATAGGTATCTAATTAGTCAAGGTATCAAGGGATATGGGGCTAGATGGGAATACTTTAGTTTAGCTCATGGAGCAGACTCAATGGGCCGAATGGCCTACTTCTGCTTCTTTGTCTTGTGACCTTGTGAACGTTTAAAAGTCTCTGGAAAGACCAGCATTTTTTGGCCCTCTTTGTACATGGCACATTATGGTGCACAAATAAATGTTTAATGTGGTGGATCGCGTGCCAATGAAGTGTTTATTTCCAGGATGGGGTTGAGTTTCCGGAAGCAGGAATGCGGAGAGCATCCCATGACACTCCTGACTTGTGCCTTATAGATGGTGGAAAGGCCGTGAAGTGTCAGAAGGTGAATCACTCGTCACGGATACCCAGCCTCTGACTTCCTCCTGTAGCCGCTGTAATTAAGCGGCTGGGTCGGTTGAGTTTCTGGTCAACAATGAACCCCGAAGGATGTTGATACTGGGGGACTTGGTGAAGGCAATGCTGTTGAATGCCGAAGGTGGGGAGTTAAAGATAAGACAAGGTTTCTTCATTAGTCACATGTACATCAAAACACATAGTGAAATGCATCTTTTTGCGTAGAGTGTTCTGGGGGCAGCCCGCAAGTGTCGCCACGCTTCCGGTGCCAACATAGCGTGCCCACAACTTCCTAACCCGTTCGTCTTTGGAATGTGGGAGGAAACCAGAGCGCCCGGAGGAAACCCACACAGACACGTGGATTCTCCTGTTGCAAGAGTCTGGCACTTAGTGACATTTTCTGTCGTGTGCCTGAATCTTGTCCAGGTCTTGCTGCAGGCGGGTAGAGATTGCTTCATTTCCCAGGAGTTAAAAATGGAGTTGTATTGTCAGCAAACGCCCACAGTTTTGATCTTGTGATGAAAGGAACTGATGAAACAGCGTAAGGTGGCTGGATGTAGAACAGAGCTACAATAGCACCTCCTCAACTAACGACCTACATCACCTTGAAGGATAGGACCAGCAGGCAAGACGGAACATCACCACCTGCCGGTTCCTCTCCACGTCACACACAGTCCTGATTTGGAAATATATTGTCAGTCCTTTCCCCCGTTCGGTCTATATCCCTGGAATTCTCTCCTGCAGTGGTTCAATAAGGCGGATCCATACATTCTGTATGGTGATTACAGATGGGCATTAAATACGAATGACACCCACATCCCATAGAGGAACGAAGCCCTGAACTCGCTGACCCACATCAAGGGCAACTTCTTCACGAGAAGGGCAGTGCATATTTGGAATGAGCTGCCAGAAATAGTGGTTGATTAGCAACATTTAAGAGACATCTAGATAAGTCCATGGATAGGAGAGGTTCAGAGGGCTTTGGGCCAAACTTGGGCAGATGGGACTAGCTCGCTTGGCAACACAGTCGGCATGGACTAGTTGGGCCGAAGGGCCTGTTTCCATGCTGTATGACTCTCTTAGTCTGGAAACATCTCAGTTTTAGAATTCCCTCATTTTCAAGTCCCTTCATCATCTCAACCCTCCCAATCCCTGGAATCTTTTGCAACCCTCAAAGATCTGTACTTCAGAAATTCTCCATCGACATTGACCTTGATTGCTCCACCAATGTTGGCCGTACACTCGGCTGCCAAGACTCCTGGAAATTCCCCAGCCTCCTTGCATCTTGACTTTTCTTCCTTCTGTTGGGACGCTTCTTAAATCCTCCCTCCATGAGGCCATTTGGCAGAGGCAGAGTGGGTCAGATCATTCTGTGGATTGAGTGTTTGGCTAAATATCCTTCAGACCTCGGTGTTAACCTTTGTTTCATAAAGCTGGCCTTGCGATGTTTAGGATGTTGAATCATAGAATAATGGCATTGTTAGAGTTGAAAAAGAGGGACTGGGCTGTGTCCACCGCTCTCTGTAGCTTCTTGCGTCCCTGTGTATTGGAATTGCCGTACCAGGCCGTGATGAAACCGGTCGGGCTACTTCCAACAGTGCCTCTGTAGAGGTTTGTTGGAGTATTTGGTGACAAGCCAAATCTCCTTAAGCTTCTAAGAAAGTAGAGGTGCTGGCACATCATCTTTATGGTTGCATCGATGTGCTGGGCCACTCTCTCTGTCACCCGGTATCCTTCCGTTGTGTTGCCAATCACTTTAAAAGATGCTTTAGAAGTGCAGGACATTGTTATATTTTAAAACTTCAAACGATGTAATTCCCCACCCACCAGACACTGCTTCCTGCGGCAAGCCTGCTTCAGCTGAACGGGGTTCGGGATGCCTGTTGCAAATTCCTGCTGAGCCAGCTCGATCCATCCAACTGTTTAGGAATCCGGGGATTTGCTGACACACATTCCTGCAGCGATCTGCTGAAGTCCGCACACAAGTATGTGCTGCAGCACTTTGTGGAGGTTTCCAAGACTGAGGAGTTCATGCTGTTACCACTTAAACAGGTATTGAACAAGGACACAGGCACAGGGATTAGGGTAAGGACACGAGGGGAAGCCACAGACAAGGGTTAGGGTAAGGGCATGTGGGGAGGACACGGACACTGGGGTTAGGGTAAGGAAGTAAGGGCTGGGATTAGAACAAAAAGCTTAAGGTCAAGACATAAGAACTCAGCCATAAGGGTTAGAACACAAGGATGTGAACACAAGGGTTCGGGATGGAACACACAGGTTAGCACTTAGACATGGAATCTCAGGCACAAAGGTTAAGGTTAGGATTGGGGCACAGGGTTAGGTCACATGGACACTAACGTAAAGGTGCGGGTTAGGACACAAATATTTAGACACATGGGTTGGTGTTGGGATGTAAAATTTGGGGTGAGGTCAAAAGAATTCAGGCACAGAGGTTAGGAATGGGATACAAATACTCATGTTGGAGTCAGAACACAAGGATTGGGGTTAGAATACAAAAGTTCGGGTTGGGTCACAAGGGTTAGGACACAGGGACCAGTTACAAGGATTAGAGTGAGAATACAAGCATTTAAACACAAGGGTGGAACCCAGGTTTTGGAACTGTATTTGCATTCCCTCCCGTGGGTAGGTTTACCTTTAAAATCGTTATTTTTTTCTATGATCACCCAGTGCTTTATCCGATGGTGATGTGAAGCTGGACTGTGGTAAAAACCCACAGATGCCCTTCAGGAAAGGAAGTCTGCAGAACCTACCTTACTGGGCCTCTGTGTGACTCCCGACCCACCCGTATGGCCGTGTCTTCAGCTCAGGGACACAATAAATAATGGCATTGCCAGCAAAGTCCACATCCCATAAATTAACACATTTGTAAAAGAAAAGGTTTACTTACAACTTTTCCAGTCTTAAATCACCTTCCCAATTTTACATGGTGGAGGAAGCCAGGAAAGGGGGTCTGGGCCACATGATCACCATGGTGATAAGGCAGGCTCCTGTGCTGTACAGAGAATCATTTCTGAGCTGTTTTTCCTTGTTTCACAGGTGCTTGATCTTATTTCCAGTGACAACCTGAATGTCCCATCAGAAGAAGAGGTCTACAGGGCTGTGCTGAGTTGGGTCAAACATGATGTGGACACCAGGCGCCAGCATGTCCCTCGAGTAAGAAACCGAACCAAATGATTATCCCCATTGATAATTCTACCGTGTATTGTCTGTTGGTGATAGTTTAAGAAAGAGCAATGACTCCTGCTTGATGTGGTTGGATCTTGGACTGTTTCATCAAAGCACACAACTCAACTGGAAGCCATTCAACCCTTCCTCCTAACATGGAGCCTTTGAAGGAACTCTCCATGTAGACCTCTTTGCTCCTCCTCTCTCCCCAGGTCCCTGCAAATCCCACCCCCACCCCCCCCCCCCCAAATATTTATCCAGTTCTCTTTTGAATGTTACTGCACTGGGCTTTGGAGGGTCTAAAGATCACAATCATTGGGTTTTTTCTACTTGTGTGGCAGTGGTGCCAAACGGTGCACACCTGAAACCAGAGAGATGTGGCTGGACAAGGGGGGATTGCTTTCAATTCTTCTCTTCCCACAAAGGAAGGTCACCATCTGCATTGGGAGCGCTCGGAGAGCTGTGTACAGTTTTGGTCACCGCGTTGTAGGAAAGAGTGCAGAAAAGATTTATGAGGATGTTGCCAGGACTAGAGGGCCTGAGTTACAGGGAGAGGTTGGCCAGGCTGGGTCTTTATTTCTTGGAACGTAGGAGAATGAGGGGCGACCTTATAGAAGCGTTTAAAATTATGAGAGGTATAGATAAGCTGGAGAGTAACAGTCTTTTCCCCAGGGTAGGGGAGTCCAAAACTAGGGGGCATAGGTTTAGGGGAAGAGGGGAAAGATTTAAAAGGGATCTGAGGGGCAACCTTTTCACGCAAAGGGTGGGGAGTATATGGAACGAGCTGCCAGAGGAAGTGGGTGAGGCAGGTACAACAGTGTCATTTAAGAAGCACTTGGATAGGTACATGGAGGGGTGGGGCTTGGAGGGATATGGGCCGAATGCAGGAAATTGGGACTAGCTGGGTGGGCATCGTGGTCAGCATGGACTGGTTGGGCCGAAGGGCCTGTATCCGTGCTGTATTGCTCTGTGACATCCTATTATCCTCTCTGTTTGTTAAGCTTTCATTTATGCTGACAATTAAATGCAAAATTAGTTGGGTTATGCATACTCAAAGACCTGACTCTTGTTCTTGATTGTCAAGATTCCACATCAGGAGATCGAGCCATGTAGTTTTTACCTTTACCCGTGACTTGTAGCTTGGTTAGGACGATGGTTACTTTGACTATGTTCCCCAGCCTGAAAATGAACCAACTAAGACTCTGTGAACTCCTGCAGCTGATGAAGTGTGTGCGCCTGCCTCTCTTGACCCGGGATTTTCTGATGAGCAATGTCGACACCGAACTCCTGGTCAGACACCACTCCGAGTGCAAAGACCTCCTCATCGAGGCTCTGAAATATCACCTCATGCCTGAGCAGCGTGGAGTCCTCAGCAATACCAGAACCAGACCTCGTCACTGCGAAGGTGCTAGCCCCGTTCTGTTCGCAGTCGGTGAGTACTCCTTCTCCAAAATGGAACTCTTTGATCAAGTTTTTTAGTCGCCTCTCTTGATACCTTCTTATTTGGTTCAGGGTCCAATTTAGAACATTTTTTGACAATAGTGGTACATAGAACCTAGAGCAGTATAGCACAGAAAGGGGCCCTTTGGCCCACCATGTCTGTGCTGAGTTAAACTGAATCTCTTCTGCCTGCACATGATCCATATCCCTCTATTCCCGGTGTACTTATGTGTCTATCTGACATCTCCTTAAACACCACCATAGTATCTGCCTCCACCACCACCCCTGGCAGCCCGTTCCAGGCACCCACCACTGTGTGTGTGTGTGTAAAAAAAAAAACTTGCCCCGCATATCTCACTTAAACTTTCCCCCTCTCACCTTAAGTGCATGTCCTCTAGTATTTGAAATTTCTACCTTGGGGAGAAAGATTCTGTCTACTCTATCTACGCCTCTCATAGTTTTATAAACCTCTGTCAGGTCTCCCCTCAGTCTCCGCTGCTCCAGAGAAAACAACCCAAGTTTGTCCAACCTCTTCTCATAGTTCATACCCTCTCATCCAGGCAGCATCCTGGTGAACCTCTTCTGTACCCTTTCCAAAGCCTCCACATCCTTCCTGTAATGGGATGACCAGAATTGCACACAATACTCCAAGTGCCGCCAAGCTAAAGTTTTATATAGCTGCAATGTGACTTTCTGACTCTTCTACTCAATACCCCGATTGATGAAGACACTTCTTCACCACCCTATCTACTTGTGTTGCCACCTTCAGGGAGCTATGGACTTGCCCCCCAAGATCCCTCTGTACATCAGTGCTCCGAATGGTCCTGCCATTTACTGTACACTTTCCCTTCACACTTGACCTCCCAAAGTTTATGCGTCCAAAGTCTTTTTAACAATACGTTATCTTTGATCCAAAATACCGTAAAGTTTGGTGGTATAAGTTGCACTCTCCTACCAGGAAAGGTCAATAGTGGGGGAAAAGAATCATCTATAGATTCTGGTTATCTTATTAGTGACGTACTGTGCTCTGTTTTACAATTACATTGCTTCATGCAAGAGTGAACAAACGTGAAAAATAAACGTGGATTTCCACCAGGCATAATGTATTATATGAACTCAGCAGTGTACTCATCAGCGCCGTGTACAAGTCATCCCAAACCCCTCTTGTTTTAGCTTCTTCCTAAAATGCCCAGCACATCAGAATCAGGTTTATTATCACTGACGTGTATGATGTGAAATTTGTTGTTTTGCGGCAGCAGTACAGTGCAGAGACATAAAAAAAATACTATAAATTACAGAATAAATAGTACAAATAAAAAGGAATAACAAGGTAGTGTTCATGGACCATTCAGAAATCTGATGGTGGAGGGGAAGAAGCTGTTCCTGAAACATTGAGTGTGGGTCTTCAGGCTCCTGTACCTCCTCCCCGATGGTAGTAACGAGAAGAGGGCGTGTCCTGAATGGTGAGGGTCCTTAATGATGGATGCCGCCTTCTTGAGGCGCCGCCTCCTGAAAAGGTCCTCGAGTGGAGAGGGTTGTGCCCGTGATGGAGCTGGCTGAGTCTACAACCCTCTGCAGCCTCTTGCGATCCTGCACATTGGAGCCTTCGTACCAGGCCGTGATGCAACCAGTCAGAATGCTCTCCACCATACATCTGTAGAAATTTGCAAGAGCCTTTGGTGACATACCAAATCTCCTCAAACTCCTAATGAAGTAGAGCCGCTGGCATGCCTACTTCGTGATTGCATCAATGTGTTGGGCCCAGGATAGATCCTCAGAGATGCTGATGCCCAGGAATTTGAAGCTGTTCACCCTTTCCACCGCTGACCCCTCAATGAGGACTGGTGTGTGTTCTCCCGACTTCCCCTTCCTGAAGTCCACAATCAGTTCCTTGGTCTTGCTGACGTTGAGTGCGAGGTTGTTGTTGCGACACCAGTCAACCAGCTGATCTATCTCACTCCTGTACGCCTCCTCATCGCCATCTGAAATTTTACCAACAACAGTGGCATCACCTGTGGATTTATAGATGGTGTTTGAGCTGTGCTTACCCACACAGTCATGAGTATAGAGAGAGTAGAGCAGTGGCAAATGAGTGTCAATTTATGCTATATGTATTCTGATTTTCTTATTCCCAGGGAGCTGGTTAAATCTCTTAAATTATACAGTAGGAGTCTTATACCAAATAAGAATTAACATGAAGTGGAGTTTAATTAAGATGGACCTGCCACTTTAATGCCAAATTCTAATTGCTGCAAACTAGGATTGCCTGTCGTCATGAAGAGGTTAATTGCTTTTGGTGAGGCGAGTTGGCAGATTGATAACTGCGTACAAGGTGCTCTCTGCTGGTCAGAAGCAAGCAGCGTGATATAACTGCTTTCTTTGTTATTTGTCTGTTATTATTGTATACATCTGACACATCCAAAGTGTGACGAATGTCACCCAGACTAGGAATTGGTTATTCTTCACAGAAGTGCTGGCAGATGCAGCAGTATCTTTTGGGAAGAGGGGGCGAGTGGGTGAATGCTTTGCTCTTTCCCTGCCTGGTCACAGTTACTACAGCGTGCAGCGAGGATAATTGTGACTCACGTGAATCAGCGGACCAGAGAACGAGATAAAACGGAGAGATTAATTAGCTGTCAGCCCGCGGATCTGCAGAAATAGGAGTTGTGCAAACCACCCACCGCCACCCCCCCCCCCCCCCCCCCCCCACGGGGCTTGTTCCCAGCAGCTTTTTAAAAACAGAACTGCTGATTAAATTACTTCATGCACCCGGATTTAGATTTGGTTCTCGACACCATTCATCATGCTGTCTCCCTGCATAACCTGCACTGGCTTCTGAAGCACAAAAACTTCTGCTTTCCACCTTCAGAGAGCATCAGACAGTACAGAAAAGGAACAGGCCCTTCAGCCCACGATGTCAACCCAGAGCATTATGCCTGGTAATAATCCCCATTAAAGAGAAGGTGCACATGTTTCTTCCTGCAATTCTACTAGTAGTAACTAATCAAGAAAACTTATGGTGCAGAAGAAGGCCATTCCACCCATCATATTGATGCTAGTTACAAGTGGATTTAGCTTAATACTTCCCAGCTCCACAGCCCTGTTGCTCAAGGTTCTTTCAGTGCTCATCAGGGACTTTTTTTTTAAAGAATTTCCATCTCCTTCACTCTACCACTCATCAAATGAAGTAGGTTTTTTTCCTCAAATCCTTCTGCCAATTAACTTCAGCATCTCTCCCCCACACCCCCACCCCTCTCCCCGCCCTTTCTGTCCTGGGTCCTTTCTGTTTATCATGTCTGGGCCTCTCATTATTTAGATCACAAGACTACAGACAAAGGAACAGAAGTAGGCCATTCAGCCCATCGAGTCTGCTCCGCCACTTCACCATGAGCTAAGCTATTCTCCCATCTAGCCCCAATTCCCAGCCTTTTCCCCGTAGCCCTTGACACCCTGACTAATTAGATACCTATCAATCTCTTTCTTAAACACCCCCAATGATCGGGCCTCCACAGCTGTATGTGGCAATGAATTCCATAAATCCACGACTCTCTGGCTAAAGAAATTTCTCATCTCTGTTTTAAATGGGTACCCTCTAATTCTAAAACTGTGCCCTCTTGTCCTGGACTCACCCACCAAGGGAAACAACTTAGCCACATCTACTCTGTCCAATCCTATCAACATTCGAAATGTTTCTATGAGGTCCCCTCTCATTCTTCTATTGCCTCAATTAAATCTCCAATCATTCAAATGATACAATTGATCAAGTGGGCTGCAGATCGGTGACCATCAGCATATTTTAAACGGTTCGGGGGCATGTAACTTCTCCAACACACTCCTCATTTAACTGTGGTGGGAGTATGCTCGAGGCACTCAGGACATGGTGTTGGATAGAGGGGCCACTTGGGCAGAATTGCAAGGTTAGGGTGAAGGGTTTCTGGTGAGAGTTGAGTGGGATAGGATTTGGATGGCCATTCTTGGCGGTCACTTCTGAAATATGCCCCTTCCATCTGTACACAACCCTGATCCGTGTCTGTGCAAGGTGCAAGAAGTTGAAGATTTAGGCATCTAATTTTTCAGATTTTGCATCACTGATATCATTCCACCCATAACAAGAAAATAACTGGCTTCCCTACTCCAGCCTCGCTGTGCTCAGAGCTCTGGTATGCTGGTTTGAAATGTTAAGACAATTCCAAGGCTGCTGTAGGTTGAAAATCAAAAATGTGCAGGTACTAGAAATCTAAAGTAAAAACGGAAAATGCTGGAAACAGTCAGCAGCATCTGTGGGACGAAAGAACAGTTAATGGTTCAGATTTGGGATCTTTCATCAGAACTGAAGTTGGCAGATTTGCTGACCAGGAAAGATGGTCGATTTGATGCACTTCTCTCTCCGCTGACGCTGCCTGACCCACTGAGCATTTACTGCATTTTCTGTTTTGTTTCAGGTTCCCTGCACCTGCAGTATTTTGCTTTTGCGTCAATCTGACCCATTGCCCCTGGTGTTAGAATGAGCTCCTCTTGATATCGAGGGCATAGGTTTAAGCTGAGAGGGGAGAGGTTTAATAGGAACTTGAGGAGCTTTTTACACAGAGGGTGATCCATATATGGAACGAACTGCCAGAGGAAGTGGCTGAGGCAGGTTCTCGAGAGCAGTAAGGGATGGGTAATAAATATTGGACTTGTCAGTGATGCCAGATCCTGAAAAATAATATATATTAAAAAAAAGTCTTTCATTCTCCCTTCTGTCCATCATTGCTGCTGGATAAAGCAGGGCTGTAACACTCTCTTGGAATCAAATAGCCCCACACACTGTGTAGGCTGTCAGGTAGATATAAGTAAGATGGTGTCCATATCCTGTAATAGTGCTGCCTTGGAGTTGCCTTAACTGTTTGCTCCGTGGCCAGTTCACCTACTGATCTACTTACCAGATTTGGAGTGTTGTGGGCAGTTCTGGTCACCAAACTATAGGAGGCAAAGATTTACGAGAATGTTGCCAGGAATCAAGGGCCTGAGTCACAGCGAGAGGTTGGGCAGGCTGGGACTTCATTCATTGGAGTGTAGGAGACTGAGGGGTGACCTTATAGAGGTGAATAAAATCATGAGGGGCATAGATAGGGTGAATGCACTCAGTCTTTTTCCCCAAGGAAAGGGAGTCAAAAGCGAGAGGGCATAGGTTTAAGGTGAGAGGGGAAAGATTTGAAAGGGACCTGAGGGGTAACTTCTTCACACAGAAGGTGGTCAGTATATGGAACGAGCTGTCAGAGGAAGTGGTTGAGGCAGGTACATTAACAACATTTAAAAGGCACTTGGACAGGTACATGGATAGGAGGGGTTTAGAGGGATATGGGCCAAACATGGGCAAATGGGAATAGCTTGGATGAGCATCCTGGTCAGCATGGATGAGTTGGGCCAAAAGGACTGTTTCCGTGATGCATTACAGCATGACTCTGTGGATTCAGCTAGAGAGGCTGAGGAAAGCATTCACCAGGATGTTGCTGGGACTGGAGGGCTTGAATTATAAGGAGAGATTGGACAGGCTGGGACTGTTTTCTCTGGAGAGTAGGAGACTGAGGGGGTGACCTTATAGAGGTTTATAAAATCATGAGGGGCACAGATAAGGTGGACGGTCACAGTCTCTTCCCAGAGTGAGCGAGTCTAAAACTCGAGGGCACAGGTTTAAGGTGAGTGGAGAAAGATTTAAAGGGGATCGGAGGGGTAAGTTTTTCACACAGAGGGTGGTGGGTATGTGGAAAGAGCTGATGGAGGTAGTGGTAGAGGCAGGTACAATTACAATGGTTAAAAGACATTTGGACAGGTACATGGATGGGAAAGGTTTAGAGGGATGTGGGGCCAAACGCAGATAAGTGGGACTGGCTCAGGAAGGCACCTTGGTCAGCATGGATGAGTTGGGCTGAAGGGCCTGTTTCCGTGCTGCATAACTCCATGACTCCTATGGGCACAGCCTCTAAGTGGGGAGTGTTTGATACTGGCTGCAGTGGGGAGCTTGTTAACTGTACGAGTGATCTCTGTATTTGCAGGTGGGGGCAGCCTGTTCGCCATCCACGGAGATTGTGAAGCCTACGATACGAGGACGGACCGGTGGCACATGGTGGCTTCGATGTCCACCCGGCGAGCGCGGGTTGGCGTGGCAGCGATTGGTAACGGGCTGTACGCAGTAGGGGGGTAAGCAACCACAGAACCAGCTCACAGGGCATGGACACTGGCCAGTGCTTAGGGTCCTGAGGGCTCTTTGTCGCGTGGTTGTATTGGTTTATTATTGTCACTTCTACCGAGGTACAGTGAAAAACTTGTCTTGCATACCAATCATACAGATCAATTCATTGCACAGTACAGTTACATTGAGTTAGTACAGATTGAATTGAGGTAGTACAGGTAACAACAATAACAGTACAGAGTAAAGTGCCACAGCTACAGAGAAAGTGCAGTGCAGGTAGACAATAAGGTGCAAGGTCACAAGGTAGATTGTGAGGTCAGAGTCCATCTCATCGTATAAGGGAACCGTTCAATAGTCTTATCACAGTGGGATAGAAGCTGTCCTTGAGCCTGGTGGTACGTGCCCTCGGGCTCCTGTATCTTCTATCTGATGGAAGAGGAGAGAAAAGAGAATGACCCAGGGACTTTGATTATGCTGGCTGCTTCACCAAGGCAGCGAGTAGTATAGACAGAGTCCAAGGAGGGGAGGCTGGTTTCTGTGACACGCTGGGCTGTGTCCACAACTCTCTGCAGTTTCTTGCCATCCTGGGCAGAGCAGTTGCCGTACCAAGCCGTGATGCATCCAGATAGGATGCTTTCTATGGTGCATCGATAAAAGTTGGTGAGTGTCAAAGGGGACATACTGAATTGTGGAGAGGATGCTTCCTCTTGTGGGAGAATCCAGAATGATGGTCACTGTATAATAAGTGCTCACCCGTTTAAGGCAGGGATAACCCAATTTCTTTTTCTTTCAGGGGTGGTGAATAGTCTTTGAATACCTTTGAGTGAAAGGTGGGGGAGGGGGCTAAAATATAATGGGGCAGGAATGCAGAGCTGAACAAAAATCAGATCAGCCTTGATCTTATTGAATGGAGGAACAGATTTGATGGGCTGAGTGGCCTACTCCTCCTAATTCATACGTTTGTATAAATTGTGGAAAATACAACACTTGATGAAGTGGCAGTAGTTGGGATTATTGCAGAGAGGGAGGGAGAGCCTTGGGTAAATGCTTTCTCATGTACAGAGTGTTTCTGGTGCAAACATTCTTTTTAATCTTTATAAATTGTTCTAAGTCTCTAACAGATTGTTCATGTAAATTTTTTAGAGATGTTTAGAAATATTTTTGATAGCAGTTTTTAAGAACAGGATTTCTGTGTTGTGTATCTGGTGCTATGTGCCTGTGATGCTGCTGCAAGTAAGTTTTTCATTGCACCTGTGCACACATGGACTTTGCATCTGACAATAAACTCGACTTGACTTTGCGTAGACATTGGCTGACATAAAGTAGGAGATGTGTTGAACAGGACCCCATATATACACTGTGCCTGGTAGTTCATGTCTGTCGAGTTAAATCCCCGCCACTGAGTTTACTAAGTAGCTGATTCAGTGCTGCTGGTCTTGCTCCCCTGTCCGAGACTAATTTCTGGCCCAAAGTGTGTTGTTTAAAAGTATTAGTGGTTTGTCTTTGTCCAAAGTGGGAGTGCACAAGGGACAAGAGACTTGCTAATTCAACATTCTGCACGATAGTCACCAGACAGGCTATATAGTCATGTTAAATTACCAAATCAATACATTGATAACTCATTTATTGACCTAGTTATAGACTGATAGAGTCATACAGCACAGAAACAGGCCCTTTGGCCCAACTAGTCCATGCCGACCAAGGTTCCCATCTAAGCTTGTCCCATTTGCCCACGTTTGGCCCATATCCCTCTAAACTTTTCCCGTCCATGTACCTGTCCAAGTACCTTTAAAATTTTGTTAATGTACCTGCCTCAACCACTTCCTCTGGCAGCTCATTCCATTTAGGACCACCCTCTGGGTGAAAAAGTTGCCCCTCAGGTTCCTATTAAGTCTCTCCCCTCTCACCTGAAACCAATGCCCTCTAGATTCCCCAACCCTGGGAAAAAGACCGAGTGAATTCACCCTATCTATGCCCCTCATGATTTTATACACCTCTGTAAGATCACCCCTCATTCTCCTACACTCCAATGAATAAAGTCCCAACCTGCTCAACCTCTCTCCATAACTCAGTCCCTTGAGTCCCAGCAACATCCTCCTAAATCTCCTCTGCTCACTTTTCGGCTTAATGGCATCTTTCCTATAGCAGGGTGACCAAGACTGAACATAATATTCCAAATGCAACCTCACCAACGTCTTGTACAATTGCAACTTAATGTCCCAACTTTTATACTCAATGCCCTGACTGATGCCCTAAGTTTTGTTTTGTTTTCAGTGATGATATTGCCAAGACATAAGCTCACGGTGAAGGTTCCAATAGGCTGTGGGGGACCCGCTTGTGTTCATCACTGACCTCCACAACAAATTCAGACTCACCTTGAGTCAAAATCAAAGTCAAAGTCAATTTTATTGTCATATGCACAAGAACCTGTGTGCACAGGTACAATGGAAAACTTATTTGCAGCAGCATCACGGGCACATAGCATCAGATAAGCAGCGTTCACAAGAAAAACATAAATTACATATAAAGTAAGAACACAATTAGAATAAAAAACACAATATACTCTATGAGGAGCTGACAGTGGTGAGGCCTGCCCAGTGTGAGGGCTTTCTGTGTCATACTGAAGTCATATCGGGTGCCCAAAGCTAGCCTCAGCATCAACACATTGGTTAAGCTGCACCTACTGATTTGACCTGATCTGTTTGACTGTCAAATACTTAAAGCACTCTGACTGTTTCTGATACAATCAGAAAGGTTTAAAAAATTCAAAAACATTTACAAGCTTAAAAATGCAATGACTTTTTCAAAAAATTAACAGACTTAAAAAGTATGGTGATGTAGATTGTGAGGCCAAGAGTCCATCTTATCGTACCAGGGGACTGTTCGATGGTCTTATAACAGTAGGATAGAAGCTGTCCCTGAGATTGAGGAGAATTTTTATGCTAACAGTCTGTCTAAAAGTCTGTGCATGGTCAAATCACTTATCCAAGGCTTTCTTACCCTGTGCTTCCACTCAAGACAAGGGGAAAGTCATCTGCATCTCATGTCGGGGTGCAGGTAGAGGGCAGTTTTCTGAGGTTCCTGCTCCTGAAGCCCTCGAGGAGTCTTCAGTAGGAACACACTTCCCTGAGGCAAAGTCAAAGTCAAGTTTATTGTCAGATGCACAAGTCCATGTGTGCACAGGTGCAATGAAACATTTGCTTGCAGCAGCATCACAGGCACGTAGCATCATTTCAGTAGCATTCACAAGAAAAACATAAATTATACATAATTTTTACAAGAAAGAACAGAATAAGAACAAAAAAAACAAAGTCCATTTTAGTGCAAAGTGATCAAAGTGGTCATAGTGTTGCTAAACTGTAGTGATTAGGGTTGTGGCGGTTTGTTCAAGAACTGAATGGTTGAAGAGAAGTAGCTGTCCTTGAACCTGGTGGTGTGGGACTCCTGCCCGATGGTAGCTGCGAGAAGATGGCATGGCCTGGATGGTGGGGATCTTTGATGGTGGATGCTGCCTTCTTGAGGTAGTGCCTCCTATAGATACTCCCAATGGTGGGGAGGGATGTGCCCGTGATGTATTGGATGGAGCCCACTACTCTCGCTGCAGTATTTTTTGGTGAATAAATGTACAGAATCTTATGCTTTTCGTTTAGATTTGTTACCACATGTGTAAGGCCTAAACCTAGGACTTGCAAACTCCACACAGAGAGTAGAGGAGGTCAGGATCAAGCCCAGGTCTCTGGTGCTGTGAGATAGTGGCTCTACCAGCTGCGCTATTGTGCACAGAAAGGACTCCTTGGGCCATTTATCATCCATTACCCATCGGGAACAGGCATTTGTCTGACATAGGGCAGGATCACTTTATTTGGACTGGCTCCTGTATATCTGATGGATGAGGTAGCAGTGTAAAGGGCTCTACTCTTGAGCGGTTTGACCGATCTCCTTTGCTGACCTCTGTCACTCAGGTACGATGGCACTTCTGACTTGTCGACTGTTGAGTCCTACGATCCGGTCACCAATTCCTGGCAACCGGAGGTAGCCATGGGAACCAGACGGAGCTGCCTTGGTGTGGCAGTACTGCATGGCTTGCTTTATGCAGCAGGTGGTTACGATGGCGCATCGTGTTTAAACAGGTACCTTCATTGTGTTCTTGCATGTGTGTTATACCTCTTCTGATTTTACCTCAACCACTTGGAGGCGCTAACCACCAGTGGCTGATTCCATGAGCAACGGTTAGATGTACCACACGGAAACAGGCCCTTCCACCCCTGAGTCTGCACAGACCATCGATCACCCATTTACACTAACCCTACACTAATCCCATTTCTTTATTCTCCCCACTCTACGAACAGCTCCCCCCAGATCCTACCCGTCACCTACACCCTAGGGCCAATTAACCTACCAAACCGCACATCGTTGGGATGTGGGAGGAAACGGGAGCACCCAAGGGAAATCTGTACAGTAATGGAGAGTGTGTAAACTCCACACAGACAGCAGCGGAGGTCAGGATTGAACCCAGGTCTCCAGAGCTGTGAGGCAGGGGCTTGACCAGCTGCACCAATGTGCCACCCTGCTCTGTGGGGATAAAGGACTCCCAGGGTAATTTAGAAACCTTGAGATTGTTTTTAATCGCAGTAACGTCGAGTTGTATCAGAACACTCCTGTGTTTCCATCTTCACCACCTGGAACTAAATACATCTTCAGGCACAGTGAGAAGTAACATTGACGGTTGGTTATAACACACGTCTCCCGCTGCTCTTGTATCCACAGTGCGGAGAGGTTCGACCCACTGACAGGATCCTGGTCGTCTGTTGCTGCCATGAACACAAGGAGACGATACGTCAGAATTGCAACATTAGGTGGGATCTCTCTCTCCCCCTCTCTCCCCCTCTCTCGCCCTCTGGCAATGAATGATCAATGCCTTCTCTAATCCAGCAGGTGTGAAGGCTAAACCAGAAAGAGGGAACATATTTTACAATTTTACCTCTGATGGTGGAAGACGTGGGGTGTTGATTTACCATTCAAGCTGATGGTGACAGCTGCCCCTCCAATGTAGGGGAACTGTCCACTTATACTCACCAGCTCCCAGGCATATGAGGCATGAAATATAAACTGAAGCTTTGTTGGGGCAATGGTTCATATTACAGTGAGGTGGGATACAGATGAGAAGGTTTAGTCCTTCTTCTGTGCCACTGTAGCTGATTTCATCTGTGATGGGGTAGAGAGTTATACTTGGTACAATGGTGGAAGGCTGTGGGCTCAGTCTGTGCTCCAGTGTCCTGGTTACCATCCAGGGGACCGTGTGGAACATACACATATGGAGAAGAAAGAAGTTGGTTTCCATGTCCTCCTCACCAAACAGCTTCTTATCTTCAAGGTTTGGGTGTGTGGGGTGTGCAAGCAAACTCTTGCAGCAGCTATTCCAGCAGGAGCCCGTGTCCATTCCAACAGGAGCCTTGATTCCAGTAGATCTGAGGTTCATCACTCTGAATCCATAATTTTGGCCCCATGAACATTTCCGCTGGTGGGAACAGAGTGGGACACACTACATTTAAACTGAGAGGGATGCAGTCAAGAGTTTGGGAGCAATGTTTTTGTCTTGGTTTCTCAGGCTAGTTAGGTCTGAGCTGTTTAAAGATGGGCAGTGATTGGGTTACTGGCCCCATTGGTTAAGTATGGCATTTAAGTCTAGTATAACTTAATTAAGTACAACTGTATTAACTTTCCATCAATTGATCCAAGCCATTCTTAAAACATTTCCACTGACAGTCACACCAGGATCATTGTCTGAAGACCTTCCTAGTGAGAGTAGATCTGAGTACCCTGCATAGAAATATTCACCTACTTCTGAAAACCCATACCTTCACTTCCAAAAGATTGCCACCTTCCTAACTTAACAGTGCGACAATCAGAGTCAGCTACTGGAGGTATTGATATTATGTCCTGATAAAGAAATAACATGTGGTTCCCTGAGGGAGAGCACACTGTTATTATTGGATAAACAAAAAGGCATCCATTAACCTTCAATGCCAATGTAACCCAGATGAAGGGTCTTGACCCAAAACATCGACTGTTCATTTCCCTCCACAGATGCTGCCTGACCCGCTGAGTTCCTCCAGCATCTTGTGTGTTGCTCCAGATTCTGCATTCCCTTGTGTCTCCCGGTTACTTGGTTTGGAATGTGTCAAGAATAAGGCTGACTGAATTCAAAGCAACCTCATGTCATTGTATTAACTGTGCTGTCCTTTCAGATGGAAATCTCTACGCTGTTGGTGGATATGACAGCTCCTCACACCTAGCAACGGTGGAAAAATATGATCCTCAGGTAATTGGCATTTAGATGGTTCACGAACAGGCAGAGGATGGAGGGATGTGGACCAGAGCAGGCAGATGTGCAGCTTAAATTGGCATTACGGTCGGCCTCGACATTGTGGGCTGTAGGGCCTGTTCCTGTGCTGTACTGGTCTATGTTCTAACAAATCTTCAGGAATTGTGTACTATTTTCCTAGCTTGGCAATGAACAAGTGCAACCCACCCAAAACGCAGTACGTTTTGTCTGGGCCACTCAGCAGGCAAGGCACCATCTGTGGGGACGGAAAAAGAGTTTCTGAGTCAAGGACCCTTTCTTGCAGAAACGCACAAGGTGCTGGAGGAACTCCTGCAACGTCTTGTGTGTTGCTCCCGTTTCCAGCATCTTTGTCGACCCTTTAACCGAGAAAGCAAGGGAGGGGGAGTAGGAGAGAACGGAGAGAGCGTCTGTGAGAGGATGCAGAGTGCTCAAGGTAACAACTAAGAGAGATGAGAGATTCTTTATTAGTCACGTGTACATCGAAACACACAGTGAAACGCATCTTTTGCGTGGAGCATTCTGGGGACCAGCCCGCAAGTGTCGCCGCGCTTCCAGCGCCAACATAACACGCCCACAACCTAAGAACCTTAAGAACCGGCAGATGGAAAATGAAGGAAACTAACTGAAACTGATCCAGCCACATGTATCGAGACAAAGAAAACAAAGGGAGTTTACTCAGCAGTCAAGCACCTCATTTCTGTCTGAGCATGTTGTGGACTTTGGGACGCAATACTGAATTTAATAATTTCTGGTAATCACCCGCTTTTCCTCTCTCCTCAGTTGTGGTGCTACTTTTCAGTTTCAGTTTGTTTCCTTTCCATCTGCTGCATCAAATTGCCATTGTTTACAGGAATTGTCTGCACCTTTTCACAGACATTCCTGCTCTTCCTTCCGCCACTGGCCCTCTCTGCAACTTAGAACGTTGGAATTGGTTTATTATCGTTGCATGTACCGAGATACAGTGAAACGCTTTTGTTTGTGTGCCATCGGGACACATTCCATTCATCAGTACATCGAGCTGGTACAAAAAGAAAACAATGCAGAATATAGTGTTACAGTCTCCTGTTCTGTTGAAGGCTCCCTCACCCGAAAAGTCAACTCTGTTTCTCTCCCCGCGGATGCTGCCTGACCTGCTGGGTTGCGTTCCCTGCGGTTTTATCACTGGCGTCAACTGTTCATTGTTTCCCTGTGCAGACCAACACTTGGACCACCATCGCCAACATGCTGAGCCGCCGGAGTAGTGCTGGCGTGGCGGTGTTGGAAGGGATGCTGTACGTCGCTGGTGGTAACGATGGGACCAGCTGCCTTAACTCCGTGGAAAGATACAACCCAAAAACCAACACTTGGGAGAGCGTGGCACCTATGAACATCAGGCGGTATGTGTGGGCTCGGCAAAAGAAATTTTACCGATATTGAGGTCATTTCTGTTAAGTTGGCCAAGGCGTTTGATTCTGTAGGGGATGCAGTTGTAGTGGAAAACATTGGCGAGATGGGAGTTTTAGTGAGGTAGTATTAGACCTTTACACAGACTCCTCCACAATAATTACAGGCAAGAGGGGGTAAAACCACTCCCAAATTTCAAATATAAAGGGACAGTACACAGTTAATGGCAGGACCCTTAACAGTGTTGATATACAGAGGGATCTTGGGTTCCGAGTCCATAGCTCCCTGAAAGTGGCTGCACAGGTTGATAGGATGGTAAAGAAGGCATACGGCATGTTTGCCTTTATTAGTCAAGGCACTGAGTTCAAGAGTCAGGAAGTTGTGTCGCAGATTTATAAAACTCTGGATAGGCCACATCTGGAGTATTGCATTTAATTCTGGTCGCCCCATTACAGGAAGAATGTGGAGGCTTTGGAGAGGGTGCAGAGGAGGTTTACCAGGATGCTGCCTGGATTAAAGGGCATGTGCTATGAGGAGAGGTTGGACAAACTTGGGTTTTCTCTGGAGCGGCTGAGGCTGAGGGGAGACCTGATAGATGTTTATAAGATTATGAGAGGCGTAGATAGAGGAAAGAGTCGGTATCTTTTTCCCAGGGTTGGAATGTCTAATACTAGAGGGCATGCATTTAACGTGAGGGGGGTAAGTTCAAAGATGTGTGGGGCAAGTTTTTTTTACACAGAGAGTGGTGGGTGCCTGGAATGCGCTGCCAGGGGTGGTGGTGGAGGCAGATACAATAGAGGCATTTAAGAGGCTCTTAGATAGGCACATGGATGTGCAGAGAATGGAGGGATATGGGCTTATCTAGGCAAAAGGGATTAGTTTAGTTCGGAGTTTGATTAGTTCAGCACAACATTGTGGGCTGAAGGGCCTGTTCCTGTGCTGTACTGATCTATGTTGTAAACCCTGTGCAGGCTCACCGCTTACGATGCTTTTGACTCGTGTATTGGGGAGTACATTGAGAAATGCAGGGCCCAACAGAGTGGCTGGGCTTTTAGCAACCAGCTAGAACCAGGGGTCACAGTCTCAGATTAAGGAGTAGTCCATGTTGGACTGAGGTGAGGAGAAATCGCTTCACTCAGGAGGTGATGAATCTTTGCAATTGGAGGGCTGTGGATTCAAAACTGAGATTGAGAGATGTCTGGATACGGGGAATGGGCAGGAAAATGGTGCCAAGATGGAAGGTCAGCCATAATCTGCTTGATTGGTGGAGCAGGCTTGACGGGGGCAGATGGCTGACTCTGGCTCCTATTCCTTATGTTCTAGTTGTACGCCGAGTTCTGTTATGAGCCACAACTTGGGAAAGCTACTCTGGCCTTTGAGGAGGTCAAGTGCAGACCGACCAGAATTATTTGAAGGCCATAAAGTGGATGCAGTCTCTTTAAAGCTTAAAGGATCTCAGAGCTGATCTGGTTGATTGAATGTTAGATGGATTTGGAGGTATAGACGTGGACACACTTTTAAATTGATCCATCCACAGGATGAGAAGGTCGGTGTCAAAGCCAGCTTCTGTTGTTCGTCCTTAATTGCCCCTGGCTTTTGTAGGTAGTTAAGACTCAATGACATTGGTGGGTCTGGAGTCACATATAAATCAGACTGTATTAAGAACGGCAGGAGGACATTGGTAAAATAGTTGGATTTTTAACAGCCATCTCTGTCACAAGGACTGGATTTTTTTCCCTGAATTACATGCGTCTAATTTCTCCCGCTGCTTGTCCAGTAGCTTAACTACTGCAGAACAGCACTGTTGGGAGAATCAAGCACAAGGGGGGCTTACCAGAACCGGACTGGGCTCTGGGGGTGAACAATTGAGAGCTCCTTCACGCCAAGTTTGGAAAAAGCCTGGTGCTCCTTCCGCTAGAAGGCTGGGGGCTTGGGCTCAATTGTTGCTGAACGAAGTGATGTTTGTGAGGTGCGGGTATGGAGGAGCGAGGAGGAATGTTGGGAAAATGTGGTTACACCACAGAGCAACAAAGGGGTTGCATGCCCTCCTCCTGCCCCTGATGGTCCTCCGACACAAACTAATATTGTGGTGATAAAATGCTAGGATTATCTTTATTTTTTGCTGTGACGTGATGGCTGTGGGCCAGGCTGTCTCAGACACAGCCTCCTGCCTGCGTTCACTGCCCAGCCAGCAGGGAGGGCTGAGTGAGTGACTATCCGCACCCAACAAATATCCGGCAAGAGTTGACAAGTTCTGAGCAGCAAGTCAGCCTCAGGCAGTGGATCCTCAGACTGAGTAACCTAACAACCTTTGACATCTTGCCAGTTGTAAAAAAAAACCTTAAAAATTTTAAATGTTCTCCAGCAGAAACCTTTATTAAAGTAGATTTAGAGTCATACTGTACGAAAAGACCATAAGATGTAGGAGTAGAATTAGGCCATTCGTCCCATCGAGTCTGCTCCGCCATTCAATCATGGCCGATTTTTTTTCAACCTCATTCTCTCGCCTTCTCCCTGTAACCCTTAACACCTTAACCGATCAAGAACTTATCAATCTCTACCTTAAATACACCCAATGACTTGGCCTCCACAGCCCTCTGTGGCAACGAATTCCACAGATTCACCACCCTCTGGTTGAAGAAATTCCTCCTTATCTCAGTTCTAAAGGGACGTCCCTTTATTCTGAGGCTGTGCCCTCGGATCCCAGACTCTCCCACTGATGGAAACATCCTCTCCACATCCACTCTATCCAGGCCTTGCAGTATTTGGTAACTTTCCGCCCTCATCCTTCCGAACTCCATCGAGTACAGGTCCAGAGACATCAAATGCTCCTCATAGATTAACCCTTTCATTCCTGGGATCATTCTTGTAAACCTCTGGACCCTCTCCAGGGCCAGCACATCTTTCCTGAGATACAGGGCCCAAAATTGTTCACAATATTCCCAAATGCAGTCTGAGCACCACCTCATAAAGCCTCAGCAGTACATCCTTGCTTTT
The DNA here is from genome assembly GCF_009764475.1 of Pristis pectinata. NCBI lineage: Eukaryota > Metazoa > Chordata > Chondrichthyes > Rhinopristiformes > Pristidae > Pristis > Pristis pectinata. Next base: position 28,152,680 of record NC_067430.1, read on the forward strand.
ATGTTCTAGTCGCCTCGAAATGAATGCCTAAGAAACAGGCCCTTCAGCCCAACTCGTCCATGCTGATCAAAATACCTATCCAATCAATTTAAATCATTACAAAACAAAGATCATTAAAAATCTTAGGATGAATAAATGTAATTAATGATGCATTAAAACATTAACAAATAGAGTAAAACTCCGATAATCCGGCATCTGATTGTTCGGAAATACCAACAGTCCTGCATCTGGATGTGCGTCAGGAACAGGACCCCTGGTTCTGGACACCAATACTGGGGTCCAGAAAGGATACAGAAAGAGGTTCACCAGGATGCTGCCTGGATTAGAGGGCATGAGCTATAAGGAGAGGTTGGGCAAACTTGGGTTGTTTTCTCTGGAGCGTTGGAGGCTGAGCGGAGACCTGATAGAAGTTTATAAGATTATAAGGCATAGATAGGGTGGACAGTCAGAATCTTTTTTCCCAGGGTAGAAATGTCAAATACTGGAGAACATGCATTTAAGGTGAGAGGGGGAAAGTTTAAAGGAGATATTTGCACAGAGAATGGTGGGTGCCTGGAATGGGGTGCTAGGGGTGGTGGTGACAGATACGATAGTGGCATTTAAGAGGCTGTTAGACACATGAACATGCAGGGAATGGAGAGATATGCAACATGTGCAAACAGAAGAGAGGTAGTTTAATTTGCCATCATGGTCAGCACAGACATCGTGGGCTGAAGGGCCTGTTCCTGTGCTGTACTGTTCGATGCCTCATGTTCCAACGTGGGAGGTCTGTGGCTGGAGCTGGGGTCCGAGTGATCATGTATTTCCCGTTCCCTTTAAACTCTCCGTGTTTGCTGGAAAATTTATTACGCTGCTTTGTAACATGAAGAAGGAAATGAAATAAATGTGTGAGCAACGCACAAAACCGGGAGGAACTCTGCAGGTCGGACAGCATCTGTGGAGGGAAATGGATGGTCAGCGTTTCGGGTTGAGAGCCTTCATCTGGTCTGAATAAAAGTGTGTTTGGGTACTATTGGGAGTCACCGTCCAGTAATTAGGAAAATCTGCCAGACTGGTACCACGAATGTCCCGTTGGAGTTCTACTGTAACTGAAAGTACTAAAACAAGTGAAGGTTCTGGGGTTTGGTGTCACCACACCAGCCGTCCCAGGGATAAAGCTGAGCATTCAGGTGTATTGTACTTCTGGACCTTCCCTTCAGAGAGTCACCGCTACACTGCACTGCTGGACTCGATGGTGAGTCCAACAGTGGAGTGGACAGTCGATACACCGACAACTGACCTTCAGGACACCTCTGTGTTTGACCGCATGTGCTTCAAAATCCACAGCGCCCTCGGGCCATGAAGGGGGGAAATTCCCAAGCCACCAGGGAGCAGTCAGAACTATTCACCCTGGCCTTTGTCTCAGAGCCTATGCTGGGTGTGGACACTGTGTCCACAGCTCAGGTCTCTTACACTCACACATCTTGGTCTGCTGATCTAGGTTTGCTTTGCTGACACCATGAGCAACCCTTTACAGCACAGCACAGTCCCTTCGGCCCACAATGTTGTGCTGACATTTTATCCTGCGCTAATATCTTTCTAACCCTTCCTTCCCATTTCTCTATCATTCATGTGTTTATCTAAGAGTCTCTTAAATTCCCTAATTGTATCTGTCCCCACAACCTCTGCCAGCAGTGCGTTCCATGCGCCCACCACTCTGTGTAAAAAAAAACTTACGCCTGACATCCCCCCCTTATACCTTCCTCCAATCACCTTAAAATTATGTCCCCTCATGTTAGCCATTGTCGGCCCAGGAAAAGGTCTCTGACTGTCCACTCGATCGATGCCTTTTATCATCTTGTACACCTCTATCAAGTCACCTCTCATACTCCTTCTCTCCGAAGAGAACAGGGTGAAAACTTCAGGCCTGTGAAGTTGAAGCAGATGTGACAAAAATAGAAGTGTCACTGGGCTAGAAATAACTTGTGGTGGGATGGGATCACACGAAGACAGAAAGCTCAAAGAAACATCAGACACTTCCCTGTCTGACGTGCTTAGGAAAATCAATAAACCTCAGAGTCTTTTAATGACAGTGCGCAAGTGGCTGACTGCTGTATGTTAACCTTTTCCTGCCCAGAAATGGTTCATCCTTGATGCTCAACAAAACTTGTCATCATCCATGACGTTCACCTTGGACCTCGCATTTCCCAGCCCATGCTCATGGCCTCTGCATTGACGTTGCCACCTGATGTGGCCTGTGGATTCCAAAGTCTCAGTCACAGAGAGGCCCATTCCCAATCACCTCCCTGTGTTGTTACCCAACCACTGTACTCTCCCCTTCCTTAACCCACTTATGGGGAAACTCTATGGGCAGCTGTGCCTTCAGTTGCTGTGGTCCCAAACTCTGCTCCTCCCTCCTCTCCCCACCCCTCTCTCTGCCCCTCCACCCCACTTCCATTCTTCAACACCCTGGCTATAGAGGTGTATGAAATCATGAGGGGCATAGATCGGGTGAATGTGCTCAGTCTTTTTCCCAGGGTTGGGGAATCAAGAACTAGAGGGCACAGGTTTAAGGTGCGAGGGGAAAGATGTAATAGGAACCTGAGGGGCAACTTTTTTGCCCAGAAGGTGGTCAGTATATGGAATGAGCTGCCAGAGGAAGTGGTTGAGGCAGGTACATTAAAAACATTTAAAAGTTACTTGGACAGGTACATGGTTTGGAAAGGTTTAGAGGGATATGGGCCAAACACAGGCAAATGGGAATCTTGGTCGGCATGGACGAGTTGGGCTGAAGGGCCTGGTTCCGTGCTGCATGACATTGTAGCTGATCAGGCCTCTGGTCAGCTGTCTAGGAGTGGCTGGGCATCAGTGGTGTTAACACTTCTATGAACCACCTTGGGGAGTTAGCTGCATTAAAGACGCTACGTTAATGCAAGTTGCTGAGAGGACGTTTTTGCTGGTGGGGGAACATAAAACTAGGGAGTGTAGTTACAGAATAAAGCGCTGTCTCCTTATGACAGACTTGAGGAGAAACTTCTTCTCTCAGAGCATCGTGAACCTTTGGAATTCTCTCCCTGACAGAACCGAGGAGGTAGAGTCACTGAGTATGTTCATGGCTGAGATAGAAAGATGTTTGGGCTATAGGGTTCTCAAGGGTTGAGGGGAACACTAATAGGGGCGGGAGTAGGCCACTCGGCCCCTCAAGCCTGCCCCACCATTCATGGCTGATCTGCCCCAGGCCTCAACTCCTCTTTTGAGCCAGTTCCCCATAGCCCTCAGTTCCCCAATCTTTCAATAATGTATCCATCTCCTCTTTAATTTTCCCCAATGATCCAACCTCCACAGGTCTCCAGGACAGAGAATTCCAGAGATTCACTCTTCTCTGTGAGAAGCAGTTCCAACACATCTCAGTTTTAAATGGCCGCTCCTTGTCGCCTTGTTTGAGACTCTCCCACTTTTGAAAACATCTCAACATCTAACCTATCATGCCCCATCAGGATCTTATGTTTTAATAGGATCAGAGCTCATTCTTCTAAACTCTAAAGAATACAGATCTAATTTCTTTAGTTGCTCGTGATAGGGCAACCCTTCCATTCCAGAAAATCGCCTTTTTGACTGCCTTCAGTGCTTGTTTAGGTAGGAAAATGGACCTGAGGCCAAGGTCAAACCAGCCACGATCTTATTGAATGGCGGAGTAGGCTTGAGGGTCCAAATGCCCAACTCCTGCTTCTGGCTCTTATGGGAAAAACTCAAGCCCGAGGAGTGTGTAAGAGAGAAAAACAAAGTCATGAAAAGCTCCCAGATCAGGAGAGGGAGCGCGTTATGTCTGCTGACTCATTGCAGGCTTTTTCGCAACGTGTGGGCCCCACAGGATCCAGAGTGTATGCTGGACACCAAAGGTAACACTTTGATTTAAGTTTTGTGATGCTTTAGTCAACTCATTTTAAAAACAAGAGAACAATCAATCCCCCTCCAAACAAAAAGGGGTTAAAGATCACAATTCCCAGTCGGAAGTTATGCTGGGACGTGTGACGGGTGGATGACAGCTCCTTGGACCATCTGTGGCCTTTCTTTGCACAGACAGTGGAAAGGCAGTCAGGAGAACTGGCACCTGTCTTCATTGAAGGGTCTGCGGTGGAAAGGGTGAGCAGTTTCAAGTTCCTTGGAGGGTCTGTCCTGGGCCCAGCACATCGATGCAACCGTGAAGAAGGTGTGCCCGCATCTCTACTTTCTTAGAAGTTTAAGGAGGTTCGGCACGTGGTCGAAGACTCTGAGAAATTTCTTCAGATGTACGTTGGAGAGCATTCTGACTGGCTGCATCACTGCCTGGGATGGAGGCTCCAATGAACAGGAGCACAAGAGGCTGCAGAGAGTGGTTAACACTGTACACCCTTCCAGCTGGTGTCACTGCTTTTTTAAAGATAAACTCGTGATCTCTCAATCTACCTCATCATGGCCCGTGCACCTTATTGTCTGCCTGCACTGCACTTTCTCTGTCACTGTAACATTATACACCAAATTCTGTTATTGCTTTTCCCTTTCTACTACCTCGATGTACTTGCATTTGGAATGATCTGTATGGATGGCATGCAAAACAAAGTTTTTCACTGTACCTCGGTACAGATGACGATAATAAACCAATTACCAATTGAAGATACTTCCCCTCCCCCCCACCTTCTTATTCTGGCTTCTGCCCTCTTCCTTTCGAGTCCTGATGAAGGGTCTCGACCCGAAATGTCGACTGTTTATTTCCCTCCATGGATGCTGCCTGACCTCACCTCCAGCACTTTGTGTGTTGCTCCAAATTGAAGCATCTGCAGAATCTCTTGTGTCACCAACTGAAGATGAGCAGAGGAAGTTTGTCCGGGGACCTTGGCCGTGTTTTCAGGTGTGGTCAGATAGGTTTCCATGCTCCTGCAATGTCAACACTCCATTGCCACTTTGGGACACCTTGTGCTTGTAAAAAGAACAATATAAGTGCAGGTCTCTCACTTTCCTTTGCCACTAACAGGGCAGGTGGGATTGGATCCAATAACCAGCCTCTCTGAACTGTACAAGCCAAGAGTGCTCTACGCAGAGCATCGCTGACTGCAGAAGAGAAGAAGAGCCATGCCCAGGATTTCTCCTTCTGGAGTTGGAATGGAAGACACTGAACAGGGGTCTAGCCTCCTCCCTCGACACTCCAAGCGAGAGAGAGAGGAGGAAGACAGATCCCCAGCCTGCCTGTCAGCATGTAGAGGTGGCACACCACCAGCTCTTTCCTGCCCACTCTGTGTGAGGAATGTGTGTGGTTCAGAGCCGGCGGGGAACACCAAACCATCGACAGAGGAATGTTGCAGCGGAGGAGTCAAGAGGAATGGTGGAGCAATGTGGTGGAAGTGAACTCGGCAGGAATGCAGATCCATACCCACAGCTGCCACAGAGCGAGTTCCTGGGCAGTCTTGTGGCGCAGCTGGTAGAGACGCTGTGTCATAGTTCTGGCGACCCAGGTTTGATCCCGACCTCCGGTGCTGTCTGTGTGGAGTCTGCACGTTTCCCCCTGTGACCGTGCGGGTTACCCCCAGATGCTCTGGTTTCCCATCCCCCACACATCCCAAAGACTTGTGGGCTGGGAGATTAATTAGCTGCTGTAAATTTCCCCCGAGTGTGAGGTTAAAGGTAGTGGAATGTGTGGGGGAGGAGTTGATGGGAATGTGGGGAGAATAAAATTAGTGGAGGATTTTGTGTAAATGGGTGCTTGAGGGTCGGTATGGACTCGATGGGCCAAATGGCTTGATTCCATGCTGAATGACTGTGACGGATCAGTGCCTAAGGAAGACCCCAAGTGTCAGCCAAGCATAGAGCAAGGCAAAGCATGTTGGCGGGCTGGTATGGTATAACTTTCATAGAGTCATAGAGCAATACAGCACGGATACAGGCCCTTCGGCCCAATGAGTCCATTCCAACCGCAGTGCCCACCCAACTGTCCCAATTTCTGGGAGTTACTGTACATTATGTGAAGCCCGTGTGTCCTGACATAATGGACAATCAGATGCTTGTTCATGAGCATCAAAGTGCCAAGCTTCACTGTGTTATTTTTTGACAGTGCAGGAGGAAATGTAACTCCAATCCAACATCCAGTTGTTCGGAGATCCTGACAGTTCAGTATCCGTCCCACTCCTGAGTTTAGAATATGAGTCAGGGCTCCGGAGGCCAGGTGCGGTGTGCATCCGGATGCTGGGGTCCGGAAGTCCAGGAGTCAGGAATGTCATAGGTTTGTGGTTGGAGCTGGGATCTAGAGCATTTGTATGTTTCTTCAAAGTCATCGGGTTCGCGAGAGAATTTATAATACTGCTGTGTAACGACATGAAATAAAAATGTGTTGAGGTATTATTAAGACTAACATTCAATAATCTGGAAAGTCTGGCACCAGAATCCCAAGGATGCCAGATTATCGGAGTTTTGTTAAGTAGAGAGCAGGATAGAAGGTCTCGATTGCAGCGTCTTCCTTTTTACCAAGGTCAGTTTACATTTATATCGCACATTTAATATGGCAAAACATCCCAAGGCCTCATTAAACCCAAAGCCTCAGAAGTAGGTATTAGACAGGTGCACAAAAACTTGATCGGAGGGGTTTGTTTTAAGGTGTATCGTAAAGGAGAGGAGGGAGGTAGGGAGGGAACTTTGGAGCTTGGGTCCCAGGCAGCTGAGAGCATGCAGGAGGCCAGACACGAAGGACTGCAGAGATCTTGAGGGAGCGGTGTGACCATGGAGTGATTTGAAAACAGTATTGAGGGATTGCCAGACTGAGAGCACGTGTAAGCAGGAAGTGTGATTGGGATTTGATGCCAATTTGGAATGCAGGTATAAGGTATGTTCTGCATTCTCACGGGGTATCTGCCTGTCACGAGAAGGGATGTGAAGTTCAAAAAAGATCCAACGACACCAAGGAAAAACACTTCTAAGTGGGCAAGATTAAAATTACATAAGCAATTTTCAGATGAAGCCCACACGGCAGGCACTTCTGTTGAGACTTGTACAGGGCAATATAAAAATATTAGAAGTTCCCACTCTCAAAGTATACAGTTTATTGCATTGTCTTCCTTTACAGATTAGATGAAAAAATTTAGCAAAACATGAAAACTTGGAGAGATTCCAGATAAGAAATTGGCATCATGCTCTCTGATTGTGAGGGAAGATTTAACGCCATACTCTAAATTCCTGGCTGGAACCACACTGTGTTGCTTCATGCTTGCAGTTTTGTGGCTGGGAGTTTTTCTCTCTCGGCTCCATCGGTTACATGGTTTGCTACCCATACACGTAGTGGTATCTCGGCCTGCATGTACTGAGAGTTGCTTCACACATTGTCTCAGCTACAACGTGAGAAACACACACAGCAGGTAGTGTGAGCAATGCAGGTGATAGCAGGTAAATTGGTTTATTATTCTTACATGTACCAAAGTGCAGTGAAAAACTTTGTTTTGCATACCATCTATACAGATCATTTCGTCAGATCAGTGCATTGAGGTAGTACAAGGGAAAACAATAACAGAATGCAGAATATAGTGTTACAGTTATAGATAAAGGCAGACAAGAAATTGTGAAGTCAAGAGTCCATCTTAGCCTACTAGGGGACCATTCAGTAGTCTTTTAACAGCGGGATAGAAGCTGTCCTTGAGCCTGGTGGTATGTGCTTTCAGGCTTTTGTATCTTCTGCCCGATGGGAGAGGGGAGAAGAGAGAATGTCCGGGGTGGGTGGGGTCTTTGATTATGTTGGCTGCTTTACTGAGGCAGCGAGAAGTATAGACAGAGTCCATGGGGGGAGGCTGGTTTCTGTGACGTGCTGAACTTTATCCACAACTCTCTGCGGTTTCTTGCGGTCTCAGGCAGAGCAGTTGCCGTACCAAGCAGTGATGCATCCAGGTAGGATGCTTTTTACAGTGCATCTATAAAAATTGGTGAGGGTCAAAGGGGACATGCTGAATTTCTTTTAACTTCTTCCTGAGGAAATAGAGGCACTGGAGTGCTTTCTTGGCTGTGGTGTCTATGTGGTTGGACCAAGACACTCTGAGGAACTTGAAGTTCTCAATCTCAGCACCATTGATATAAACAGGAGCATGTGTACCGCCCCCCCCCCCTTCCTGAAGTCAATGACCAGCTCTGTTGTTTTGCTGACATTGGGGGAAAAGTTGTTGTCATGACAACATACCACTAGGCTCTCTATCTCCTCCTGTACTCCAACTCATAGTTATTTGAGATATGGGTCAACAGCCAATTGACTTTGATGGAAATGAGGAAAGGTGTAAATTGTGCTACTGCTCTGTTTCTGCAGAGTTGCTAGGATTGGTCACAAGGAGGTTGCTGGGACTGAAGGGCTTGAGTTATAAGGAGAATGGATAGGCTGGGTCTGTTTTCCCTGGAGCAAAGGAGGCTGAGGGGTGACCTTATAGAGGTTTATAAAATCATGAGGGGGCGTAGATAAGGTGGATGTTCACCATCTTTTTCCCAGGGCAACATCGCGGGCAACATCGCTGACAACAGCGCATCCCTTCCCAATGAGCTTAACGTATTCTATGTATGTTTTGAACAGAAGGAGATTGGTTTGTCACCACTCACCCCGACAGCCTCCAATGCACCTGAATCCATGGTCACTGTTGAGGACATAAGATCAGTCTTCCACAGAGTGAACCCATGGATAGCATCTGGCCCAGATGGTGTCCCTGGCCATGATCTCAGATCCTGCGCAGATCAGCAGGCATATTTAACCTCACCCTGCTTCAATCTGAGGTTCCCACCCACTTTAAGAAGACCACTACCATCCCAGTACCTAAGAAAATCAAGGTAACATGCCTTGATGACTACCACTGGGTGGCTCTGACATCCACCATCATGAAGTGCTTCACCATCTGTCATGCATTAACTCCAGGCTTCCAGACAACCTCGACCCACTGCAATTTGCCTACCACCGAAATAGGTCTATGGCAGATGCCATCTGCCTGGCCCTTCACTCATCTCCCTGGAGCATCTGGACAGTAAATACACATACGTTAGACCATTGTTTATTGACTACAGCTCCACCTTCAGTACTATAATTCCAAGCAAACTCATCACCAAACTCCGAGACCTGGGACTCAACACCTCCCTCTGCAACTGGATCCTTGACTTCTTGACCAACAGACTACAATCAGTGAGGACAGGCAGCAACACCTCTGCCATGATTATTCTCAACACTGGTGCCCCACAAGGCTGCGTCCTCAGCCCCCTACTCTACTACCTATACACTCATGACTGTGTGACCAGATTCTGCTCTAACTTCATCTACAAGTTTGCAGATGATACCACCATAGTGGGCCATATCTCAAATAATGATGAGTCGGAGTACAGGAAGGAGATAGAGAGCTTAGTATCATGACGACAACCTTTCCCTCAATGTCAGCAAAACAAAAGAGCCGGTCATTGACTTCAGGAAGGGAGATGGTGCATGTACACCTGTCTATACCAACGGTGCTGAGGTCAAGAGGGTTGAGAGCGTCAAGTTCCTTGGAGTGAACATCACCAATAGCCTGTCCTGGTCCAACCTCGTAGACACCATGGCCAAGAAAGCTCACCAGTGTGGAGGCTAATGAAATTTGGCATGTCCCCTTTGACACTCACCAACTTTTATTGATGCACCACAGAAAGCATCCTATCTGGATGCATCACGGCTTGGTATGGCAACTGCTCTGCCCGGGACTGCAAGAAACTGCAGAGAGTTGTAGACACAGCTCAGCACATCGTGGAAATCAACCTCCCCGCCATGGACTCTGTCTACACTTCTGGTTATGACCCTTGCACTTTATTGTCTGCCTGCACTACACTTTCTCTGTAGCTGCGACACTTTACTCTGCATTGTGTATTGTTTTAGTTTGTACTACCTCAATGCACTATGTAATGAATTGATCTGTATGAATGGTATGCAAGACAAATTTTTCACTGCACCTCGGTACATGTGACAATAGTAAACCAATTCAATTCAATTCAATTCAATTCAATTCAGGGGAGTCTAAAACTAGAGGCCACAGGTTTAAGGTGAGTGGGGAAAGATTTAAAGGGGATCTGAGGGGTAAGTTTTTCACACAGAGGGTGGCGGGTATATGGAACGAACTGCCAGAGGAGGTGGTAGAGGTGGGTACAATTACAACGTTTAAAAGGTATTTGGACAGGTCTGTCGATAGGAAAGGTTGGAAGAGATATGGGCCAGGTAGGACTAGCTCAGGTAGGCACCTTGGTCAGCACGGATGAGTCGGGCCAAAGGGCCTGTTTCTGTGCTGTATAACTGTGCAGTTATATTTAAAGGAACATAGAAGGTGGTCTCATGGAAACTGGGAAGATCCTGAGAAGGATTGAATGGGCAGTTGGCAAGTTTCCTCTGGCTGGAGTATAAAGATGGGGGGGTGGGTGGATGGTGCAGAGATTCAGAATAAGGGGTCGGCCATTCAGGACTGGAATAAAGAGAAATATCTTCTCTCTCAGGGTTGAGAACCTGTCTCGATCTGTACCCGGAGGTGTGTGGAGGCTCTGTCATTGACTTTATTTAAGATGGGAATTGGTGAATTTTTGGATCAGAGGACAAAAAAGTGGATGAGGTGAAGATCAGTCGTAATCTTCCCGAATGGTTGAGCGACTGGGAGGAGCCTGGTAGCCTCTGCCTGCTCCTGTTCATTGGCACTTCATGTTCAATCCAGTTTTACACACAAAATCAACTTCTGCTTCAGTGCATCCCTGTTATATGGAGACCTACCCCCCACAATTGCCCATTAAGGTGGCACAGCTGGTGGAGCTGCTTCCTCACAGCGCCAGAGACCTGGGTTCGATCCCGACATCCGGCGCTGTCTGTGTGGAGTTTGCACGTTCTCCCCATGTCTGCGTGGGCTTTCCGCCCGGGTGCTCCGGTTTCCTCCCACGTCCCAAAGACATGTGGGTTAGGAAGGTTAATTGGCCTCTGTAAGTCGCTCCTTGTGTGTAAGTACCTTTAGGGCAGGCACGGTAGTGTAGCGGTTAGCATAACGTTATTACAGTGCCAGCGACCAGGGTTCAATTCCCGCCGCTGTCTGTAAGGAGTTTGTACGTTCTTACTGTGACTGCGTGGGTTTCCTCCGGGTGCTCCGGTTTCCTCCCACATTCCAAAGACGTACGGGTTAGGAAGTTGTGGGCATGCTATGTTGGCGCCCGAAGCGTGGCGACACTTGCGGGCTGCCCCCAGAACACTCTATGCAAAAAGATGCATTTCACTGTGTGTTTCGATGTACATGTGACTAATAAAAGTATAAAAAAAGGTGAGGGGTTGAATCTGTGGGTAGATGATTGGAAATTGGGGAGAATAAAATGGGATTAGTATAGGGTTGATGTAAACAAGTGCTAATTGGTGTAAATCAGCACACTGGGCCAAAGTGCCTGGTTCCAGCTTTATGACTCTATTACACAGAATATAGAGCCTCCTACAGCTCTGAGAACCTCAAATAAGGTGCGTCCTGTTTAACCTACTGTGCTGCCAGTAATGCATGTGACCACACATGTTTACATACCTTACAACCCTTGCCCTTTTCAGGAGCACGCATGACCTCGTTGCGATGGACGGATGGCTTTACGCGGTCGGTGGGAATGACGGGAGCTCAAGCCTTAATTCCATTGAAAAATACAACCCTCGCACCAACAAGTGGGTGGCGGCCTCGTGCATGTTCACCCGGCGGAGCAGCGTGGGGGTTGCTGTACTCGAACTGCTCAACTTCCCCCCTCCATCTTCTCCCACCCTCTCAGTTTCTTCCACCAGCCTCTAACGCTGGAGCCAAAAGCCAGGCATTACCTCAGTATGAACACGCAGTCCTTCTCGAAGTAGCCAGCTGCCGCCACGTGACTTGTAAGGAGGCTGGCTCTGGTGCAGGTTACCTTGGATACCATCAGCATCAACAAAACTACATCTCGAGCATCAGAAAGCGGGCCCACACCTCTGCCACTATTGTAGCATCAGATGGAGGGAGACACTACTGCCACAATCTGATCACGCAACGTAAAAGGGTGTTTACTTCAAGGCGATTGGGGTCAGTTCTGGAACCCCCGGATTTCAGACGGGATTTGGATTCAGCTCCGGAGGTTGGGAACCGATGCGATTGCCGGCAGTCTCACTGGAAGTTTTAGCGAATGCCCGAGTGGCTCCATCAGTAAAGCCCCCAAACACGGGCTGTGTTATTTTCAGAGCTGGATTCTACGTCTGAGGTCGGTACCTTCATGGCATGTTGCACGATTATTTAATTTCAAAGAAAATCAACGATAGCCCACACAAGTGACAAAAAATGTACTGGTTACTGAGTGCAGTGGTGGCCACCAAACTCCTTTATAATGACTTTCTTAACACTGCTAAGTTATTTTCAGAGCTATGTAGCATTACTGATTATACCACATATCAGCTCCTTTGTAATGACCTTTCTAAACCAGATTAAGACAGGAGGGGTGCAGAAGGATAGACTATTATTCTATGTCTTTTGGTTTCAAACATCTAAAATAATGCAGAAATAAGCTGACATACCTTGTATGATTTTGGTATTGATATTCACCAGTGGGTTCTCTCAGTGTATCGCTCCATACGTTAATGTTGACAAGAGGAAAGAAGACTGTTTAATTTTTATCTTTTTAAGTGGGAAGTATGTTGGCTTGTATGCATTTCCCTTCCCGTTTCACAAACGTGAGTTTATTTTAAGTCGTCGTCTTCCTCTGGTCGTCCCGTCATTTGTTAAAGAGACAGGTAGAGGCAATTGTTGATTGTGAACCTTATTAAGAAAGCAAGGATTGGGGATAATCCACTGAACTTGATATCTTCATTCATTTCTCTCAGGAGATGCAGAAAAGTTGTGGAAAATTAACCAGTGTCATGTTGTTTACAATTTTATTTAAAGTTTGTCCTTTGATTTTATTCCTCCTCTCCAGAAAGTGAATTGCAATTAGTTTTTCCAGCACTGTTGCAACGTTACCCCTCTCTGTAGGTCATGTACCACTTGGTCCCTTATCTCCTGGATAGCGTGTGCTTTATCAGACAGGTACATCTCATCACTCAAGCCCTCAACACCAAAACCATGTTTTACATAAAGGTATACTGTGGACATTGAAGTCTAAACTGGACAGTAGTGAATGTTGGAAATACTCAGCGGGTCAGGCAGCATCAGGGGAGAGAGAAACCTTTCATTATGTTGCTTTATGCTATCTGCTATGGTTCTGATCTTTCAAAGCTTCAATGATTGTGTGAGTTAACGCAGAAAGAGGCAGGCATTGACCGCCTGCTTTTCTCCACGGATGCTGCCTGGCCTGCTGAGTTCCTCCAGCATCATTGTGTTTTTCATCTAGAATCCAGCACCTGCAGGACTTTGTTTCTCCAGAAAGAGGCAGGTTTGGGTCCTGGTCTGTTCTGAAGAAGATTGACCCATATGGGACAGCTGAGACTAAGGCAGGGGTGGCTCTTCTTTTGAAATGTATGTGGGACAGAGCTGAAGCTGATGAGACTTGACTGCAACCCTCTCATGGTTGAATAAGTTGCCATCTTCTGGCTGAAGGAGATGTTCTGGGGTGGGGTGGTTGCTGATGGACTGGTACATTTTAAGTGGCAGGTTTGCAGCAACCACACTCGCATTGGTTTATCTAAGGTTCGCACCAACTTCCGTCGGGGTTGCAGGGACTAATCAGTGGAGTTTTCCTGCATCAGCATCGAGGTTGCTGGGACAAGGTGCTGGAGAGCCGTCAGCACTTGAGGAATTCTGTCGCCTCAGTCATTGGCACTGGAGTGAAGCTGGATCCAAAGGCCAAAGTGGAGACACAGCTGACCTACAGTGTCCATGATTAATCCACCAATGACATGCACCCACCCAGACGGCTCCAGTCAAAGAGAAGGTCACAACACAGTGGAATCTGGCGCAGTCTGATGTATGTGCCCCAGCTGGGAGTGCAGGGGTCAATCAGTTGCCTTATACATTCCCATCTCAGACACAGAGAGCAAGTTCTGCCAATGTTACACTCATCCAGTCTCCAGTAATATGTCTGTATGTTTGTGCAAAGAAAATTCCTTGTAACGCGTAATAAATGAACTAGCTAGCAAAAGTGAAACAAGGAAATGTCTGTTCAGAACGAAATTGTGTTTCACAATATATAAAATTCAGTCACAAAGGTATTTGGACTTTGAGTATTACACTATTGCCAGAAAGATTACTGAAAAAGAATTGACTTTCAATTTTGAAACCAGATAAACTTTTCTAAGAAGGTCTCCATCTAACACCGTATATTAATTCAGAATTCAAACTATTCATGTTTTAAGTTCAGCTTTGGCATATGTCAAAGAATGTGTTAAATCAGACTGTGTCTAATGTCCAACCAGATGCCACACACTAACTCGATACCAAAACCCAATTCTCAGCCTTTGCCCCCATTTGCCAGGTTGCAATCACCGTCCCCCAGAAGAATCATTCATTGTGCACTACGCTTTGAGATGTGTGAAGGCAATACTCACTCTTGTGTTTTATTTAGTGGTTTCATTATTTGAGCTTCATCATTGCTCAAATTGATTAGGCTCACTGAAAGCCTTTGGTAAATTTGGAATGACGAGGATTGGTTGGCCAAGCTCATTTAGAAACCAGATCATTAGGATCTCTGTCCCATTCCCTTGCTGGGCCATTTGGCATTTCCAACAGCTTTGATACTTTGGCTCCAATTTCCTGGGGAGGTAATTCAGCCCACACTGAATGTGTCAGGTGGGATTCGGAAAACCTTGTCAAGTTCTCTCTGAAGTGAATGGTGTCACTAAGGGTTAGTCTCACTATCTTCGGCAATCCCTTTGTAATTTCACTTAAAACCACATCAGCACTTTGGTGTGTTTCTTAAGAACACACTGATAAACATCATTTAACAATAGTTTGTCAGAAGGACTGGAAAAGTGTACGGCATATCTTTATTGTTCACAAGACACAGGCAAGGTCAGCATTTGCTGCTCATGTCAGATTTCCCATCAGACTGAGGGTCTTGCTGGTCCATTTCAGAGGGTGGAGGTTAACTACCTTGGTGGGTCTGGAGTCACATATAGTTCAGACCAGGGAAGGATACCAGATTCCCTTACTTGAAGGATATTAGAGAACCGGCTGGGGTTTTCACAGCTTCCTTTACTGATAATAGTTTTCTTTCCAATTATTTAATAACTTGAATTTAAGTACCATAATTATCATGCTGAGATTTAAGGTCACACCATTCATTCCCCCTTCTCCAGTCTCTATCCCAAACCCATCCTCCCCCCCTGCAAATTAATAGTTCAGAATTTGAACTACCATTGCAGTAACAACCACCAGGCTGGTTGGTATGTCAAGATCTAGGGATATAAGGAAAGAGCTAGTTGTTCAGGACTAATATTGGAAAGCACTTCTCCAGACAGACATCTGGAACCTTCTTAAACAAGTGACAGTAGAGGCCAGGCCAGTCATTTTAATCTTAGTTTTAAATGTGCGATAAGTTAACAAAAATCAATGAAAAGTCCTGCTGAATGGTCCCGGCCCGAAATGTCGACTGTTTATTTCCCTCCTTGGATGCTGCCTGACCTGCTGAGTTCCTCCAACACTTTTTGTGTCTTGCTCCAGATTCCAGCTTCTGCAGAATTTTTTGTGTCTATGATGAGTATTGATTGATAGAGGCAACATCAAATATATAAGGAGCCATGTTAGTTGTGACCTATTGACGGCAGCAGTCCAAAGGAGCTAAATGGCTTCATCCTGTTCCTTCAGCCCAATTTTTCTGAATGGAAGGTCTGATGTGATGCCAGTGTAGAGCAGAATGTTTAGGCCAAACTAGGCAGCTATCTGCAACCCTTGCTTCCACCCTCTGAGGACAGCCCCAACACAGCAAATCCTTATTAACCCAGTACTCTGAAAACAATCATTTACACGAAAGAGGAAACCAAAAAACCTGCACCTGCCGGAAACCTGAAATAAAAACAAAACGCTGGAAACACTCAGCGGGTCAAGCAGCGTCTGCAGAGAGAGAGAGAGAGAGTTAATGCTCTGGGTCAAAAACCTTTTGTCGGAACTGAATTGGTGACCTAGAGAGGGAGTTATTCTGTGTGAGGTCAGAGGGCAGGTTGCATCGAAGATGCACAAACAGTCAGTTGTCAAAGTGATCAATCCTGAATTCTTTGGTAAGGTTACACTTCACGGAGCCATACACCTCTTTTTGTTTTGTTCACTGTTAGATTTTGCACTTCCCTAACTCTAGTGCAATGACTTTGCTTTTACATGTGCAGGTATGAAGAAAATGAGATGTTTAAACAGGGTGGTAAAATACCACGGGTTTATTTTAATTTACTGTTAATATATGTGAAATTGTTGCTTATTTATGGGTAATTTATGTTATGTGAAATGTTTTCATTACCTTTGCACTAAAAGAAATAGCAATACAAGCTGTTATGTGAAATAAATGTTCTTTTCTATTAGCTGGTGGAGTTGATTTGTTTGTCTCTAAATGGTTTCCACACGTTCACTCAAATGAAAATGCATTGGAGTCATGAAGAGATACAGGTCAGAAACAGGCCTGTCACACTTCTGCCCTCACCATCAGTCACTCAATCACACCAATCCTATATTAATCCCAGGCACAGTAGTGTAGCGGTTAGTGTAACGCTTTCATTCCGGTTCAATTCCGGCCACTGTCTGTAAGGATCTCGCACGTTCTCCCTGTGACTGCATGGGTTTCCTCCAGGTGCTCTGGTTTCCACCCACATTCCAAAGACGTACGGGTTAGGAAGTTGTGGGCATGCTATGTTGGTGCCAGAAGCGTGGCGACACTTGCGGGCTGCCCCCAGAACAATCTTTGCAAAAAAGATGTATTTCACTGTGTGTTTCAATGTACATGTGATTAATAAAGATATCTTATCTACATTGTCATCAGCTCCCTCCCCAGATTCTACCCCTCGTCAATACTCTAGGAGCAATTTACAGCGGCCAATTAACCACACGTCTTTGGGCTGTGGGAGGAAACCGGAGCACTTGCAGGATCCCCACAGGGGCAATGTGCAAACTCCACACAGACAGCACCTGAGGCCGGGATTGAACCCTGGTATCTGGAGCTTTGAGGGAGTGGCTTTACTAACCGGACCTCTGCGTCGCCCTTAGGTATTGGCTAAAACCAAACGGGAAAAATCTAAGCTGCTCCTTGATAGGTGGCTGGGTTCAACGCTACAGTTTGGGACCGCCCACCCAAACAGTTCCAAATTTGGGCCACTCTCCACTTTGACCCAAGGATGTGATCCGCAGATGGGGATGTGGTTATTCAACTTGGGGAACCTTTGAATGTCCCATCACTGCTGATGTAAGATGTACAACACAGAAACAAGCCACTCAGTCTAACCAGATGGTGCCAGCTTTTATGTTCCTCTTGAGCCTCTTGCCACCTAAGTCCATTGGTTCCCTTCTCTCTCAATCAACTTCCCATTCAGTATTTATATAAATACTTACACTATTTATATAAATCATTGGTTATCATCGGTAACTTTCTGAACTTATGATGATGACAACTCTGAGAATGATCCAAGGCAAAACAGGTTTTGCATGAAGCACTCATTGCATTGCTCCCGTGGTTACTGAATAACTGAGGATTCTTGCAAAAGGAATCAGCAAACACGTACAATTACATAATTCCCTGGAGGTGAGAACACAGGTAGGCAGCGTGGCGAAGAGGGCGTATGACGTGCTTGCCTTCATCGGCCGAGGCACTGAGACATGTCACAGCTGCACAAGTCGTTGGTTAGACCGCGTTTGGAGTGTTGTGTACAGTTCTGGCCATCTCACTGTAGGAAGGATGTGATTAAGCTAGGGAGGGTGTAGAAAAGGAACATTGTCTGGACTGGAGGGCTTGGGTTATAAGGAAAGATTGAATAAACTGGGACTGTTTTTCTTGGAATGTAAATGGATGAGGGGTGACTTTATAGAGGTTCATGAAATTATGAAGGGGGGGGGGGGTTAGATAATCAGTCTTTTTCCCAGTGTAGGGGAGTCTAAAGAGGGCACAGGTTTAAGATGGGAAAGATTTAAAGGGGACCTGCGGGGCAACTTTTTCACACACAGGGTGGCGCGTACATGGAACGAGCTGCCAGAGGAAGTGGTAGAGGCGGGTACAATTACAATGTTTAACAGACACTTGGACAGGTACATGGATAAGAAAGATCTAAAGGGATATGGACTAAATGCAAACAAATGGGATTATCTCATATAGGCACCTTGGTCAGAATGGATGAGTTGGGCTGAAGGGCCTGTTTCCATGCTGTATAACCTTATGAATCTCTATGAATCACACTCATGTCTTGCACAGTGAAAGGGACACTTCTTTCGAGATCATTTATCTGTCACAGAAATATTGGCGATGCACGGGGAGGGAATGAAAACATAAAATTCTGGGAATACTTAATAGGTCAGGCAGCATCCGCGGAGAGAGAAGCAGAGCAGAAGACCCTTCATCATAGTAGGGATAGGGTGAGGAAAGGCTGGTTGACTGTCAAGGTCAATCCGATTGGGTAACGAGGTATCTACTCCCTTTTCAATTGGATGGGGGATGAGCGAGGTCATGGAGAGTCGTCCAGTTACAGCGTGGGAGTTTGATGATGCAAGTTGACTGATCATGTGATCAAACCTCCAGGTGGAACCCATGTACCTATTGGTTTATTTTCTGATATATGTCTCAAATTATTTTCAGAAAACTTCATGCCTGTTTCACTGACTCCAGAAACAGTCGCCCCGTCCCCACACGGGACCACCCCAGTTCCCTGCTCCACCACACCCTTGCCCTCACATGAGTCCCAACACTGCCCCCTACCAGCGCCTCTACTTCCTCAGGAGGCTAAGGCAATTCGGCATGTCCCCATTGACACTCACCAACTTTTACAGATGCACCACAGAAAGCATCCTATCTGGATGTATCATGGCTTGGTACGGCAACTGCTCTGCCCAGGACCGCAAGAAACTGCAGAGAGTTGTGCGCACGGCCCAGCACGTCACGGACACCAGCCTCCCCTCCATGGACTCTGTCGATACTTCTTCCTGCCTCAGTAAAGCAGCCAACATGATCAAAGATCCCACCCACCCAGGACATTCGCTCTTCTCCCACCTCCCATCGGGCAGAAGGTGCAAAGTTGAAGTCGAGTTTATTGTCATCTGCACAAGTACATGTACGCCCAGGTGCAATGAAAAACTTACTTGCAGCAGCATCACAGGCACAGAGCATCAGAGGCACACAACATTCACAAGAAAAACATAAATTATATACAATTTTTACAAGAAAACACAATTAGAACAAAAAAAAATTTTAGTGCAAAGTGGAAAATATTCACCAGCAGGCTCAAGGACAGCTTCTCTTCTGCTGCTTTAAGACTATTGAATGGACTTCTTGTACATTAAAGGTGAACTCACAATTTACCTCATCATTGGTACTTGCACCTTATTGTCTACCTGCACTGCACTTTCTCTGTAACTATAACCGTAACAGTATATTCTACATTCTGTTATTGCTTTTCCCTTGTACTACCTCAAAATGCTTATGTTTTGAAATGATCTTTATAGATGGCTTGCAAAACTAAATTTTTCACTGTATCTCAGTGCATGTGACAATAATAAACCAATACCAAATACCCTCCCAGGAACTGCCCTTGCAGTGGGACTGCAAATTCAGGGACCCAGCCTCATCCCCGGTTGGAACCCTTTTCCAAAATGACGGAAGAACCTTTCACATCAGGACTGCTTGGGACACTCTCCACTTGCCTGGATGAGTACAAATCCAATGACCGTCAAGGATCTCAATATCATCTTGAACGTAGCAGCCCACATCTCTGGAACCACATTCACCATCCTAAGCATTCAGTCCCCCACCACTGGAGAACAGTGACTGTAGTGTGCACCATCTATATCTTGTATCGGTTTTACTCACCAAGGCTACTCCAGCAGCACTTCCCAAACCCACAGCCTACACCACCAAGAAGGACCAGGACAATAGATTCATTGGAGGACCACCACATGCAGATTCTTTCCCTGAAAGTGGTGTCATAGGCAGACAGGGCAGTGACGAAGGCTTTTTGGCAAGCTGGCCTTCACCAGTCAGGGCACCGAGTATAGAAGGTGGGAGGTTACGTTGCAATTGTACAAGACGTTGGTGAGGCCGCATTTGGAATATCATGTTCACCTTTGGCCGTCCTGCTATAGGAAAGGTGCCATTAAGCTGGAAAGAGTGCAGAGGAGATTTACAAGGATGTTGCTGGGAATTGAGAGGCTGAGTTATGGAAAGAAGTTAAGCAAGTTTGGACTTTATTCATTGGAGCGTAGGAGAATGAGGGGTGATCTTATAGAGGTGTATAAAATCATGAGGGCCATAGACAGGGTCAATGTGCAAAGTCTTTTTCCCAGGGTTGGGGAATCAAGAACTAGAGGGCACAGGTTTAAGGTGAGAGGGGAGAGATTTAATAGGATCCTGAGGGGCAACTTTTTCACCCAGAGGAGGGTCAGTATATGGAATGAGCTGCCAGAGGAAGTGGTTGAGGCAGGGACGTTAACAGCATTTAAAAGTTATTTGGACAGGTACATGTATAGGAGAGGTTCAGAGGGATATGGGCCAAATGAGGGCAAATGGGACTAGTTTAGATGGGAATCTTGGTCGGCATGGATCAGTTGGGCCGAAGGGCCTGTTTCTGTGCTGTATGACTCAGTACATACAGGATTATTAAGGGATTGGACAAGACAGAGACAGGAAATATGTTCCAGATGTTGGGGACGTCCAGGACCAGGGGGCATGATTTAAGAATAAGGGCTAGGCCATTTAGGACAGAGGGGAGGAAAAACTTCTTTTCCCAGAGGGTTGTGAATTTGTGGAATGCACTGCCTCAGAGGGCAGCGGAGGCCAATTCTCTGGGCACTTTCAAGAAGGAGCTAGATAGGTTTCTTATAGATAGGGGAATCAAGGGATATGGGGACAAGGCAGGAACAGGATATTGATTGTTGAGGATCAGCCATGATCTCAAAATGGTGGTGCAGACTCAAAGGGCCAAATGGTCTACTTCTGCTCCTATTGTCTATTGTCTATAGTGCAGGTTCCCCTCCCAGGCTCACATCATTCTACATATATTACAAGTCCTTCATCATTGCTAACCTGAACCCAACAGCACTCTGGAAACACCTTCACCAGAAGGAATGGAGTGGTGCAGGAAGGCAGCTCACCACCACCTTTCCCGAGGGCAATAAACGCGTGCCCTGCCCAAGCCCTAAAAATGAAAAAATATAAAACAAAAATCAGCCAGGAGGGGTATTTTTCATTTATGTGTTCGGGGATGTGAACATCACTGGCATTTGTAGTACATCCCTAAACTCAGTACCTTGGTTGGCCATATTAGAGACAATTGAAGATCGATCCCATTGGGTGGATCTAGAATCAGATACAGGGCAAGGATGGCAGGGTGCCTTCAATGAAGAATGTTACTGAAACAAATGGGTTTTTAAAACAATCCATTTTGTTGATTACTGTGATTGACGTCCACTTTTTAATTCTTATTTATTTCGTGACTTTGTTTAAATTCCTACTGCCACTGTAGAGTGGATTGTGTGTGTCAGTTTCCAGCAAGAGGCGATCATTAGAAACTGAAGAGGGGAAGCCATTGTTTCCTATTGAATCTCTCCTTCTTGGATTACATTCACTTTTTCCCAATGCACGGGGATGGTGTTAGAATATCCAATAATCCAGAACAAACATATCCATTACAACTGTGATCAGCTCTTTTAGGGAAGGGGTGTGGGTTGGGTGGGGATGGGCGTTTCACCAGAGTGATTCCAGGGATGGGGAAAAGTGTCCAATGAGGAGGAATTAAGCAGATCAGGTGTATAGTAAAATTCCAATAACCTGGCATCCGATTGTTCGGAAACCCTGATGTTCAGCATCTGGTTCACTCGTTAGTCTGGAATATGGGCCAGGGAACCAGAGTGCAAGTAGGGCTGGAGCTGGGTTCTGGAGTTCTTGCATATTTACCGCTCCCTTTAAATTCACCGAGTTCACTGGAAAACTCCGTTATAACATTGTGCAGGATCTAAGCAGTGAAATAAAGTGTGTTTGAGTAATAATACAGGTAACATCCAGTAATCTGGAAAATCCGCTGGTTGGACACTGTCAAAGTCCAAAGGGTGCTGGATTTTTGGAATTTTACTGCAGGCTCTGAAGTTTAGAGAAAAGAGAGGTGATCTCATTTAATTTTTACAGGGTAATGCAGAGTTGGTTTTCAAAAAAAAACTCAGCGGGTCAGGCAGCATCTGTGGAGGGAAATGGACGTCGGCATTTCAGTTCGAGACCCTTCATCTGGACTGAAAAATAGAGGGGAGATAGCCAGTATAAAGAGGTGAGGGAGAGGGGTGGAGCAAGAGCTGTGTTTCCCCTGGCTGGGTTGTCCAGAACCATGGACCACGGTCTGAGAATAAGAGGAGGACCGCTCAGGGCTGAGGTGAGGAGAAATTTCTGCACCAAGGGGATGATGGAAATTTGGAATTCTCTGCCCACGAGGGTGGTGGAGACTCAGCCAGTGAATGTATTCAAGGCTGAGATAAATAGGTTTTTAAATATTAAGGGGATCAAAGGATGTTTGGTTTGTGCAGAAACATGGCATTGAGGTAAAGGGCCAGCTACGATCCTATTGAATGGCAGAGCAGGAGCAAAAGGCAGGATGGCCTAACACAATCAGAGTGAGATCTGTTTAAAATCTTGTCTCCACATACCTCTGTTTAATCACATGTGCTTCTATTTGTTTCTTTGAACTGTGTGGACTTGTTGAAGCTTGAATCTGATTAGTTAGGTAGCTGGTAGATATTATATGATGTTTATACCTCTTAAGAGAATTTATATGACACAGTAGTAAACCTTGCGGAGAATTGCATCAGCTGTACAACCCTGGAAATATTGCACCTGCTGCAATCTGGTTGCAGACCTGCTGCAAATTTTATTGCGTGCAGTGCTTCCATTGCAGCCTCCTCTACATCGGTGAGACGGGACGCAGGTTGGGTGACCGCTTCGTCGAGCACTTTGCTCCATCCGCTGTGACCACCAGGATCTCCCGGTGGCCAGCGTTCTTAATCCTTCTTCCCGTTCCACACCGACATGTCTGTCCTCGGCCTCCTCCACTGCCAAGTCGAGGCTAAACACAAATTCCAGGAACAGTGCCTCATATTCCGTCTGGGCAGTCTCCAACCTGATGCCATGAACATCGAATTCCCAAACTTCCGGCAACCGCTCCCCCTCTGTCCTCTTTTCCTTGTTCTCTTTTCTCTCTCTTCCTGATCCAACTGGCCCCCACCACCCTCTCTCTTACCCCTCCCCAACCCTCTCCATATGCCTATCACCCACACACTCCTCCTAGTAGGTCCCCTCCCCATCTCCCCTAGTAGGTCCCCTCCCCAATCATTATTCCCTGCCCCACCTTCTTCTCCAATATGATTGCATCATCCTCAGCCCTTCCAACTATCACCTCCCGGCTTCTGACATTATTCCACTCTCCTCCCTCCCTCATCTGCCTATCACCCCCCCTCACCAGGATCTACCTATCACCTGCCAGCTCTTGCTCCACCCCTCCCCTCATCTTTTTATACTGGCTACCTCCCCTCTGTCTCGACCCAAAACATCGACTGGCCATTTCCCTCCACAGATGCCGCCTGACCTGCTGAGTTCCTCCAGTGCTTTGTATATTGCACCTGTAATGGTTACTGGAGCCTCGACAGTACAGAGTATTTCAAACATAAGTAGGTGTTTTGGAACAGTTAGTCTAGCAGATCTCTGCTTGCTAAAGGTGGCTGAAATTGGACTGGCATTTCCAGCGGGACTGCTCCAGATTAAAAGTCCTCTTCTGATGCCTGCTCAAAACATGCACTGCTGCAAGTTGTGTAAGAGTCAAGAACTAAGTTAGTTTAGTTTATTAGTATTGGCACATGTACTGAGAGACAGTGAAAAGCTTTTGTTTGCATGCCGTCCAGACAGATCATTCCATACATAAGTACGTCGAGATAGGAATGGAGAATATAGTGTTGCATTGAGGTAGGAAAATATTCTGGAGTATATAGTGTTGCAGCTACAGAGAAAATACAGTGCAGGTCATTGTTAGTAATTCTTACAGTCTTAGAAATGACATTTAGAAAAGTAAAATAATTGTAATAAATGTAATGGGAGGATCTGCTGGGCACAAGATAGTTACTAACAAATCCAATTGGGAAAAAGGAAGAAATTCCTTTACCCAGGGCTCGGTAAGTATGTGGGATTGGCCACCACGGGAGGTGGTCAAGGAGAATAGCTTAAGTGCATTCTAAAGGAAATTGGATGAGCTTGTGAGAGAAAAATCAATTGCAAAAGCAATGCTGAAAGGCTGATGTGAGATAATTGGGAGGGTGTGAATGGATGGAAGCAAAGCTATATCGACCAAATATTCTAATGTTTGAACCCCTGTTGTGGCACAGGCCTGGATCTGGGAACCACTTTGTCCTTGTGCAACTTTTCAGGTGCCACGTTTCCGGGCTTGTGCAACGGTTGAATTTCCCACAAGGTTTATTAGAGTGTCATTCCAATTCAATCAAGAAGTGGAGACCACATCATTATATGATACATTCCAGTTAATTAAATATTCGGAAGTATGCTTTAACAAGTTCATATATTGGAAACAAGGAAGCAGATAAGAACATAAGAATTAGGGTCAGGAGTAGGCCTGTCTCACCCATTTATATTTTGTCTCCTCACTCCTGCTGCTAGTATGTTCAATTTTGCATATCGATGGAAGCTCTTGCAGTCTGTTAATGTTTCTCACTTTAATGCTCTTACATTCTAATTCACCTTTCCTTATCAATTCCTTGGTTCTCCTTTGCTGAATTCGGGACGCTTTCCTGATCTTCAGGCAAGCTGCTTATGTCTTAACAATACTCAAGGCGGCACGATAGTGTAGCGGTTAGCATAACGCTATTACAGCACCAGTGACCCGGGTTCAATTCCGGCCGCTGTCTGTAAGGAGTTTACTCGTTCTCTCCATGTCCATGTGGGTTTCCTCCGGGTGCTCTGGTTTCCTCCCACATTCCAAAGATGTACAGGTTAGGAAGTTGTGGGCACGCTATGTTGGCGCTGGAAGCGTGGCGACACTTGAGGGCTGCCCCCAGAACACTCTACACAAAAAGTTGCATTTCACTGTGTGCTTCAATGTACATGTGACTAATAAAGAAATCTCTATCTCTAACTCTCTATCTCCTATGATCTAATACTACAGTTAACTTCTCTTGTTGCCCATGGCTGGACCACTCTTCCGATCAAGTTTATTGGCCTTATTTGTAATTTTGTATTGCATCTTTGAACATTGCTTATACCTTTCAATGTAGTTTCCCATAACCAGCTCTTGCTTTCCACCTTTGTTATGTTACTTTATTCAGATTTAAGACATTGGTTTCAGATTTAACAAAATCATGTTCAAGCTTGATATAAATTCTATCGGATTATGATCATCCTTCCCTACTTGAACCATCATCTCATCAATTATTCCTTTCTCTTTTCACAATACTAGATCTAAAGGGACTATTTTCTCGACATACAGATCTAGAAAACTTTATTTTACACACCCAATTAACTCTCACTCCACATTTTTACTGCTGATTTAGTTTGCCCAGTCCATATGTAGATTACTTCCCCCATGATTACTGTATTATCCTTGTTACATGCATCTCTGGTGAATCTGTTACCTAGCTCCTAATTTATACCGAGCCTCGCTGTTTGGGGGCCGATATACCAACTCCCACCATTGTTTCCTGCACCACACTATTCTTTATCTCCATACAAATTGATTTGACTTTGTGAGTTAAGATCCTTTCACTCTCCTGCCTTTATCCAACTGTTTAACATCAGGATGACTATTCCTCCTTTCCATTTTCCCTGCCCTTTCTAAATGTGTGCGTTAAAAACTCATGTGGTGAAGTGGATGCACCTGGAGGCAGAGCCTTAAATAAATCTCATTTCAATTGTCCATAGACAATGGAAGGAGGAGGAGGCCATTCAGCCCTTCATTCTTGCTCTGTCATTCAGTGTGATCAAAGCTGACCTTTTACCTCAGTGCCACTTTCCTGTACTAACCCTATACCCCTTGGTTCACTTCATATCTAAAACTCTGTCAACCTTATTTGTACAAGGAAGTACTTAAATCAAGAGATAATGAGCTACTTTTGACATCTGGATGAAAGACATTTGGATAAGTGTACGGATAGGAAAGGTTCAGAGGGATAAGGGCCAAATGCTGGCAAATGGGTCCAGCTTAGGTGGGCCTCTTGATTGGCATGGATATGTTGGGCCGAAGGGCCTGCTTCCCTGCTATATTACTCCATGACGCTACGAATGTTTGATATGGAGCAGAATATCCCAAGGGGATCTATATAACACAGCAAGCCCTGTGTTTTCTTCCAGAGTGAAATAGTTTTAGTCTCATGGTAATCCACTTCCAAAGTTTGCAAATTATATTTACTGATGTGAACATAGGAGAGTTGGGTTGAGCACATCTTCCACTCATTATTGAGTCTCTGGAGAGTGTGTTGGCATTTGGGGAAGACAGGGTGTTGGGATGTCTCCAGAGATGTCACAGTTACTGTCCACCATGAAGAATGACCATTGAGCTGAGGTATTGGAAGACATTTTGTATTCACTGAGGCAGAACCTCAGCAGAGGTGAATACTCCAGTACAAAGGAAGAGGAAGGTAGGAGGGAAGCTGGGGGAAGAATGGCCACTCGGTTGGGATCAAAACCCTCAATTCTATTTTTGAATCTGTAACAGTATCACAACAAAGTCAAAGCCAAAGACAAGTTTATTGTCATCTGCACAAATACATGTACGCCCAGGTGCAATTAAAAACTTACTTGCAGCAGCATCACAGGCACAGAGCATCAGAGACACATAACATTCCCAAGAAAAACATAAACATAAATTATACAAGAAAGAACACAATTAAAACAAAAGAAACAAAGTCCATTGTTGTGCAAAGTGGTCATAGTGTTGCTATACTAAAGTAGTGATTAGGGTTGTACAGGTTGCTTCAAAAACTGAATGGTTGAAGGGAAGTAGCTGTTCTTGAACCTGGTGGTGCGGGACTTCAGGCTTCTGTGCCTCCTGACCAATGGTAGCTGCGAGAAGATGGCATGGCCAGGATGGTGGGGATCTTTGATGATGGATGTTGCCTTCTTGAGGCAGCGCCTCCTGTAGATACTCCCGATGGTGGGGAGGGATGTGCCCCTGATGTATTGGGCTGAGTCCACTACTCTCTGCAGCTTCTTATGTTCCTGTGCGTTAGAATTGCTGTACCAGACCATGATGCAACTAGTCAGGATACTTTCAACAGTACATCTGTAGAGGTTTGTTAGAGTGCTCGGTGACAAGCCGAACCTCCTTAAACTCCTGAGAAAGTAAAGACGCTGGCGTGCCTTCCTTGTGACTGCATCTATGTGGAGTTCTGCTGAAACAGAGGAAGCCAGGTGATTTGAAACATCGGAGGAGAATGATCAAGTCTTCACGGGCTGACCCAATGAACAAAATCCACAACTCGTCCAGGACAGAAAAATTCCTATTCACATGTCAACGTGACTTTAAATATACAGAATGCAGTTGGACGGTGAGACATTTATGTTCCCTGCCTTAAGGATAAGTTTAATTGGCTGCCAGTAAAGTGGGAACATCTTTCACGAAGCACTCATTAAGAGAAGGTCCTGTTGAGAGCCTTGAGGGGAAGACAGTGCTGCAGATTTACAAAGCCTGGAGGAACTCATTTCAATCCAGACTCAGGATAGAACTGAAAGGAAAGTTAGGACTATGCTGCCTGCTGGAAGGGCTCCAGTTCCGTTCAGCGTCATTAATGTACTCCATCATGTCCTTCAGTCTCGAGCCGGGTGGATCAAGGTACAGTGGCCAGGTCGCTCTTGGATCCCCACTGCAGCTCATGCAAGTTCTCAAAATGTGTGGAGACTGTGAATTAATGTGGCTCGTAGAGCTGCTACTTCACAGCTCCAGCATCCCAGCTTCAATCCAGATCTTAAGAGGAGTTTGCACATTCTCCTTATGACCGTGTGGATCTCCTCGGAATGATCTGGTTTACTTCTGCATGCCAAAGATGCAGGGGTTGGTAGGGGTAATTAGTTACTGTAAGTTGCCCCCAGTGTGTAGATGAGTGGTCAACCTTGGAGGGAGTTGATGGGAATATGGGGAGGAGAGAATGGGATTAAGACAGAATCAGTGTATATGTGTGCTTGATGGTTAGAATGGACTTGATGGGCCAAATGGCCCATTTCCATGCTGTATTACTCTACGACAAGTAGCTGCTACAACCTTGTATCCACAGGATCAGGTGTAGACTTCCTGAGGCTGTTGTTATTTCTTTTCATTCACACAGAGGTGGCTGGCCACATCTGTATTTATTGCCCAATGCTAATTTGCCCCCAAACTCAGCATCACGGTCAATTCAGAAGGCACTTACTTAGATCTGAATTCAAATATAACCAGATCAGGCAAGGACAGCAGATTTACTTCACTAGAGTACATCAGTGGATCGGAAGGATGTTTACAACAACCCAGAGGTTTCGTGGTTACACTTACTGAAGTTTGCATTTTTCGCATTCCAGATTTATTATGCTATTTGGGTTTAAAACCCTCAGTTGCCATTGCAGGATTCAAACTAATTTCTCCAGATCCATAAGGAAGATCGTGATTAAGTTGGAGAGGGCACAGAAAAGGTTCACAAGAATGTTGCCGGGACTGGAGGGCTGGAGTTATAGGGAGAGACTGGATAGGCTGGGACTTTTCTCCCTGGAGTGAAGGAGCACGAGGGGTGACCTTATAGAGGTTTATAAACTCATGAGGGGTAAAGACAAGTTTGATGATAACAGTCTTTTTCCCAGGGAAAGAAAAACAAAGACGAGAGGGCACAGGTTTAAGGTGAGAGGAGAAAGATTTAAAAGGGACCTGAGGGGCAACTTATTCACACAGAGGGCGGCACGTGTATAGTGAGCTGTCAGAGGAAGGGTGCGATGATGACATCTAAAAGACATTTGGACAGGTGCGTGGATAGGAAAGGTTTAGAGGGACATGGGCCAAATGCAGGAAAATGGGACTAGCTCAGGTAGGCACCTTGGTCAGCATGGAGGGCTGGGCTGTTTCCGTGCTGTATAACTCTATGATTCTACAATAACTTGTGGTAGTCTGGTAATGCCACCACACGCTGCTGCAGATCCAGTGATCTAGTGCTATTTACCCACCCCCTTCACGACTTGTGATTAAATAAAAGTCTCTCAGCTTCGGAAAGTAAAGGTCATGACTGATCCACATCGTATGGTGTTGGGGAACCGCACCAAGCATTTATTGTCTTTGGTGGGTGAAGTGGGAATGGTCTGGCATAGCCCAGGAAGTATTTTGAAGTGTATTTGCCGCTGCAATGCTGTTCATGTAGCAGATAATTTGTGCACAGCAAGCTCCCACAATGTGATAAGGACCAGATGATCAGCTTTCCCTTGTGGTGTTGACTGAGGAACCCCAAAGCCCTCAGCACAAAATTCTGTTCTGATGCTCCAGCACAGTACTGAGGGAGTGCCACACCGCCAGAGGAGCTGTTGGACATTGAGTGTCAGCCCTGTTTCCTCTTTCTGAGATAGATTCATGGTATTATTTCAAAGAAGGGTAAGGACATTTGGAAAACATCTCTCCTTTGATAAATGTGTCTAATAAGACACAGAATGTAAGGCCAAAGAGGAGTCCATTCAGCCCCCTGAGCCAGTCACACTATTCATGGCTGATCTGAACTCAACCTTCCTACCTTGTGCCTTGACCCCTTGAATCCTTTGAAATCTAAAACTATACTATTTTAACGCTATTCTCCACACTGTTTTATATGCTGTCTCATAATCATACCACTGTAATCACATTGGTATTTTCCCCAGGATATGTAATCTGCCAAAACATGTCTCAGCATGTTCTGAAGTTGCAAAAGACACTACATAAATGCACATCTTTCTATCTGCTTGGAAGTGAAAATTCCATCCACTCAAAATCCAAAAGTGCATGTTCTGATCCAATAATATACTAGAACTGGTCATGACTTCACTCTGTGAGTAAAACGCAACAAATTCTATTGGTTTTCAGAACTTTGCCTCAGTCCTTTCCAAAACAAGGACTGATGAATTGTTTGGAAGCTGTCTGGACTTGTTCAGAGTTGCGCAAGGGATAAGAAGACAGGAAAAATTACGTCAGACCGCAATATTCCTCTGTTTTGTAATCACTGACGAGAATCGGCCTTATTGTCAAGCTGACTCTGGGAAAATCTCATGTGATATGGTTAGATTTATCAGTTGGGTCAAGAACTTTGTTCCTCATACTGACCTCCAGGTTAGGAGGCCACCCATTATAGGAATTCTGGTCGCCCCATTCTAGGAAGGATGTGGAGACTTTGGAGAGGATGCAGAAGATGTTCACCAGGATGCTGCCTGGATTAGAGGGCATGTGCTGTAAGGAGAGGTTGGACAAACTTGGGCTGTTTTATAAGATTATGAGAGGCATAGATAGAGTAGACAGCCGGTATCTTTCTCCCAGGGTCAAAATGTCTACTACCAGAAGACATGCATTTAAGGTGAGAGAGGAAAGTTCAAAGGAGATGTGTGGGGCAAGTTTTTTTACACAGAGAGTGGTGGGTGCCTGGAGTGCGCTGCCAGGGGTGGTGGTGGAGGCAGATATGATAGAGGTGTTTAAGAGGCTCTTAGATAGGGACTTGAATGTGCAGAGAATGGAGGGATATGGACATTGAGTAGGCAGAAGGGATTAGTTTAGTTAGACATTTAATTACTAGTTTAACTAGTTCGGCACAACATCGTGGGCTGAAGGGCGTGTTCCTGTGCTGTACTGTTCTATTACTAACCTCCTGATCTAGCAACATCTTGAATTTAAAAGTCTCAACCTTGTTCGGATGTTAGAGTCAAAGAAAATGGGGCAAGGGCAAGAAAACAACGATCAATAATCTTATTGATTGGCAGAGCAGGTTTCAGGTGCTGTGTCTTGTTCCTATCTCTAGTGCCAGGAATGGGGGAATTTATAATGGGGAATGAGGAAATGTCAGAGGAATTAAACAATTCCAGAACTATTACAGAACCAGGGTAAAGTAAGAATGAGGAAGTGGAGTCAATCATTCTAGAGAAGAAAGCCAATATATCCTAGGAATCAGATGATTGACATCCCAAAGTTTTGAAGGAGGCTGCTTTAGAAATAGTGGATGCCCTGGTTATCACCTTCCAATACTCTACAGATTCTGGAGGGTAGCAAATGCGACCCCACCGCTGAAGAAAGGAGAGCAGGAGAAAACAGGAAACTGTCAGTTCCAGTTTAAGATAAGTAGCAGGAAAAATGTTGGAAGCTATAACAAAGGAGGTCATAACAGAACACCTTGCAAAGTGTTCAGGTCAAGATGAAGGGTCTCGACCCAAAACATCGACTGTCCATTGCCCTCCACAGATGCTGACTGACCTGTTGAGTTCCTCCAGCACTTTGTGTGTTGCTCCAGATTGCAGCATCTGCAGTCTCTCTTGCATCTCCACCTTGAAAAGAATAATAGGACTGAGCAGAGTCTGCATGGATATTTGAAAGGAAAATCTCTCCTTGCTGGAATTCCTTGAGGATGTGACCGGTAGAATAGACGTTTAGATTTTTGCAAGACTTTCAGGATGGTCTCACATGGGTGGCTTGTCAACAAGGTTAGACCACATGGAGTTGAGGGTAAAATAGTGGCATGCAATGAATATTGGTTAACAGACAGAAAGCGAACAATGGGAATAAAAGAATTGGCCGACTGTGCCCAGAGGGTCCAGCTACTCACAATCTGGATCAATGATTTGGTTGACAGGACCAAATATCATATCTCCAAGTTTGCTAATGGTACAACACCAGGTGAGACTGTGAGTGGGGCGGATAGGAAGAGGCTTCAAGGGGATATGGACAATCTGAGTGAGTGGGTCAGAACATGGCAGCTGGAATATAATGTGGATGAAGTTATCCATTTGGGTAATACCCTTCTTCTCTGTCTTGTATTTGTTAAATTGAGAGATTGGGTAGTGTTGTTGTTCGAAGGAACCGAGGAATGTTTGTACAAAAGTCATTGAAATACAAGATTCAAGGGCAGGAGGCAGTTAGGGAGACAAATAGTATGTTGGCCTATATTATGAGAGGATTTGAATGGAAGAATAATAAAGGCTTACTGAATTTACATAGGGCCTTGGTGAGACAGGACTTGGACCATTGTGTACTGTTTTGATATTCTCACCTATGCAATGATGTACTTACCAAAGAGGAAGGTTTATTGGCCCGGTTCCAGGAATGGCTGGTTGCTGTATGAGGAGAGATGGAGTAGTGTGGGTGCGTATTCTCCAGAAATCAGATAAAAGGGAAATAATGTCATTGAAACTTACAAATTCTTCCAAGTTTTGACAGGCTGGATGTAGGGAGGATGCTCCCCCAGGTTGAAGAGTTAACAGGCAGGGTTGTTGGTAATTGGTTTATCATTGTCACATGTACTGAGATACAGTCAAAAGCTTCTGTTTGCATATCATCCAGACAGATCGTTCCATACATAAGTACATTGAGGTAGTACAGAAGGGAAAAAAGCACAGAATGCAGAATATAGTGTTGCAGTTACAGAGGAAGTACAGTGCAAGTAGACAAGTAACGTGCAAGGGCCATGACGAGGTAGACTGAGAGATCAAAACTTCATCTTCATTGTATAAGAGGTCTGTTCGAGAGTCTTATAACAGTGGGGTAGAAGCTGTCTTTGAGCCTGGTGGTTCATGTTCTCAAGCTTTTGTATCTTCTGCCCGATTGAAGAGAGAATGTCTGGGATGGGAGGGGTCTTTGATTATCCTGGTTGCTTTCCCGAGGCAGCGAGAAGTGTAGGCAGAGTCAATGGAAGGGAGGCTGGTTTTCAGGATAGAAATGATTGGTTTACTTACTCCCTGCAATTTCTTGCGGCCTTGGGCAGAGCAGTTGCCATACCATGCTGTGATGCATCTGGATAGGATTCTTTCTATGGTGCATCTGTAAAAATTGGTGAGAGTCAGAGGACATGCCAGATTTCCTTACCCTTCTGGGCAGTAGAGCCATTGGTGTGCTTTCTTGACCATAGCGTTCACATGGCTGGACTAGGACAAATTATTGGTGATATTTGCTCCTAGGAACTTGAAGCTCTCAACCATCACCACCTCAGCACCAGTGATACAGTCAGGGTGTGTACTCCACCCTGCTTCCTGAAGTCAATGACCAGCTCTTTTGTTTTGCTGACATTGAGGGAGAGGTTTTTATCTTGACACTGTGTCACTAGGCTTTTTATCTCCTTCTTGTACTCCGTCTCATCGCTGTAGTCTCCAAGTGAGGGGTAGGCTGTTTAGGACTGAGGTGAAGAGAAACGTCTTCATTCGGTGGTTGGTGAACCTTTGGAATTCTCTCTCCTAGAAGGTTGTGGAGGATCGGTCACTGAGTTCATTCAAAACAGAAAATGGTAGGTTTCTGCATACTAATAGGGTCGAGGGATATGGGATAAGAGCAGGAAAATGGTACTGAGGTAAAAGATCAGCTACGACTGATGAATAACGAGGTGGGCTTGAAGAACCACATGGCCTACCCCTTCTCCTATTTCTTGCATCATGTGCTTATATTCCTATTGCTGTTGTGTTTAAAACCTTACTAAAGTTAGGTGATCCCATTGTCTGTTTTTTAATGGGGACTTCTAGATATCAGGCTTACTGGAGCGAGATA
Organism: Pristis pectinata; assembly: GCF_009764475.1. Classification (NCBI taxonomy): domain Eukaryota; kingdom Metazoa; phylum Chordata; class Chondrichthyes; order Rhinopristiformes; family Pristidae; genus Pristis; species Pristis pectinata. The sequence continues at coordinate 28,186,488 of NC_067430.1, forward strand.
GGACACCTGGTTATGTGGTGTCGCAACAACAACTTCTCGCTCAGCGTCAGCAAAACTGAAGAGCTGATTGTTGACTCCAGGAAGGGGGAGGGGGGGGTGGTGGGGGGCGCGAACATGCCCCAGTCTACATTGGGTGATCGGTGGTGGAGAGAGTCAGCAGCTTTAAATTCCTGGGCGTTAGCATATCGGATGGCCTGTCCTGGGCCCAGCGCATAGACACAATCATAAGGAAAGTGTACCAGCGTCTTAACTTTCTTAGGAGGTTAAAGAGCTTCAGTTTGTCACCAAACACTCTAACAAACGTCTGTAGATGTACTGCTAAAAGTATCCTGGCTGGTGGCATCATGGTTTGGGACGGCAATTCGAATGCGCAGGAGTGTAAGAAGCTGCAGAGAGTAGTGGACTCAGCCCAATACATCACAGGCACATCCCTCCCCACCATCGGGAGTATCTACAGGAGGCGCTGCCTCAAGAAGGCAACATCCATCATCAAAGATCCCCACCATCAGAGCCATGCCATCTTCTCGCCGCTACCATCGGGCAGGAGGTACAGAAGCCTGAATTCCCACACCACCAGTTTTAGGAACAGCTACTTCCCTTCAACCATTTGGTTCTTGAACCAACCGGCACAACCCCAATCTCTACCTCAGTAGAGCAACACTATGATCACTATGCACTATAATGCACTTTGTTTTTTTATGTTCTATTTGTGTTCTTTCTTGTACAATTTATGTTTTTCTTGTGAATGTTGTATAACTGACGCTATGTGCCTGTGATGCTGCTGCAAGTAAGTTTTTCATTGCACCTGTGCACACATGGACTTGTGCATCTGACAATAAACTGGACTTTGACCATTCACTTCCATGAAGAGGAAAAACTTCAAAGGAGAGAGGAAAGTTTCAGGTGATTAATTAATTGATTTAATTGAGAAAAACCCTAAAAACAATTAACTATCTTTGTTAACAATTAAAAATATCTTTGTTTTCGATTGTTTACAAATATATTTTAGTTTTTTTTAGGTGATTTTCACTGTTTTCAATGTTTTAAAATAATATGTTAATAATTTGGAAATATTTCAATAGTCTGATTGATTTCTTCAATGACACTGTCATAGTGCTCCAGGTGAGTAATTCAAAACTCCAGTGGTAAAGGGAATCCATAGTTAATGGAATACCGATTAAATGGGCTGCTTTGTCCTGGATGGTATTGGTATTGGTTTATTATTGTCACATGTACTGCGGTACAGTGAAGAATTTGTCTTGCTTACCATTCATACAAATCAATTCATTACAACAGTGCATTGAGGTAGTACAAGGTAAAACAATAACAGAATGCAGAATAAAGTGTCACAGTTACAGAGAAAGTGCAGTGCAGGCAGACAATAAGGTGTAAAGTCATAACGAGGTAGATTGTGTGGTCAAGAGTCCATCTTATCGTACTAGGGAACCGTTCAACAGCGGGACAGAAGCTGTCCTTGAGCCTGGTGGTACGTGCTTTCAGGCTTTTATGGGAGGGGAGAAGAGAGAATGTCCAGGTGATACAGTGAAAAGCTTTTATTTGCGTTCCACGCAGACAGATCATGCCATACGCAAGCACATCAAGGTAGTAAAAAGAGAAACAGAACACAAAACATAGTGTTGCAGTTACAGAGAAAATGCAGTTCAGGTAGACAAAGAAGGTACAAGCGCCGCATCAAGATAGATTGGGAGATCAGGAGTTAGTTATTGTCTTGTTCCATGGCAGCTGCTGGAGCTGCACTCTTCAAGGCAATCAGAGAATAATCCATCGTGCTCCTGACTTGTGCCTTGTTGATGGTGGAATCAGGAGGTGAGTCACTCACTGTAGGACACCCAGCCCATGACATGCTCTTTGAAGCAAAACTTGAACCCACAATATAATGACTCAGTGACACTTACAACATCCTACTTTGCATTCTCAGACCTACCTGCCATCCAAGCAAATTTGACTGTGGGAAAAGATAATGTTCCTTTACTTCTCAAGAAATTTTTAATCCCTCGTTGGTTTCAGCCAGTAACATCAAAGTCAAGTTTATTGTCATATGCACAAGTATATGTGCATTGAAAAACTTACTTGCAGCAGCATCACAGGCACATAGCATCAGATAAGCAACTTTCACAAGAAAAACATAAATTATACATAATTTTTACAAGAAAGAACACAATTAGAACAAAAAAAGCATTTTAGTGCAAAGTGATCACAGTGGTCATTATGTTTTGCTAAACTGTAGTGATTGGGGTTCATCCGATTGGTTCAAGAACCGAATGGTTGAAGGGAAACCCACACTGTTACAGGGAGAAATAACAAACTCCACGCAGACAGCAGCGGAGGTCAGGATCGAACCTGGGACACTGGAGCTGTGAGGCAGCGGTTCTACTAACTACAGCACTGTGCTACTGTTGTGAAAATCAAAAAAAAATTGCAGATGCTGGAAATCTGAAATAAAAACAGAAAATGCTGGAAACACTCAGCAGGTCAGGCAGCATCTGTGGGAAGAGAAACAGTTAATGTTTGAGATCCAGGACCCTTCTCTGTTGCCCTCATCTTGCAGTTTCCTGACTGGTTGCATCACGGTCTGGTACGGCAATTTGAATGCGCAGGAACGTAAGAAGCTGCAGAGAGTAGTGGACTCAGCCCAATACATCACAGGCACATCCTTCCCCACTGTCGGGAGTATCTACAGGAGACGCTGCCTCAAGAAGGCAACGTCCATCATCAAAGATCCCCACCATCCGGGCCATGCCATCTTCTCTCAGCTACCATTGGGCAGGAGGTACAGAAGCCTGAAGTCCCACACCACCAGGTTCAGGAACAGCTGCTTCCCTTCAACCATTTGGTTCTTGAACCAACCGGCAAAACCCTAATCACTACAGTTTAGCAACACTATGACCACTTTGATCACTTTGCCCTAAAATGGACTTTTTTTCTTGTTTTAATTATGTTCTTTCTCATCAATATTGTGTATAATTTATGTTTAATTTATGTTTTTCTTGTGAACTATGCTTATATGATGCCAGGTACCTGTGATGCTGCTGCAAGTTAGTTTTTCATTGCACCTGTGCATACATGGACTTGTGCCTGTGACAATAAACTCGATTTTGACTTTGACTGTTTATAGACCTTAAAAATGGAGCTGAACAGGTTTCTCTGAGGAAACATAATTTCTAATTATGGGGGTAAAATTGTCTTATGTTCTGCAAGCTCTGCTCAGTGGTTTTAGTGAGTCAGGATGAAATTTCCCACAATTTTTTTTGTACCATTGTCCAACTGGTTTGTAACTCCCTGCTCTAGGAAGCAGTGCTGCTTAGGGTTGGGTGAATGGAGTGTGATGTTTCACTGTCTGAGTGTCTGGTGGGTTTGAATGGTCTGGTGGGGTTTTCTTGCCTTCACGCTGTAAGCTAATCGGTGTGCCAACAATAGCACGTGGATGAAATGACACTCTCGGAAGTGTATTCCCTTCCATTTGTTACATCTACTGACATTTTAGGGGATATAAATCTGCCACTGCCATTTGATACTCAGTAAAATTAGTAACTGGGTAGGGCATATGGTCCTAGCATCCTAAAACAAACAGGACAATTCAATTATAAACACCCTTCCGGTCTCAACTCTGCTGTGTGAAGACTGCACACAAAACAAGTCTTCACAGTCAAACTACAAACAACGCAACAAAAATTCTTCTCACTAACACCATCCTCCTGCATCTATCTGTCCCCCTTTGGGGCATTTTGATGTTACGTGTATCTGGGAAAAATAAGACCTTTGACCGATACCCCCTCCCCCCACCTCCATCAGGTCTGAGTCAGGTTGACTCTGCAAGCCCCACCCACTGGAATCATTACCTTATAAGCGGAAATAGTGAATGTGTTAAAACACAGTGCAGTCGGACGTCTGTGCTCTGCTATCAGTCTGTGGCTCTCCCTGGGATCAAGAGTTAATCCCTGGGTGATAGAGTCAGAGCTCGCGACTAGAATGGGCAACAAACATTCTTGCATCCCCAAGAAGTTGAAACAAGCAAAGAAGAGGAGAAAAAGATTGAGAGAAAATCGGTATGTAGACCTATAGTGTGCCAATGTGCTAACAGCAAGAGAATTCAGCTCCCTTCAGTTAACTTTTAACCAGTACAGTGGTGAACCTATTGCTGTCAAAGGGAGCCGTATACATTGTAAACTGCCCATAAAATTTCAACCATTGTTAGCACACTAAATGTTTTAATGTAATTAGATTGAACTGTTTTACTGTAATGTTTTCTTAAGTAACAGTGGATAATCATCAATGGATCTTGAAGTTACACAACGTAACAAGTTTAGATTTTGTTTTTAACCTGTGGGGCAAAGGTTTAAGGCTGGAGTTGAGTTTTAACGTTAAAACAGGGCAAAAGTACCTGAAGTGAGATAAGTATAGAATGTGTAGGATTACAGACGATTGGAAGTGACTGACAACACTGTAACTTAATCACTGGTTCAGATAAACCCTAACGGCACAGCCCAAGTGACTGATATACAAACTCGTGGATTAGACTAGTTCCTCTTCATCTAACTACATTGAGAGGGTTACAGCCTTCTGATTCATTTGCTGTGTGGACGTTTCGTTTTCAGTGGACTAATGAGATAATTTAACAACATGCAAAACCTGGTTATCAGGGTACGTTAATCCGTGTAGTTCCAAATAAAATTGCATTGCATAATCATTGCACCAAACTGCAATGCATCATTTGCATAAGATCGCTAGCAGTAACTTTATTTTTAATTCAATTAGATTTCCTACAGAGGACACATTGCTCTGAGCTTCAGGTAGCTCCCAAATTAACTGTCCAGGCAACAAATTACTCAGTGTTCTCTGAGCTTCAGTGTTTGCAATGGCAGCAGGAGCATTGTTACTTCTGCAGGGTGCTGTGGGAGTGTCTGGGCTATAATCGGGGAAGTTCTCTTCTCTGCAGTTACTCAATTATAATGAACTTTGTTTTAGTACAATCACAGCTTAATTATAAAGACACCAACATACAATCCAATTCCCAATGTTATTTTCTGTTCACTGTTCCCCAATGACATATACGTAAGTGGAAAAATGCTATTGAGTTATTCTGATAAAGTGAGTGGTCAACTTTCTATTCCCTCCTCTAAGGACCTTCATCACCAATCATCTGTTGCAAGAACACTGATTGAAAGTCATGCGACACACTTTAATTCATAATGTGCTTCATTTTGCCTCTTGGTTCTTTTGTGGCCTTCTGAACCTTTTTGACTCTGACCCTTCCTCCAAACCATTCAGTCTTTTCATTTTAAGAATATTATTTTGAAGAACAATTGTATCTTTTGGTTGCATCACCGTTTCTGTCTCCCAACAACCCAGACAAGCCTATCTTGTTGGTGTTCACCTCTAACCTGTTGAATGGCACCCTAACCAATGATAGGAAATTTTCTCCAACTGAACAACTGAAACACCTAGAAGAGACCACCCATGAGAATCGTTCCTTTTGGTTTAATATTCCTTTAAGTTTTAAATGTTGAGTTTATGCTAAATTCTGTGTCACCTTTGGTTTGCTCTGGGAAATGGTCAATGGAGAGGGAGGAGCTCATTGACATTGTGATTGTTGTAGAGTCATAGAGAGAGATGGAAACAGGCCCTTCGGCCCTTCAGGATTCATACTGACCATCAACCACCCATTTACACCAATCCTACATGAATCCCATTTTATTCTCCCCACATTCCCATCAGCTCCTCAGATTCTACCCCTCACCTACACACTAGGGGCAGTTTATAGCAGCCATTTAAACTACTGACCTGCATGTCTTTGGGATGTGGGAGGAAACTGGAGCACCCGGGGGAAACTCATGCATTCACAGGGAGAACATGCAACCTCCACATAGACAGCACCAGAGGTCTGTGTTGTTTGCATTTGACCACAAATCTCACACAGGACCTCAGGGGACTGACAGATGTCGAAATGCGCTGCTCTTTGGAGGTGCACACATGCACAGCCTTAGTGCTGCTGGATGAATGTCTACATGCAGACCGGAACCTTACAGTGTTTTTGGCTTGTTCCCCGCCCTCCCATCCTCCTGTCACCTACTTCTGTGGGACCTCCTACCATGTTGAAATTTCTATCATTCTACAGAACAGACTAGGAAGAGATTGCAGAAGGCAGGAAGGAAAGGAAAGAGATCCCGTTTAAAATGTGGGGAGAATTAAATGGGATTAGTGTAGGACTGAGGTAAATTGATGGTTGCTGAACTCGGTGTTTAGGGTCTGTGTGACTCTCTATGATTCCACGAAAAAGCCATCGCAGTAAGTGACCACTGTTGGCCATGTAGACCTCTTAGGGTTTCACCCTATGTCACTGGTGGGGCCTCCCTGTGCAGTCAGTGGGAGGGAAGGGGAAAGATTCCACATGGATACTTCCAGGGTTCCTTTGCATCAGGCCAAGTGTCCCAAATCTATGTTCCTTCCCAACGGCGTTAGCAACATGTTCCCAGGCGCCTTGTTCCCTCATCAAGAACCATGTAAAATAGGTACCATTCACAAAGCAAAGGGGATTATCAGTCAAGCATTGACTTAATACAAGGCAACTTCCTAATGCCAAAAGTCAGAGAACTCTGAAAGCACAGAAGGAGGCCATTCAGCCCAAGTCTATGCTGGCACCCAATGGGCCTTCAAATAATTTCCCCTTGAGTGTATATCCAGCTCCATTTTGAAGGGTACCTTTGATTAAAGGTCTTGGACTTGAAGCATTAAGTTATTCTTTCTCCACCAATGCTGCCTGACTTGTTGAGTGTTTCCAGCATTTTCTATTTTTATGTCAGATTTCCAGCATCTGCAGTTCATTTCATTTTCATTTTCATTTTGGACTGGTCTGATTGATTCTGCTTCAACCACGCTTGCAGGCTGTGAGTTGCAGACCACATCCATTCTCTTTTCATCACCTGTGTTGTTTGGCCATCACTTTTGACCTCCTGAGGCATCCAGTAAAGGGCATAACGTTTTTCCTAAAAAGAGTCGTTGTCCTGAATTCAACCAATTCCCTTCACATCCAAGTCCATAGCTCCCTGAAAGTAGCCGCACAAGTCGATAGGTTGTTAATTTAGTTGCATGGTATGCTTATCTTTATTAGTGTTGAGTTCAAGAGTCAGAAAGTTATGTTGCAGCTTCATAAAACTTGTTAGGCTGCATCTGGAGTATTGCATTCACTTCTGGTCGCCCCATTATAGGAAAGATGTGGAGGCTTTTGAGAGGGTGCAGAAGAGGTTTACCAGGATGCTGCCTGGATTAGAGGACATCTGCTATGAGGAGAGGTTGGACAAACTTGGGTTGTTTTCTCTGGAGCGGTGGAGGCTGAGGGGAGACCTGATAGAGGTTTATAAAATTATGAGGGGCATAGATAGGGTAAACAGCTGGTGTCTTTTTCCCAGGGTCGAAATATCTAATACAGGAGGGCATGCATTTAAGGTGAAAGGGGGAAGTTCAAAGGAGATGTGTGGGGCAGGTTTTTTTTTTACACAGAGGGTGGTGGGTGCCTGGAATGTGCTGCCAGGGGTGGTGGTGGAGGCAGATACGATGGAGTTAAGAAGTCCTTAGGAAGGCACATGAATGTGCGGGGAATGGAGGGTTACGGACCGTGTGCAGGCAGAAGGAACTAGGTGTCATGAGCTTAATTAGTTCGGCACAACGTTGTGGGCCAGAGGGCCTGTTCCTGTGCTGTACTCCTCTATGCTCCAAGAACAAACCACTCCAACCTAGTCACTGAAATCACTTGCGGCTGAAATGTGTCTGCAGTAATCCCTCAGAAATAAATGGACTTTGTTTATAGTTTTTCCCCCTCTCTCTCTATCTCTCAGTGAACAAATACAAGAGCAGATTTATGGCAAGTTGCAGAACGGGTTAGAGACAGATCACAATCAAGATTACTGCGGCTTGCAGGCAGAAACATGTTCAGCAAAGGTAAGGTACCATAACTTCTAATATTTGCGACTATACTAGATGCACGGGAGTAAATCAATGTAGAATAACTTGCTTCCATGTTGTGTTGCATTCTTCATCCAACTTAATCTGTACCTCCAGTAAGAAGGAAAGACCGACATCTCTATAGCGCCTTTCATAACTTCAGTCCATGACAAAGTAACTTACGACTCACGAGGTGCTTTCTTAAAAGGTGTTTGGTTCTGTAATGTGGGAAACGAGGCATTCGTGGTGGAGATTGACCAGGATGTTGTCTGGGATGGAGTAGGGAGGGGAGATGGATAGGCTGGTTTTGTTTTCCCATGAGTGGCAGAGGCTGAGGGGGTTCCTGACAGTGGTACGCAACATTGTGAGGGGGATGGGTAGGGTAGATGGTAGGAAACCTTCCCCCATTACAGTATCTAAAACTAGAGGGTATAGGTTTAGTGTAAGGGGTTTAGAAGGGATCTGAGGAGGAAATTTATCACCCACAGGTTGGTTGGAACCTGGAACACAGTGCCTGAGGGAGTGATGGAGGCAGAGACTCTCTCAACATCAACAAAGTGTTTAGACAAGCACATGAATTACCAAGGCATCGCAGGCTATGGATCAAGTCCTGATAAATGGGACAAGTACAGATAGGCTTTGGTGGTCAGCATGGATATGGTGGGCCGAAGGGCCTGCTTCTGTGTTGTGTGATTCCATTGCGCATTTGGTGATGATGGTTGAACGACAGATATTGACCAGGATCTCTGTTGCATTGAAACATTGCCTTTGGATTTAACCTGAGAGCAGTTGGAACCATGTTTGCGTCAGGGTCTCATCTGTAATTAGTTCAAAGAATAATTATAAATGAGCATACTATGGATAGAACACATCTTGATACAGCCATGATTGAAAGCACGTACCACCAGGCTCAAGGACAGCTTCTATCCTGCTGTTATAAGACTATTGAATGGTCAACTAGTACTATAAGATGGACTCTTGACCTCACAATCTACCTCGTTGTGATTTGCACCTTATTGTCTGCCTGCACTGCACTTTCTCTGTAACTGTAACACGTTATTCTGCATTCTGTTATTGTTTTCCCTTGTACAACCTCAATGCACTGATGCAATGAAATGAGCTGTATGGATGGCATGGAAAACAAAGTTTTTCACTGTACCTCGATACCTGTGGTAATAATAAACCAATTGACCAATGTACTTGATAGTCATGCTAGTTGAGATTGGTAACCTGCTGTTTTGCCCATGCCCAGCACACACTAGTTTTTCCTTTGTTTCCCATCGCTCCCCTTTGTGTCAATACGGCACCTGTACTTTGTTGAGCCCATGTAAAGGGCAGCACCGTGGCGCGGCAGGTAGTGCTGCTACTTCACAGCTCCAGCGACCCGGGTTCAACTCTGGCCTCTGGTGGTGTCCGTGCGTGTGGACTTTGCACGTTCTCCCAGTGACCGTGAGGTTTCCCCACCAGTATTCCAGTTTCCTCTCACATCCCAAAGAAAAGAGGGCTGGTAGATGAATCAGCTGCTGTAAGTTGCCCCTCGTGTGTCAGTGAGTGGGAGGAGAGTCAGAGTGGAGTTAATGGGCACATGAGGATGGGTTGGAGGGATGTAAGTGAGGGAATGGGACGAATGGAATTGCTCTGAGAATGGCATAGACTAGACAGGCTGAATGGCCTCCCTCTGTGCTGTGAGTGGATTCACCAGCACTTGATGTTGACAGTACGAGTTGAGCCAATGAAGGAACAATGGCCACAGCTGAAGACTGGTGACAAGGGATGAATTAAATCAGGAGATAGAGTCAAAGTGATGTCAGACTTGGTTATATTTTATTATCAAGCTCCAAGTGGGTTTTACATTCCCTTCCGTAAAGGATGTAGATTGGTAAATTGGTTTATTATTGTCACATGTACTGAGGTACAGTGAGAAGCTTTGTTTTGCATGCCATCCATACAGATCATTTCATCACATCAGTACATTGAGGTAGTACAAGGGAAAATAATAACAGAATGCAGAATAAGGTGGCAGAATAAGAATGCAGATTTCTTTACTAGTCACATGTACATCGAAACACACAGTGAAATGCATCTTTTGCGTAGAGTGTTCTGGGGGCAGCCCGCAAGTGTCGCCATGCTTCCAGTGCCAACATAGCGTGCCCACAACTTCCTAACCCGTACGTCTTTGGAATATGGGAGGAAACCGGAGCACCCGGAGGAAACCCACACAGACACAGGGAGAACGTACAAACACCTTACAGACAGTGGTCGGAATTGAACCTGGGTCACTGGCGCTGTAATAGCGTTACACTAACTGCTACACTACTGTGCCTGCAGTGCAGTGCAGTGCAGGTAGACAGTAAGGTGCAAGGGCATAACGAGGTAGATTGTGAGATCAACAGTCCATTTTATCGTAAGGAAGTCCATTCAATAATCTTACATATGACCATGAGATCGCAAGAAATAGAAGCATGAGTTTGCAACCTTTATCAGAACTTGGTCTCAGTACCACTTTTGTTTCTGTTCCCCGTTGCTCTTGACTTCCCCTTAGGCTGAAAAACAGTCTGCCTCACCTGTGGATATACTCAAAAACTCTCCTTCCACTGCCCTGAGTTGGTGAATTCTAAAGAGTCACAACCCATTGAGTGGAGAAATTCCTTCTCATCTCCGTCATAAGTGGGTGACCCTCATTCTGAAATCTGTCACTCCTGGCCAATCGTTCCAGTGTCGGATCACAACGTTGCAGGCACATGGGGGGGTTTGTTCCATGAGGAGTGTTTAAGCACATTGAACCTAAATCCTCTTGAATTTAGAAGAATGAGATCAAGTTCAAGTTTCAAGTTCAAGTTTATTGTTGACATAGGCGTACATTCACAGGGTGCAAATACCATGAACATTAGCTTCTTGTAGCAGCAGCACAGCACATTACAAGGCGAGGGCAAACATAAGTTAACGTAAACATAAGTTAACATAAGTTATACATAACTTTCTCATGAACAAAATAAACATAATGACGCTATTGCAAGATTGGGAGAAAGAAAAAAACTAGTCCGAAGTAGGGTTAGGGTTTTTCAGGTGGGTTCAAGAGCCTGACGGCAGTGGGGAAGAAGCTGTTGTTGAACTTTGAGGGTGTGGTCTTCAGGCTGGCTGTACCTCCTGCCTGATGGCAGCATGGAGAAGAGGGCACGGCCTGGATGGTGGGGGTCCTTGATGATTGTTGTCACCTTCCTGAAACATTGCTTGAAACATACAAAATTTATACGAAGCTTAACAGGGCAGGGGCAGGTGCAGGGATGGTGTTTAGAACCAGGGGTCACAGTCTCAAAATAAGGGGTTGGCCTACAAGATATAGATAATAATACATTTTTCACTCAGAAGGTGGTGAGCCTTTGGAATTGTCTACCCAAGCAGACTGCTGAGGTTCAGTCACAGAGTACATTCATGGTTAATAGATTTTTAGAAATTAAGGGAATGAGGGGATATGGGTTTAGTGCACAAAAGTTGAGGCGGCACGGTAGTGTAGCGGTTAGCGCGATGCTATTACAGCGCCAGCGATTGGGGTTCAATTCCCATCGCTGTCTGTAAGGAGTTTGTATGTTCTCCCCGTGTCTGCGTGGGTTTCCTCCAGGTGCTCTGGTTTCCTCCCACATTGCAAAGGCGTACGGGTAGGTTAATTTGGGTTTAAAGTGGGCGGCACGGACTCGTTGGGCTGGAAGGGCCTGTTACCACGCTGTAAATAAAATTTTTTTAAAAAGTGACACTGAGATAAAAAGATCAGGCATTGAATGATAGAGTAGGATCAAGGGGCCAAATGGCCTACTCCTGCTTCGATTTCTTATGTTCCTGTGTTTATGTCCTTGTGGAAGTGGACAACCTCTGAAAGAAGAGCTGGGTGGATGTTGATGGACTTAGTTGGAAGATGCAGATAGAATCAGCCACCAAAATTTTGGGAAACGTTGACGCAAATTTAGGGAATTTGGTGAAGATGTGTTGTTTTTGTTCCAGTAAGCTGCTGCGTTCAGAAACGTGCTCCTGATGCAGTGCTAGAAGCCAGAATTAATTCACATGTTCAAAAGTAAATAGGACGTATATTTAAAATGTTAAAAAAGGAAACATGGGGTAAGGAGACAGTGTGACTGATTGGTTATCTCTACCAAAGACTGAGTGGATGGCCTGATCTGCTGCCAGTCATTTAAAACTGAGGTGTGCAGAAATGTCTTCTCTCAGATGGGAGTGAATCTCTGGAATTCTTTGTCCCCGAGGGTAGCGGAGGTTGGATCATTAGATATATTGAAGGTGGAGATGGGTAAATATTTGAAAGATCAAGGAACTGAAAGTTATGGGGAGCTAGAACATAGAACAGTGCAGCACAGAACAGGCCCTGCAGCCCACAATGTTGTGCCGACATAGCTAATCCCTCCTACCTACAGAATGCCCATATCCTCTATTTCCTCTCATTCATGTGCCCATCCAAGCCCCTCTTAAAAGCCCCCAATGAATTTGCCTCCACCACCCTATCAGGCAACGCATTCCAGGAATCCACCACTCTCTGAGTAAAAAATTTACCCTCTCTCACTTTAAATGCATGCCCTCTGGTATTGGATCGCTCAATAATGGGAAAAAGATATTGCTTGTCCACCCTATCTATGCCCCTCATAATTTTATACACTCCCAACAGATCACCCCTCAGCCTCGGCCGATCCAGAGTAAAGAGCCCAAGTTTGTCCAACCTTTCCTGATAGCACATGCCCTCTAATTCAGGAGGCATCCCAGTGAACCTCCTCTGCACCCTCTCTAAAGCCTCGACATCCTTCCTATAGTGAGGTGACCAGAATTGCAAGCAATACTCTAAATGCGGCCAAACCAGAGTTCTATAGAGATGCATCATAACTTCTCGACTCCTGTACTCAATACCTCAATTAATGATAGCAAGCATTCCATAAGCTTTCTTAACCACCCTGTCTACCTGTGTAGCCACTTTCAAGGCTGGCACAGAAGAGTTGATGACACCAGCACAGATCAGCCATGATCATATTGAACGGCAGGGCAGGCTTGAGGGACCCGGTAGCCAACTCCTGCTCTATTTTCTTGTATTCTGTTCCACCCGGGCAAACTGGCTAACAATAGCACACAACAATTTCCAGCCAAGAGCTGTAGAATTGCCCATTCTCCTCTCAGCCTGTCCCTCCACACCATGCTTGTGAAACCTTCCTGGGCTCAGACTGTTTGCTGCAACTGTCCGTACCCATACCAGCCCTGTGTTCCAAACTAATTCATTTGTACTAAATGTTTCGACACATCTAATTGAAGACTGTGTAAAGATATAGGTTTTCTATCTTTTAAATGTAAATTTGTACTAGGTGTGACACTTGGCAACACAATACACCCTCAACCTCTTATTGTTGAAAACAAGCCGGCATGCGGTTGATTTATGACAGCTCCTGACACCATGCCTGTGAGGTGATATACGGTTACACTGTGGGACATACTGGTAATGCCTGAATGCCTTGATCGTGTTCCTCTTTCTGAAACAGAGGAACCACTGTTCATTCTTAGTGCAAAAGGTGAAATTTAACTAAAAAACAAACCTGAATGCTATTTGTTGTTTGTCAAACTTCCAAAAGAATGGCTGTCAAAGGCTTTCTACCTTTGTTCACAGAACGTGCTTGTTGCTGGCAAGACCTGCACATGTTGATTATTCCCAACTGCCTTCAAATTGGGTGTCTATCTTGGTGGTGGAGGGTGTGGTGGTGGGCACAATTAAGCCTTATCCACATTGGTCTAGGTCTGGAGTCACATATAGACCAGATTGAGTAAGGGTAACAGGTCCACCTCCTGAAAAGCAGAACATTGAACATAGATCAGTACAGCACAGGAACAGACCCTTCGGCCCACAATGTCTGATGCCAAATTAAACTAAATCTCTTCTTCCTGCACATGATTCGCTACAAGAACAGCCACTTCCCTTCAACCACCTGGTTCTTGAACCAACCGGCATAACCCTAATCACTACCTCAGTATAGCAACACTATGACACTTCTATTACTCTGCACTAAAATAGTCTTTGGTTTTTTTGGCCCTAATTATGCTCTTAGAAAAATTGTGTATAATTTATGTTTAGTGTATGTTTTTCTTGTGAATGTGCTTTCCTTGTGCCTGTAATGCTGCTGCAAGTAGGTTTTTCATTGCACCTGTGCAAACGTGTACTTGTGAATGTGACAATAAACTCAACTTTGACTGATCTATAACCCTCCATTCCCTGCATATCCATGTGTCTATCTAAAAGCCTCTTAAGTACCTCTGCCATATCTGCCTCCACCACCACCCCGGCAGCACATTCCAGGCACCCACCACTCTCTGTGTAAAAAAAAACTTGCCCCGCACTTTTCTTTTAAACCTTCCCCCTCTCACCTTAAATGCATGTCCTCTAGTATTTGACGTTTCTACCCTGGGGAAAGGATTCTGACCGTCCACTCCATCTACGCCCCTCATAATTTTATAAATTTCTATCAGGTCTCCCCTCAGCCACTGGTGCTCCAGGGAAAACAAACCCAAGTGTCTTAACAAATATTAGTGAGGAAGTTGGACTTTTATAAAAATCTAGAAGTTTCACAGTCACAATTACACAGTGTGGAAACAGGCCATTCAGCCCATCCGTGGGCACCCATCCATATTAATCCCATCTTCCAGCACTTGGCCCATAGCCTTCTACGCCTAAGTGATCCAAATGCTTGTTTAGACACTTCTTAAATGTTGTCAGCGGCTCTGCTTCCACCACTCTCTCGGGCAGTGTGTTCCAGGTACCCTCCGCTCTCTGGGTGAAAAAGGTCCTTCTCAGATCTGTTCTTATCCCTTGTCCTAAATCTATGTCTTCAAGTTTTGTCTCTTCTGATATGGGTCCTGTAGCCCACACCATCTATACCCCTCATAATTTTATATACCTCAGTCATCTATTGAACGGTTCCCTTATATGATGAGATGGACTCTTGACCTCACAATCTACCTCGTTTGACCTTGCACCTTATTGTCTACCTGCACTGCACTTCCCTGTAGCTGTGACACTTTACTCTGTATTCTGTTATTGTTTTTACCCTGTACTACCTCAATGCACTCTGTACTAACTCAATGTATCTGCACTGTGTAATGAATTGACCTATACGATTGGTATGCAAGACAAGTTTTTCACTGTACCTGTGACAATAATAAACCAATACCAATACCAATTCCAATACCTATCTCCCTCTTAACTTCCTCTGCTACAGGGAACTAAGACCTAACATCTCCAGTCTCTCCTGATGTTAGATTTTTATTTCAAATTTAGTTTCTAATTGAAGCTGGGTTCAATTCCGGCTGCTGTCTGTTAGAAGTTTGTACATTCCCCCTGCGTCTGCGTGGGTTTCCTCCGGGTGCTCCGGTTTCCTACCACATTCCAAAGACGTACAGGTTAGGAAGTTGTGGGCAGGCTATGTTGGCGCCAGAAGTGTGGCGACACTTGCGGGCTGCCCCCAGAACACTCTACGCAAAAGATACATTTCACTGTGCGTTTCGATGTGCATGTGACTAATAAAGAAATCTTATTTTATCTTTCTAATTCATCAATTCACAATGACAGAATTGGACAGATCACGATGTCAGTGGTTTGATAATGCAGTGTTGGGGATGAACTCGGAGGGTTTAGCGTGTGCTTTCTCCTGATAGGAACCTGCCTCAGAAACCTGCTCTCGTGATCCAGCCACCTTGGAGGTTTCAGCGACAATTAATGCAAAGCTCCCTTTCCTGATGCAGCTGCTGGCTTCCAGCTGTGGTTCTAACCTGGCAAAGAGCTGGGATAGGGAAACTCCACGGAGGATGAGGGAAGAAATTGGAAGTGTCTTACCGTTAGTTTTCATTGGAATCAAGCGACATTGGTAGCGACATGCGCGGTAGATTTGTCATACTGAAAGGTGTGGATAGAGTGGACGTGGAGAGGATGTTTCCATCAGTGGGAGAGTCTAGGATCCAAGGGCATAGACTCAGAATAAAGGGATGACCCTTTAAAACTGAGATGATGAGGAATTTCTTCAGCCAGAGGGTGGTGAATCTGTGGAATTCATTGCCACGGAGGGCTGTGGAGGCCAAGCCATTGGGTGTATTTAAGGCACAGATTGATAGGTTCCTGATTGGTGAGAAGGTTAAGTTTTAAAGTGGGAGAATGGGGTTGAAAAAAATCAACCACGATTGAATGGCGGAACGGACTCAATGGGCCGAATGGCCTAATTCTGCTCCTATATCTTCCGGTAATTTGTAAAGAGCAAGGGGATGCGCTTTGACATTCTATGTCTGCCCTCCACCCTGTTTATTCTGTGAGGATGGTACTCTTAATTGGCCTTTCCCTCCCTCTGGTGTCTCCAGTGTTGGTTCAATGGGTAGAATTCACCTTTCTGAGTTGGAAAGTTATCACTTCAAGTTCCTTGAACATTAATCCAGTCCGATGCTCCAGAGCAGTACTGATGGAGTGCTGTACTGTCAGCAGAATCATTTTTTGGATGGGATTAAAGTGAAGCCTCGTCTATTAAACTCAAGTTAATGATCCCATTTGGAAGAACAGGAGGGGTCTGGTTGAAGTCCTTGCCAAAAGTTATGCGTCAGCCAGCAATCACTAAGAATGGATTACCTGGCTACTTATAATTTATAATTTGTGGTTTGTGAGAATGAGCTGGCGGGGGGATGTCAACAGTTTGGCACAGTTCCGAAATAACAACAGGGACTCACGATTGTGAGGTGCTGTTGTGAAATTGTGAAAGGGTCATGAATGCAAACCCTTCTCTTTCTTTTCAAACTTCTATCCCTGGCAGTTTGCTGGGTTTTAAACTCCCAACAAAAGACAAGGGGCGTCCCTTTACTAACTTGCAAGCCAAACCTTACACAAAGAACATCTGCCCAACTTCTCCAGCACCTGGCCCACAGGCACCCTTGGCCTCGCAATGCTTCCTTATCCGGATCAGTGGTGCAGCAATTATATTTGGGTGGGACTTGCATTGATTTAGAACGGAAATTAAGAGGCTGCCTTGGCTAACACTGTCCACTGCTCACAATGCATTCAGACACAGGTGCACTGCAATCTCTTCTAGAGTTTGTTAATGTGAATTCCTTCCCACTCTGTCCCGGGCAAGACACAGGCTTGGTTTTTGTCAAAGTTAATTAATAAATGTCAGTGGCAATATTTTTCAACAGCTTTGTGGTGGACTGGTACCTTAAAACCTTCTTGAGTTATTGTAAATAAGCTGGTTGATTCCAATACCAAATATCTCTGTTTAGTTTTGGCAATGGTTAACATATTCAAGAGGAGAAGAAGTTGGATGGACAAATATTGGTTGCCAAACTATTGAAGAGCCTAGACTAGTTTATGATTAATCCCACTGCCAACTGCCTGATAAATTGTGAAGCTTTTATCTGAGTCCTCTGATGATCGTATATTTTTAATTAGGTAGCAGAGGCAAAAGATCAATCTGACATAGAAAGCACACTACTGTACAGTCCCATCAAGGAATGGGATCAAAGTGGGATGAAGCTGGAAGATTTGGGGAAGATGATCCATTGTTCCAAGGTCAAGATCAATCGCCACTCCTGTAAGGTAAGGAACTCCTCAACTGTTTCTGAGTATAGATGCTTCCAATTGGACTGATTTTGCTGACAGGAAATCCAGTCGAAAGCAAGCTTTATTACTGGGAGTTACCAATGAGGAGGGAAAGAGTGAGACGCAGGATCCAAGTCTTGTAATTTTAGGATTTTGACTCAGTTGGCAGCTCTCTTCCTAAGCCAGAAGAATGTGGTTTTAAAACCCTTCAATTGCTAAATGATAGAGGAACCCAGTCCCGTTGAAGTTTTCTTCTAACAATCAGCTGGTCACAAGGTACAATGACAGTGGTATTACGATCAGTCTACCACAGACCTGGCAAGATTAGAGAAACTGTAAGGTGGGAGAATGGCCAGGGAGCCTAGAGTCAACAAATGACACAGATGGTATTGGACCCTCATCAGGCCGAGATTCCAATAAATCTACCTGTCATACCTCCAAACCTTGGAGGGTAGCCAGGTTGGAATATGATGGGTACGTCTTCTCTAGTTGAACCAGGGCCAGACTTTTCACCCTTGGCCTCCTTCCTTCGATAGCTGCCAATCAGTAACGAGGGAGAGTCGGGTGCTAAAAACCATTGCCATTACTCGGGTGATTGCGGTTCACACGTTGTTGGACCAGAGTATGTATTATAACCTGGAATGCATCCTTTAACAACACAAAGTAACAGAATGCTCGGCTGTCCCAAAATATAACAAATCCGATAGCAAAATTGTGGGAATGTTTAGGTTTAGAAACTTGTGCTTTTCGCTTTAAGTGCAGGATTTCACAGGCTGCTTAATTCAGAGAAACACAATTCCAAGCAGAGGAAGATCTAACCCCAGTCACTTATGTCAGTTTAGTGCAATGGTATTTGTTCACAGCACATGTTCCAATGTAAGTTTGTCTGAGCCCTCGAGTTGATGAAGGATCTGTCTCTCTTCTAACAGGAAATAAATGACAGATGTTTGGTGCTCTTCCAAAACCACCTGCTTATTCCTCTCAGATGACTTCCATGGTTTCACTTACCAGGTAAGTCTTACTTAAACTCAACATCCAGTGGTATTGGAGTTATTTATTGTTCTTTCATGGGTGCAGCATTCAGGTCAGCAAAGCTAGCAGTCCAGCGCCCATCCCCAATTGCCTTCTCGAACTGCTATAGTCATAGAGTTATACAGCATGGAAACAGGGCCCTTCGGCCCAACTGGTCCACGCTAGACCAAGATGAACCATCCAAGATAGTCCCCATTTGCCAGCAATTTGGCCCATATCCTTCTAAACCTTTCCAATCCCTGTACCTGTCCAATTGTCTTTAAATGTTGTTATTGTACCTGCCCTCAACCACTTCCTCTGGCAGCTCGGTTCCATATATGCACCACCCTCTGTGTAACAAGAACAAAAGAAGTTGCCCCTCAGGTTCCTATTAATCTTTCCCTTCTCACCTTCAGCATACGTTGTCTAGTTTCTTGATTCCCCAACCCTGGGAAAAGGACTGGTGAATCCACTTTCCTCTGCCCCTCATGATTTTCTACACAAAGTCTCTGACCTCCTGGTGAAAGATGTTGAGCGGGGAGTTCCAGGACTGAGACCCCAGCTGCACTGGAGGAACAGTGATACAGTTCCAAATCATGAGGGGTGCATTACATGGAGGGAAGCATCCAGGTGATAGTGGTCCCTTGCTCCTAAAGCCCATGTCCTCTTTAGTTGTAGGGTCAAAGAGCTTCCCTGTTGCATTGGACTTGGCAAGTTATCTGAATGCGTGGGCATTGACTTGTGTCTTTAGAATCTTGATACTTCTAGTACACTTGGATTATAACGTAAATTATTTAACTTTGGGATCTTGTTTCTGTACCCCCACAGTTCCTGAAGAAGTGTATGAGAGATCATAAAACAGAACGCTGGAAGAACTCAGTGGGTCAAGCAGTGTCTGTGGAGGCAGGTGTATGTTGACAATTCAGGTAGAGACCCTGAGTCATCTTGACCCGAAATGTCAAACTTAGACCTTTTGCTCTCCACAGATGCTGCATGAGCCCATTCTGTTTGTTGTTTCAGATTCCAGCATGTACTGTCTCTTTTGTCTTCAGTGTATGAGGAATCTCAAGTCTCTTGGGGATCCATTTAACTGATGTCAACGTCCAAAAATTACTCTTATCCTGAAGCATTCCTGTCTGTTTCTCCCCTGTAGAAACTCTGGCAAGGGAGAAGAGGGCTTACCACTTGAAGATTTCTATGCCACAGCAAGCGTTCACATCAGGAAACTGTCCTCTTAATGAGTGATTTTATTCTTCCAATAGAGAATAATTGCAGGCTTGGGATTTATGATTTCCCAATATGTGTTTTGAGTTGGAAGTAAATTCTCTCTCTTATACCCCACCATTCCCCTCCTACAAAGTCCATGCACTCTTATACACCCCAGGGCCTCTTTGAACAACCTGCCTGAGGCTGGCAGCAATCCTTGAGGTATAGACTTTGAGACTGGCCTGTTTGACATCACAAGTTAGTGGACAAAGAATTTCAAACAAGTTGAATCACTCATGAATACAGCAATAACCCATGTGTGACTCCACATTGTCCTTCCTGTGTACAGGGAACGCTGCCTTTAGCAGGGATTTCCGTACATGATGTGAACAGAACCAGTGGCAGTTCTGGACAAAGCCATGCATTTCAAGTCACAGGTAGGTGGCCAGTGTGTAAATGACCCAGTGAAAGTGTCGTTCTTATTTATGCTTGACAATCAATATTGAAGTGCCAACTATTCATCAAAGATCACAATTAACAGAGGTTTTATGTGACTAGTTTCTCTTTAATGAGTGATTTAGGTTCATCCCCAAATTTTAGTTTAAATATTTTGTTCACAAAGAATTTTTTTTCTCTTTATTTCCAAACACTCTACATCTGTGTGGCAATTTTCATGACAAAGACTCTTTCGTGCAGTCTGCAGTCACATCTATTAATCAAGGAGAATCCCGGAGTAACATAGCACAGAAACAGGCCCTTCGGCCCAACTCGTCCATGCCGACCAAGATGCTCATCTAAGCCAGTCCCATTTGCCCACGTTTGGCTCATTTCCCTTTAAACCTTTCCTATCCATGTACCATTTTTTAAAAATGTTGTCTTTTAAGTGTCTTTTAAATGTTGTTATTGTACCTGCCTCAACCTCTTCCTCTGGCAGCTCATTCCATATACCCACCACCCTCTGCGTGAAGAAGTTGCCCCTCAGGTCTCTTTTAAATCTTTCCCTCTCACTTTAAACCTATGCCCTCTAGTTTTTGATTCCCTTTACCATGGGAAGATGACTGTGTGCATTCACCTTTATCTATGCCTCTCATGATTTTGTACACCTCTATAAGATCACCTGTGTTCCAAGGAATAAAGTCCTAGCCTGCCCAACCTCTCCCTATAACTCGGGCCCTCGAGTCCTGGCAACATTCTTGTAGTCTTTGCAGCTAATGCGTCAATACATTCATCATGATGATGTCAAAATCATCACCCCTTTTGCAAATGTATCATGATCTATCAGTTACATTGAGCATCATGAGTCAATGTTGGTGATGACAGCCTTTGCCAGTGACTGGAATATTGATCCTGGATGATTATGCAATCTTTAAAAGGCATGAGTGTGATTTGAGGCTGGTATCTTATCCGAGGATTGAGATGATGATCCTACAACTCTTGAGCTCTGTCCTTGCTGGTTAGAGTTCAGCTTGAGCTCCACTGTGTGATTTGAATTGTTTAATCTGCTGGAAGATCCATTATCTTGGAGACCTCTAGCTGTTCAGTAACTCGCTCATTGGTATCTCAATAATTAACTCTTCACTGATCACAGACAAAATGATGGCAAGATCTAATTTGTACAATTCCGAAGGTAGGCCTTCTGACAAGCAGGCAAAATATTTCACTTCAGAGCAGGTCTCTGTACAACAATTGGGATTTGTCTCAGGCTTTGTTGTATAAAAGAAGTCTCAAAGTGCTTCACAGTTATGGGGCAAAATTTGACCCTGAGCTATTAGAATATATATTAAGGCAGAAAAGTGTGGTCAATGAGGTAATATTTACAGGGTGTCTTATGAGCGATGTGGAGTGGGAAAGTGGAGTGGTGTGGAGAGGTAGAGTTTAGGGCTGAGGTGGCCAATGGTTGTGCTGAATGTCATAAATCTTCTAATATTCCTTGAAAGTGGGTCAGAGTTGGTGGAGATCAGCATTCTTGGGCTTTTAGGATTACTGTGGTAGTAGAGTTTGGTAGAAGTGTATGATAGCCTAGATGCCAAGCTACTAGAGCAGCAGGAAGAAGCCTGGACCACTGATTGGAAATGTTAGATCCAGTTGCTCTTGACAGCTGAGGAATTTAGTTTCGAGTGATTATCTAAAATAACAAGCTAATTTCAGTAATGGTGATCTTCGAACTACCTGAAATCAGGTCCTCCCCGACTTATGAACACCTGACGTATGTACAGCCCATACATAGGAACGAGCATCTGGAAAACCGTTGGGATGGATTTGCCGGCTGCTGCAGGGCTGCAGGCATCTTCTGCTGCATGGGAAGCTGGTTCGTGGCTGCAATTCTGACTTGCTGGTTGTTCGGGTTACAAACAATTCACAGGAATGGAACCTCCTTGGTAACCTGAGGAGGACCCGCAACCTTAAAACTCATCTGGATCACATCTGGAGGGGACCTTGTCATCCTTGCCCAGTAAGGCCTGTACGTGACTCCAGACTCATTGATGTGGTTGACTCTGAAGTGGCCAAAAAGACAAACGGGAATCGACAATAAATGATGCTCTTCAATCTGACACCCAAGTACTGTGAACAAATAAGGTACAAATAAAGCTGATACATAAGTAAACCTGACACCTTTCACTTATCATGATTCCAGGCCCATTGTTACACCCTTTTACTGTCTACTGCTCAACGAAAGAGGAAGTGAAGGAGTGGCTTTACTACCTTAACAGGCAGAGGGAAGAGAACAGCAAGATACCAGGAACATCTTGGGTACCCACATCGAGGAGCAGTGATGTAAGTTTATTTTCAGAACCAGGTTTATTATCACTGACATATGTCGTGAAATTTGTTGTTTTGCGGCGGCAGTACAGCGCAAAGACATAAAGATGTAAAAATTACTGTAAGTTACAGAAGTAAATAAATAGTGCAAAAGAGGAATAATGAGGTAGTGTTCATGGGTTCATGGACCATTTAGAAATCAGCTGACTTTTTCACAAGAATTTAGGGTATTTTGACTTGGAATGGTGGGTGATCACTGCAAGTGAGAAATGGTATTGGTATTGGTTTATTATTGTCACTTGTACCGAGGTACAGTGAAAAACTTGTCTTGCATACCGATCGTACAGGTCAATTCATTACACGGTGCATTGAGGTAGTACAGGGTAAAAACAATAACAGAATAAATGGATGTGAGTTGAAAGGGGAATGTGAGTCAACGGGCATTTCTTGCGACTGGTAATCTGATTGGTTCCTCCTGTAACAAGCAAAGCAGGAATGGGGCTGCACAATGGAGCAGCTAATGGGGGTCACTGCCTAGCAGCTCGAGAGACCAGGGTTCAATCCTGACCTCGGGTGCTGTCTGCATGGATTAGGAACATTCTCCCTGTGACTGCTTGCACTTCCTCTGGGTCCTCCCACATCCCAAGGACCTGCTGATTGGTGGGTTAACTGACCACTGTTAATTGCCCCTAGTGTGCAGGTGGGTGGCAGGAAATTTAGGTGGAACTTGACCGGGATGTGAAAAAAGAATGGTTATAGGGAAATAAGTCTGGGAGTGGTCTGAGAGCCAGCATGAAGGGCAGAATTGGCTGATGTAAATTGCCCCTAGTGTGTAGGTGGATGGTAGGATCTGGGGGGAGTTGATGGGGACATGGGAAGAATAAAAAAAAATGGGAACGTGGGAAGAATAAAAAAATGTTAGTGAAGAGGTGGTTGACGGCTGGCATGGACTCGATGGGCTAAAGGGCCTGTTTCTGTGCTGTAGCTCTTCATGGCTCAATGAGGAATGAGCTTCTCTGCCTCTTGCAGTTGCTAGAGTTCCGTTGCCACCGGTGATAGGCTCAGGAGGGTTTACCAGCTCACCAGCGAACTTCCTTCAGCTGTGCTTCACTCTTACCTCTCTGTGGGAAGGTACTGGGTTAAAGTCCCTCTCCAGCACTCAAACATTGGGTGATGCTTCAGAGTACTTGGGGGAGGGGGGTGGGGAGGGAGGGTGCTGCATTTCTGGAGGTGCCACCTCTCACTTGTGAAGTTTAGCTGAGGCTTCCTGAGGTCTGAGTGATAAGTAAAAGATCCCACTGCAGTACCTTGAGCAGTAGACATGTCCTGGCCAATGGTTGTCCCTTAGTCAACATTGTCACATAGCCATTTGCAGGATCCCAAACCGATTTCCCGCATTGCGACAGCGACTTCCTCTCCTATCAGCTTTCACCATCTGCAGCTCTTTGTCACCTCCACCTCTCACCTCCCACCTCCCAACCTCTGTCACTCTGCCTATCACCCCCCCCTCACCTGCGTCCACCTATCACCTGCCATCTCTTGCCCCAACCCTTCCCCTCACCTTTGTAAACCAGCTCTCTCCCCTCTACTCTTACAGTCCAGATGAAGGGTCTCGACCCAAAATGTCGACTGTCCATTTCCCTCCACAGACGCTGCCTGACCCGCTGAGTTCCTCCAGCATCTTGTTTGTTGCTCCAGATTCCAGCATCTGCAACCTCTTGTGACTACACCTCATTTGTTAGGGATACGTGGAAAGCAAAATCAGTGCAAGCTTTCCTTTCTTTCAAGCGGCAAAGGGCACAGCTTTTGTCTCCCTTCCTCTGCCCCAAGCTGAAAATTTCGGAAGGGTTCAGAGAGAGGTTGGAGCTTGGTAAAATTGGCTTGCAGCAGAGGAAGATTGTGAAGAATGTCACACTGCCATTTCAGATTGGGGCCTTGCTATTGACAAGTGCTAAGGATATTTTATTCATGACACCAACGTGTTACAGTACACCAGCTGCAAAAGCCCAGGCAGAACAGGAGCTTTCAGGAGAAAACTATCCATGTGCCAGTGTGTGCAAGAGGGTCAAGTATGTTGAACCCTGAGGTGGAGCTGCCCTATAAATTGGGAAACTTGAGCTCTGCTAGTCCCGAGGCGTCTTTTTCACAAAGGCCGTTCCCTACTGTAACCCGGCCTTATCTCTGCTTTCCTTTGTGGTGATCTTAAGCACAAGTCAAGGCTTCGGCAGCTAGGGTTACCGAACCTTCCATCAGCTCCCCAGGTTAAATGACTTGTCAGCTATTTGAGCAGGGCAGAGAGAGAATTATGATAAGTGTGTGAGCGAGGGATCTCCCATTGTCGCTGTCGGGTATGTGAACCGGTAAAGAAATGCAAGCATCAGTTCTTTATGTAGCTGCGATATATCTATAGCTAGTCCTTTGCTGCAAGCATTCCAAGCTTCTCAAAGTAATCACCTTGCTGGGCTAAATCATTGTGTTTTTCCTGTTGTCAAATGGGGCAAATGTCTCGTTCTCATCCCTGACTCGCTCATGGTACAGAAATAAAAGCATTGAATGTATCTTTCCACAATTATTAATGGTCACTGTTGTGCTTCCATTCTGCTTTGAGGGCTCAGCTCAGGTAGACAACCTGGATGGCATGGACAAGTTGGGCTGAAGGGCCTGCTTCTGTGCTGAATAACTCCACATGTCCAGCTAAGTAAGCTCACCAGCACCTCTACTTCCTCAGGAGGCTACAGAAATTCAGCATGTCCCCTTTGACCCTCACTAATTTTCATCAATGCACCATAGAAAGCATCCTATCTGGATGTATCACGGCTTGGTATGGCAACTGCTCTGCCCGTGACTGCAAGAAACTGTAGAGAGTTGTGGACACAGCTCAGCACGTCACGGAAACCTGCCTCCCCTCCATGGACTCTGTCTATACTTCTCACTGCCTTGGCAAGGCAGCCAACATAATCAAAGACCCCACTCACCTGGGTCATTCTCTCTTCTCCCCCCTCCCATCGGGCAGAAGATACAGGAGCCTGAAAGAACATACCACCAGGCTCAAGGACAGCTTCTATCCCACTGTTATAAGACTATTGAACAGTTCCCTTATACAATAAGATGGACTCTTGACCTCACAATCTACCTCGTCATGGTCCTTGCACCTTATTGTCTGCCTGCATTGCACTTTCTTTGTAACTGTTACAATTTATTCTGCATTGTTATTGTTTTACTCAATGCACTGTGTAATGAATTGACCTGTACAAACGGTTTTTCACTCTACCTTGGTACAAGTGACAATAATAAACCAATTCCAAATTCTAGATTAATGCGACCATGAACTAAAGAGAACTTATTACCACAACGGGCCATTGTGTGGACGACTTCATTTCTGCAGAGCAAACGGGTGTATGGCAGAATCGTAGGATTGTTTTGGCATAGAAAGAGGCCATTGGCCCTTTATCTGTGTTGGCTTCTGATGATACAAGCCCTTCCGTCCTCCCGCCCTCAGTTCCCCCATGGCCCTGTAAATTTTACTCTCTCAAGTGCTGATCTTATTTCCTCATGGAGGCACGGATGGATTCTGTTTCCACCACCCCCACAGGCAGTGAGTTCCTCCAAGCTTTCCTGGAATCTCCTTTACGTTATCTGCCCATCAATTTAAAGTCGTAGTCCTTCCCCTTGAGAGCCACTCACTAGTGGGATCGGCTTCCTTCTATCTAACTTCTCTCGTCCACCTCTATCATATCTCCTCTCAGCCTGCTCTGCCGTGTGTGGGCTGATGGTGGTGCAGCTGGTAGAGCTGCTGCCTCACGGCTCCAGTGACCCGGGTTCAATCCCAGCCTCTGGTGCTGCCTGTGTGGAGTTTGCACGTTCTTCCCTGTGACTGTGTGGGTTTCCTCCGGGTGCTCCCGTTTCCTCCCACATCCCAAAGACGGATGGGTTAATTGGCTGCTGTAAAGTGTTCCTGGTGTGCTGGTGAGTGGTAGAATAGAACATTGAAGAATGCAGGATAGGGACAGGCCCTTTGGCCCACGATGCTGTGCCGAATCAATAACCTGGGGGAGTCAAAGTCAAAGCTGAGTTTATCACCTCCTTGGACTGTCTTTAACTCTTGCTGCCTTGGTGAAGCAGCCAGTATAATCAAAGACCCCACCCACCCAGGACATTCTCTCTTCTCTCCTCTCCCATCAGGTAGAAGATACAGAAGCCTGAGGGCACGTACCACCAGGCTCAAGGACAGCTTCTATCCTACTGTCATAAGACTATTGAATGGTTCCCTTATATGATGAGATGGACTCTGACCTCACCACCTACCTTGCACCTTATTGCACTGCACTTTCTCTGTAGCTGCGACACTTTACTCTGTACTGTTGTTGTTTTTACCTGTACTACATCAATGCACTCTGTACTAACTCCATGTAACTGCACTGTGTAATGAATTGACCTGTACGATCGGTATGTAAGACAAATCTTTCACTGTACCTCGGTACAAGTGACAATAATAAACCAATACCAATATGCACAAGTCTATGTGTGCTCAGGTGCAATGAAAAACTTACTTGCAGCAGCATCACAGGCACAGAGCATCAGATAAGCAGCATTCACAAGAAAAACATAAATTAAACATAAATTATACACAATTTTTACAAGAAAGAACACAATTAGAACAAAAAAAACACTAAATTTTAATGCAAAGTGATCAAAGTGGTCATAGAGTTCATAGCTGTCATAGTGTTGCTAAACTCTGGTGATTAGGGTTGTACTGGCTGGTTCAGGCCATTAGTGAAACTAGAATCTGGGGGAATGTGGTGAGAATAAAATGGGTATTGGTATTGGTATCGGTATTGGTTTATTATTGTCACTTGTACCGAGGTACAGTGAAAAACTTCTTGCATACCGATTGTACAGGTCAATTCATTACACAGTGCAGATACATTGAGTTAGTACCGAGTGCATTGAGGTAGTACAGGTAAAAACAATAACAGAATACAGAGTAGAGTGTCACAGCTACAGGGAAGTGCATTGCAGGTAGACAATAAGATACAAGGTCCTAACAAGGTAGATTGTGAGGTCAAGAGTCCATCTCATCGTATGAGGGAACCGTTCAATCGTCTTATCACCGTGGGATAGAAGCTGTCCTTGAGCCTGGTGGTACGTGCCCTCAGGCTCCTATATCTCCTGCCTGATGGGAGAGGAGAGAAGAGAGAATGATCCAGGTGGTTGGGGTCTTTGATTATGCTGGCTGCTTCACCAAGGCAGCGAGAGTTATAGACTGAGTCCACGGAGGGGAGGCTGGTTTCCGTGACGCGCTGGGCTGTGTCCACAACTCTCTGCAGTTTCTTGCTGTCCTGGGCAGAGCAGTTGCCGTACCAAGCCGTGATGCATCTGGATAGGATGCTTTCTATGGTGCATCAATAAAGGTTGGTGAGTGTCAAAGGGGACATGCCAAATTTCTTTAGTGTCCTGAGGAAGTAGAGGCGCTGGTAAGGTTTCTTGGCCGTGGCATCGATGTAAATGGGCGTTTGATTGTTGGTGCAGAGTCAGTGGGTTGAAGGGTCTGTTTCTGTGCTGTATAACTTTATGACAAAACCCACCACCGGCATCTCCAGACTGACCCTGTAGCACAAGGGCTGACTGCAGCTTCAATCCCTCTTCAAATGCTACATGGGAATAGGTAAGTTGCAGCAGCTTAACATCACATATAAAGGACAGCACCTCCGACAGTGCTGTACCCCCTTAGTTTTATGTTAGACTCTCACAGATTATACATTCAAATTCTGGACTTAAAGTGGAGCTGTAACCTTGTGGTTCTCTACATAACAACTGCTTTGCTTACTCAGTAAGTAGATTCTTGTAGAGAGCTTACGTGAGTCATGAAATGTCAGCAGAACATTCAATCTATTACAATTTAACCCTGGAGTGTGTACAATTTACAGCCTGGTACTACGTCTGTCAGATACCAGTGTTACAGGTAAATATTGACTCACTGGTATGCTGTGCCATCTATTGCTCATTTGGCTCACTTTGTCATTCGAAGCATTCAATTGAAGTGGAACTCCATGCTGTCCGTTCTTTGACAGCAGGTATCCCAATCACGGATAGTTTGTACATTTCACCCGTTCCTTGTTGAAATCTCACCTCGTTTAGTATGGCAGTAGGGTGCCACAGTTGCCCTCGGTAAGAATGGGAAATTAACCTGCTGATAAAACAGCTGTAGACATCAGGTGGCAAAGCTCACTTTGATCAGAGAGCTGGCTTATATTGCTCAATCCAAGCTCTCAGGCAGAAAATGGTAAGAATGAGACTCTCCTGAAGAACCAAGAAATATAAATAAGAGGGATTCCTACTGGTCTGGCAATCCACACGAGTGCCAGCCAAACATTATGAACCATTATAACCTCCTCCTCCATCACCAAGTTGAGGCTAAAAGCAAACTCGAGGAGCAGCACCTTGTGTTCTGCCTGGGTAGTCTCCACCTTGGTGGCATGGACATCGAATTCTCCAACTCCCCCTCCGTCCCTTTGCTCTCTTCCTGATATCCCCAGCCCCCATCAGGGTCTCTTCCCTCTCCCCTACCGTCTCCATCTACCCATCACCCACACACTCGTCCCTGGTTCCCCTCCCCCTCCACTCCCCTCCTCCCTCCCCACATCCCTCCCTTGACTCCACGCTCCACCTTTCTCTCCTATCAGATTCCGTCTTCTTCAGCCATTTGTCACCTCCACCTATCACCTCCCAGCTTCTGGTGCCGTTCCCACTCTCCCCTCCTCCATCAGCCTATCAACCCCCCCCCCCTCCTCACCTGGATCCACCCATCACCTGCCAGCTCTTGCTCCAACCCTTCCCTCCGCCTCTTTATACTGACTATTTCCCCTCTATCTTTCAATCCAGATGAAGGGTCTCAACCTGAAACATCGACTGTCCATTTCCCCCTGTCGATGCTGCCTGACCCGCTGAGTTCCTCCAGCATCTTGTGTGTTACTGCATTATAATCTCATTAGGCTTGCTAAACCACCTGGAAGACTATCATTGCAATGAAAATTATGCCACTGAATCTTTCACCCAAAATCCCCTACTACATGCATCTTGTCACAGATAGGTTTGTGACAAACACTAAAAAAAAGTAACATTCATATTTGTTTCTGAAGATTTTGAAGCACGAGAGAGATTTGCTGACTTACATGGCAGTTTGGGATTTGCAATTGTATAAGTTGAGCAAAGGTATAAGAACATTTTTGGAGACACCCAGCAGCACCTGTGGAGAGAGACAGAATTAACATTTCACGTCGATGATTATTCAGGTCTATGTTTATTCCTGATTTTATTTCAGAGCTCCAGCATCTGCAGTACTTTTGCTTCTTGACTACTACGCATGAGCTAATTACAAGTTCCTTTCACACAGTGCAACTCTCTGGGACAACACAGCAGGAACGAGGACTTGAGGACTTTGGTACTGAGCCAACCTATCCATGGAGGTGAAAGGACTAGCGTCAGTTCCCTGGGTAACATCATCTGGATATCAGAAGTAAAGATGCAACACTTGCCCTCTCAGGTACAGGGATCTGCATGAGTGATATAATTGTCGGGTGGGGTTACCAGCTCTGTGCACCTGAACTCCTCCCTCCAACCGCCTCGCTCTGTCAAACTGCGTAACCTCTATGTCCCTGTAGACTCCAGCATGAACCTTGCAGCCCCAGTCAACATAACAAGCCCATCTCCTTCCTGAGGGGCAGGCTGGCCTGAGAGTGCAAAAGCTATTTACCGGGAATGTTGCCTGGAGTGGAGGGCTGTGGTTATAAGGAGCGATCGGATAGGCTGGGTTTATTCTCACTGGAACGTAGGAGGCTGAGGGGTGACATTAGAGTCATAGAGTCATACAGCACGGAAACAGGCCCTTCGGCCCAACTGGTCCATGCCAACCAAGGCGCTCACCTAAGTTAGTGCCCTTTGGCCCGTATCCCTCGAAACCTTTCCTATCTGTGTACTTATCCAAATGTCTTTTAAATGTTGTTACTTGCTACCCAGTTGCTATGCAGCACAGAAACAGGCCCTTCGGCCCAACTCGTCCATACTGACCAAGCTTCCTGACTGACCTTATTGAGGTCTATGAAACCATGAGGGGCATAGATAGGGCAAATGATCAGAGTCTTTATCCCAGAGCAGGGGAGTCTAGAACTAGAGGGTACAGGGTTAAGGTGCGAGGCAAGAGATTTAAAGGCGATCTGAGGGAGTAGATTATTCAGAGAAAATGATGGAGGCAGATACACTACCAATGTTTAAAAGGCATTTGGACAGGTACATGGATAGGAAAGGTGCAGAGGGATACGGGCCTAATGTGGACAAATGGAATTTGTTGTGGTTAGACACCACATTCGGTCGTGTGGATTGACGTGGGCTGATTCTATGGTTCCATAATTCCATCCACGACAAGGAAAGGTGTCTTAATTTGCAACTCATACAGTAGCATAATTGGCACAGTTTTTATTAGTTCAGGTTGCAAGGGACTGAAGTGCAAAGATAACTGTTTATTAACAGGCCAGTCTTCCAATAAACACTGCCTTGTGATGAATGCACCTTAACACTGGACACACCTTGTATACACACTGATTGGCTGTATATTATACAAACCATTTTACAATGATAACATTTTAATCAGGGATAAGCTAATCTGAGCTTTCTGCACATGTTTTCGTTGTTATTTCCAGCCCTACCAGCCCCCGAGATCTCTGCAGTTGGGACGGCGTTGGGTAAGAGAGGGTGGGAGAGAGGGGGGAGTACTGTGGGAAAAGGTGGGCAGGGACCACCCTCTCCAGAACTATTCTGCACTTTGAAGGTGTGCTTGTAATCTCTTGTGTCTAATACGTGCAGACAGTGCCCTTCTAAAAGCAGCCCAATTCGGATTCTTTTCTGTGCTCCCCCAATTCCGGCCACCGGTACCACTTTCCATGCTCCTTGGCTGGTGGATGTAACTGCAGCTGCATGCATCAAATTCTGCAGAATTCCCTCCCTAAAACTTCCTTCATTTCACTGCTTTGACCTGCTTTAATAACCTCCTTAAAACTTGCTTACCAGTCCTAACATCTCCTTAGGTGGCTTGGTGTCAATATTTCTCCTTTCTATATTTAATATTTCCCAATGCCATCAATGCCAGTTCACAGAGTAATCCCATTCCCCTACAATTTATTTGATTTGTGCTCCTCTGAAGTGCGTTATGATGTTGTATTGTGTTAAGGGCACCAGATGAATTCACATTGTTGTGATGGTGTTGAACAGCAGTTAGAACGATGTCCTGGTACCATTTAGAATCTGGATTTGAAACCATTTGCCGAGAGCCTCCTCAGTGCCTTATCTTAGTTGGGTATTTGTGCCTTCAGCCCAGTTAAAGTCAAAGTCAAAGCAAGTTTGTTGTCAGATGCACAAGTCCATGTCTGCACAGGTGCAATGAAAACTTGCTGGCAGCAGCATCACAGGCACATAGCATCACAGACACAACATTCACAAGAAAAATATAAATTAAACAATTTTTACAAGAAAGAACACAATTAGAGTCAAAACTAACAAAGTCCATTATAATGCAAAGTGATCAAAGTGGTCGTAGTGGTGTAGTGATTAGGGTTGTGCCAGATGGTTCAAGAACCGACTGGTTGAAGGGAAGTAGCTGTTCCTGAACCTGGTGATGTGGGACTTCAGGCTTCTGTACCTCCTGCCCGATGGTAGCTGTAAGGTTAAACCACAAGTCAGCAGTGAGTACTTGTTGATACCAATTAGCAGTGGCACTAAGTTGAAACACGGTGACTTGTGAGGAGGTGGGTGGTGTAGATGGTCATCTTCTGAAGCTGGGCCAGGAGGAACCTGCATAAATCATACCTTCCTTGGCGGTGTTCAATGCAGGGACTGTGTACCTGAAATACAAAATAATTACACCTCTTAGACAAGAATGTTCTTACTTTTGAACGGCAGGCTTGTAGATGAGTGAAGGATAGATGGGTTGGTGGAACCAATCACCAAAGATCCAATACCTATGCAGAAACTTCTGTGGTTGGAAGATCATGGGGGCTTTCTGGCCCCTGGATAGTCCCTACACACAGCAGGCACTTGCAGATCTGGTGGGAGGGGTGGGTTAGGGATGGGGGTGAAGTGATTCAGAGTTCTCTCAAGCTTATAGAGCTCCCAGGAATATGTGGCATATGGCAGTGCAGTGTCTGAGTTATTGGACAAGCATCCAGATGATGGGAACATGGTTCTGGATACACGAGATCAAAGCCCATCACAACATCAGGGGAATGCAAGTTCCTGTAGTTAAATAAATCTGGTGGCCACAAAACAACCAGATGTTGTTTATAAGCACATCTGGTTCAGCAATGACCTTCAGAAGAGGAAATCAGCTCTTATTAGCGGTCTGGTCTATGCATCACTCCTGGTCCACAGCACGAT
Organism: Pristis pectinata; assembly: GCF_009764475.1. NCBI lineage: Eukaryota > Metazoa > Chordata > Chondrichthyes > Rhinopristiformes > Pristidae > Pristis > Pristis pectinata. Next base: position 28,219,456 of record NC_067430.1, read on the forward strand.
AGTTGACCCTTCACTACCCTCTGAACTGGCCCAGCAAGTCACTTGGGGTAATGAGGGATGGGCAATAAATGCTGGGTCTTGTCATTGGTGTCTACAAGGCAGGGAATAACCTGCACCTAATGAAGCCAAGTTGTGTGCTACTATCTCCACAGGAGAAACATGATCGTCTCTTGGTCCTCTTCCCAACATCGCTCCTCATCCTGTTGCAGGACGACCACGCCCTTTATTACAAGGTAAACGATGGCTCCCATCCAGAGAGTTTCTGCCTTGGCAGCTGTTGAATGCACTGACTTTCTCCAACATGTACAGTCACATTTATTCAAAGAAGATGGTTCTTCTATTCACTCAGATGATTTGTTCTTTTCTTGTGGCGTGCTGTATAACCCTGGAACACTTTGGTTCCCAAAATCTTTTCTTCCACCTACAGCCAAGATGTTTAAATCTCACGCTTGGTATCAATTAATTGATGATTCACGACTTTCCTAAACTCGACATTGTCCTGAGCTAAGAAACGAGTAACAGAGAATTGCAGAATAAATTGTGTCGAGGTGCAGTGGTAGTTGTGGACGTAAATTGCACTCTATTATATCTCCTTAACCTTGTCAAATGTGTTTTCAAGCATTGAAATTTCATTGGCGATTAAATGCATCATATTTAAGATGATGCAATGTCCTTCAGCACAACTAATTCAGGTATCAGCTGTGGTCCAGTTGTTGGATTTTCACTGCACGTACCAAAGGGTGTGGGTCCAGAGGCTTGAGTACATAATCTAGGGCTGACTTGTCAGGGTAGTACTGAGTGAGAGTGGCACTTTTGGAGAGGCAGTACTGAGGGAGGGCTGCACTATTGGAGGGATGTTACTGAGGGACAGCTGCACAGCCAGAGAGACAGAAGTGAGGGAGAGCTGCAGTGTGTATTGAGACATTGCTGCACTGTTGGAGAGACATTACTGAGAGGTTGCTAAAGTGTTGGAGCAACAATACTCTGGAGAATCAGCATCTGGGGAATCCTATAAAGGCTGATGCATCTCCCTACCTCAGATGCTGCCTGACCTGCTGAGTGTTTCTAGTATTTTCTGCTTTTATTTCAGATTTCCAATATCTGCTGTTTTTTTTCATTAACAGTTAGTTTTATGGCCATTTGTGATAGGGTAATGTTTTCTTGCATTAAGTGTACTTAGTGGGCTGTAAACCACTTCAGGATATCATAAAGTCTTTAAAAGGTGATATAGTACTTCAAGAATATCTTCCCCTTTATAAGTGCATGCCCTGTGAGTAGGGAGCCACAGGGAAGGCCTGCCCAGGTTATCAGAGCTAATTCAAATAGAGTGCTTTATGCCCAGGGCACAAAGAGTCACAAATTCCCAGAACTTTCCTTGGAACTGGAGATGGAGACATTTGGTCCACCAAATCTGTGCTGGACCTCTGAAAGAAATGAGGGAGGACGGAGGAGCGTGAGGAACATGGAAAGAGTGACACAGATGTCCCATAATTGTTTCCTTTCACGGTGAAAGTCCAATAGCATTAATTTTGTTTTATCAGTCCTTTCAGACAGTAGAACAGTAGAAGATAAAGCGTGTGTTTGTGACAGGTTAGTCAAAGCTGCCTTCTTAGCACAGGGGCAAACGTCAACGCTGACATTACTTCCTTATCTTTAATAGCTGGCGTTACCTTGTTAGTATTGAGGTTTATTGAGAAGACAAAAAGCAGGAAATCAGCAAGGCTGGACCGTATTAGATGAGGTGAATAAAGAGTTTGTGATGAGCCCATGCTGAGAGCTTTACAGCCTTTGGTTGATCAGTAAGTGAAGGATGGGTGGGGTGAGGTGCCAATTAATTTAAGAACAGAATGATTTCAGAGAAAAGAAAGGAGCTCATTTTGTAATGAAAAATTTTGATGTCTGCACCACAAAGCCTGTCCATCATCTACAAGGCTCGGGTGAGGAGTGTGATAGAACACCCTCCACTTGCCTGGATGAGTGCAGTTTCAACCACACTCAAGAAGCCCGACACCACACAGCACATGGCACCCCATCCACAACCATTCACTCAGTAGCAGCAGTCTGTACCATCTACAGGATGCACTGCAGCAATTCCCCAAGACTCCTGAGACCTCACCTTCCAAACCCACCACTTCTACCAGCTAGAAGGACAAGGGCAGCAAAAGCCCGGGGAACACCACCCCCTGGAAGTTGCTCTTCAAGCCACACCCCACCCTGACATGGAAATATATCGCCGTTCCTTCACCGTCACTGGGTCAAAATCCTGGAACTTCCTCCCTAGCAACATTGTGGGTACACCCACACCTCAAGGACTGCAGTGGTTCAAGAAGGCAGCCTACCATCACCTCAAAGGGCATCTAGGGATGGGCAATTAAATGCTGGCTCAGCCTCCGAAGCCCACGTCCCTTGAATGATTAATAAAAATACATTGCAGTCAGCTTAATGCATTTATTCTATTCTGTGTTTGTTTACAGGGGGAGCTTCCACTCAATGCTATAACAATATCAGAACAGGATGCATCTGATGGTGATTCAAGCACATTGTTAATAGAAGGTAGGTGGACTAACTCTGTCCACGTTGAACAATAACTTGTACCTCTATTGCATCTTAAAATTGCAAAGGTGCTTCGCAGATGCATAGCTAGGAGATATTGAAAAGGTGAAAAAAAGCAAAACAACAAATTTCACGACATATAATGAAGTGATAATAAACCTGATTCTGATTATGAAAAGTTAGTGAAAGAAGGAGGTTTTAAGAAGATTCTTAAAGGAGGAGAGTGAGGGCTCAAGATTTGGGGATGGGATTTGGGCGCCTACGGCACAGGTTGCTGAAGACGCAGCCACCAAGGGAAACCGGGGATATGCAGGAGGTTCGAAATGGAGTTCTGGAGGAGATTACAGGTTTGGGGTTGGGATGGGAGAGGGATGGAGTGGTGGGGGAACTTGAAAACAAGGTTCAGAATTCAGCGCAAAGCAAAAACATCAATTATCAGTTCATAGAAGAAGCAAAGGTTGGCACCTGTGCCTTGGGAAGAGAGATGTGGGGGGAGTGCAAGGTGTGGTGGAGGTGGGAAGTCTGGGATGTGTGGTGTGAGTAAAGGTTTGTAATATGGTCGAGGATATGTCAGTCCTCGGCCTCGTCCACTGCCAGGAGAATTCCGAGTGCAAACTGGAGGAACAGCACCTCATTTTTCGTCTTGGAGCCTTGCAGCCGAACGGCATGAACATTGAATTCTCCCACTTTAAGCAATCCCCACCCCCCCTTCCCCAACCCCACCCCCAACCATGCCTCCTCTTTTCTTCCCTTTCTTAGCCTCTCTCTCTTTTTTCCTACACTTCTTTTTTTCCTCCTTACCTTTGACCCATCCCCCAGTGGATCTGCTCTCTCCTCCTCCCCCGCACCTGCCCATCACTATCTCTTACCTGCATCTACCTATCACCACCTTGTGCCCACCCCACCTCCCCTCTTTTGTCCACCTATCACTGCTCTGCTTTTCCCTCCTATATATTGGGCTTCCCCTTTTCCTATCTTCAGTCCTGAAGAAGGGTCCTGACCCGAAACGTTGAGCGCCTGCTTTTCTCCACGGATGCTGCCTGGCCTGCTGAGTTCCTCCAGCATCATCGTGTTTTTCATTCTTCAAGGTTTGTAATGTAGTGAGATAGGAGGATGGAGAATAAATGGGTTGTGGTCCATTCATATAACAACATAAATCCATGATTCCGACTGATCTGAAGGAGTACAGGGGTTCGAGAATGTGGCTCACATCACAGCCAATTTCTCCAAGGTAGTCAATTAGGGATGGTCAATAAATGCTGGCCTCACCAGTGATGTTCACATCCTGAATATTGGATCAGTAAAAAGACCTTGGCTCTGATTTGTTCTTTGCAGTAATCTGATATGACTTGCCCAACATATCAAAGCTCCTAAGACATTTGCTCTCATGGTAGCTGAAGCCACCAAACTGATTACTGGTGCATCCTGGTTCCCTGCAGTGTGAAGTGTTGAACATACTCACCAAGACTCTCAAGCTCCTACAAACATGACTGTTTATCCAAATTGATAAACATAATTCTCGCAGCACGCAAATCCAAAGAGATCTAGGAGATTCTGCAAATAATGTTGTAAGCTGAAGAGCAGTCAACCATATAACCCTATACTGAAAGAGGTATTGGTCTTAATGTAACAGTTATGTCTTACAACCAATACCACAAATACTACATTATCCTTCATTACACTGCCCAGAATTGAAGGTTCCACACAGCACCACAGAATAACTAATTCTTCTATCTTCATTGTCTTTAATTCTTCTTTGCATTTCAGGTAAAATGATCAACCAAATCAAGGTGTTCTGCCCCAGTAGGACAACGCACCAGAACCTAATCCATCACCTCAACTCTACGGGGGTCACAGTTCACAAATCCTCCCCGGTCATTACAGAATGTGACGATAAACACTCGTTGCGATGTCGAGACCAGGTAGGTGTAATTTATAATCCATGCAAAACGGTCAAGGACCCAACGGGAAGAATGCCCATGAATTGTCAATAACAGCTTTAAAAAAGAAGAGCGACCTGGTTTTTTCAAATAATGCTACATTCCTTATAGAATGTATAGAACAGTACAACACAGGAGCAGGCCCTTCGGCCCATAATGTCTGTGCTGAACATGATGCCAAAGTAAATTACATCTCTTCTGCCTGTACATGATCTATATCCCTCCATTCCCTGCATATTCATGTGTCTATCTAACAACCTCTTAAATACCACTATCATATCTGCCTCCACCACCACCCCTGGCAGCCCATTTCAGGCACCCACCACTCTCTGTGTAAAGAACTTGCTCAGCACATTTCCTTTTAACTTTCCCCCCTCACTTTGAATGCACGTCCTCTAGCATTAGACATTTCTACAATGGGAAAAAGATTCTGAATGTCTGCTCTATCTCTGCCTCTCATAATTTTATAATTTTCTATCAGGTCTCCCTTCAGCCTCCGACACTCCACTGAAGACAACCCAAGTTTGTCTAACCTCTACTTGTAGCTCATACCCTCTAATCCAGGCAGCATCCTGCTGAACCTCCTCTGCACCCTTTCCAGAGCCTCCACATCCTTCCTGTAATGGAGTGGCCGCAAAATCCTCAGTGCAGCCTAACCAAAGTTTTATACAGCTGCAACATGACTTACTCCTTAATTTGGGCATTTTCTGATATCATGGTAAATTATATTCTTGTGTCGGCAAATATTAATTAATTGCTTGTAACTTTCATCGCATTCTCATTGTCAGGAGATTAATGCTGTTTAGCAATGCATAAATAGTAGAGCCATTTGGATTAAATTCTTTACTCCACTATTTTAACAGTAGCATTGACTCTCTTGCAATACTTGGGTTAAAACTTCGATTACATTGCAGACAGACAAACATCATTCACTCACATTCATCCTGTGCCCAACACCATTCCCAAGCAGCTGTTCCAGGACTGTCGATTTCTATTAACAATAGTTGCTCTTGAAGATAAGGAAAGAAGCAAATTAAAATGACTTATTATCACTTACTCAGTTCGACAGCGAGTTTCCACTCATTGGCTCGATCAATTTGTAAGTGCAAAATTGACTCTGAATTAACACGTGCGGACCACGTTGATTACATGAGATCGAGGAATCTGCTACAGATTGAAACCATTACTTGGTCGTCTTGACTACTCCAGTTAGCCTCAGTCATTCCACTCGACATAAGCTTAAGACTCTATTGTGTGCACCTTAGCTCACACCAGCACAGCTCTTGATTTAAGTAGTTCATCGATTTTATAATTCTTATCCTAGACTTCAGATCCTTTCAGAGTTTTGCTCCTCCATATCTCTGTCAGCTACTCCAGTCCCATTTCTGGATATCTGTCCTCGCACGCCAACCCCTTGGTTATTGCTGAATTTAATTCCTCAATGATTGGCTGCTCTTCCTCACCTGCCAAAGCCATAAACTTTGAAACCCCTTCCCTAAACCTCTTCATCTCTCTTTAAGCTGATCTTTAAAACCAGGCTAAAATAACAATGCTGGAAACAGCTTTTTCATTGGAGCGTAGGAGAATGAGGGGGGTGATCTTACAGAAGTGTATAAAATCATGAGGGGTATAGATAGGGTCAATGCACACAGTCTGTTTCTCAGGGTCAGGGAACTGAGAGGGTGCATAGGTTTAAGGTGCGAGGGGAGAGGTTTAATAGGAAACTGAGGGGCAACTTTTTCACCCAGAGGGTGGTCAGTATGTTGAACGAGCTGCCAGAGGAAGTGGTCGAGGCAGATACATTGACAACATTTAAAAGGTACTTGGACAGGTACATGGATAGGAAAGGTTTAGAGGGATGTGGATTAAATGGGATGAGCTTCGATGGGAATCTTGGTCGGCATGGACGAGTTGGGCCGAAGGGCCTGTTTCCCTGCTGTATGACTCTATGGCTCAGCAGGTCAGGCAGCATCTGTGGAGGAAGGTCAATAACCTTTCATTAGAACTGATGTTGGGTCATTGATTTGAAACATTGACCTTATTTCTCTCCCCACAGACACTGCCTTACCTATTGAGTATACCCAGCATTCTCTGCTTTTGTCTCTGCTTTCCAGCATCTGCAGTTTTTTTTTGCTTTTCTTTGATCAAGCTTTAATTCTCCTCCCCTGATATCTCATTCTGTGTCTTGGTGTTGCTCGTCCTCCTGTGAGGAAGCCAGTGACAATGACAAGGTTAACGGCAGGACTCTTAGCGGTGTGGAGGAACAGAGGGATCTTGGGGTCCACGTCCATAGATTCCTCAAGTTTGCCGTGCAGGTCAATAGGGTTGTTAAGAAGGCGTATGGAGTGTTGGCCTTCATTAGTCGGGGTATTGAGTTCAAGAACCATGAGGTGATGTTGCAGCTCTATAGAACTCTGGTTAGACCACACTTGGAGTATTGTGTTCAGTTCTGGTCGCCTCATTATAGGAAGGATGTGGAAGCTTCAGAGAAGGTGCAGAGGAGATTTACCAGGATGTTGCCTGGATTGGAGAGCATGTCTTATGAGGATAGGTTGAGTGAGCTACGGCTTTTCTCTTTGGAGAGAAGGAGGATGAGAGGTGACTTGATAGAGGTGCACAAGATGACAAGAGGCATAGATCGAGTGGACAGTCAAAGACTTTTTCCCAGGGCGACAATGGCTAACACGAGGGGACATAATTTTAAGGTGATTGGAGGAAGGTATAAGGGGGATGTCAGGGGTAAGCTTTTTTTTTTACACAGAGAGTGGTGGGTGCGTGGAACGCACTGTCAGCAGAGGTTGTGGGGGCAGATACATTAGGGACATTTAAGAGACTGTTAGATAGGCACATGACTGATAGAGAAATGGGGGGCTATGTGGGAGGGAAGGCTAGGTAGATATTAGAGCAGGATAAAATGTCAGCACAACATTGTGGGCCGAAGGGCCTGTACTGTGCTGTAGTGTTCTACGTTCTAATTTTGCTGCATTAAAGATGCAGTATAAATGGAAATTGCTGGGACAGTTCCAACTGTAGCTTCTGACGGTACACGTGCCTGTATTCCAGCTCAACACATCGGAAAAATATGCCATACTTTTTCTTTTGCTCTCAATGACTAAAATGTTTTTCAACTCCAGTTTGTAGATAAGAGTGATCCTTTGCTGGAAACACAAGGAGGAAAAAGAAGTCCAGGACAAGTGTACGGAATCTTCACCTTTCCCCAAAAGCCAATAGAGATGATCTCTGTCTCGGAAAATCTGCCTGCCCTGGTTGCTGAGACAGAACAGCTCCTGTCCCCCGATTACTCGGAGCCCTACACTCCTCCACCACTGCGGTTCCCTGCACCGGCCGATCATTTAAATCTTCCTTCCGTAAGTGAACGTTAAGATGTTACGAGACCATTCCACAACTTCACATAAACGTGGCTGAGAATATTTCTTTTAGGTTATCAATAAGAAAGGCAAGCAAGTTATATAGCAGTGTATTAATTCCCTCAGAAACACCTTCACATTCTTATTCTGCAATTACTGAGTTAATTGAGTGCCATTGTGTAGATAACCTGTCTGCACATCGCTACAATGAAATCATTGACCAGTTAATCTCTCTTGATTGTGTTGTCTGGAAGGAAAAGTACTGGGAGAATTCCATTCCCTTCTTCAAACGGTGTTATGGAATGTTTATGCCTACATCAGCCACCCTTTCAAGCCAATTTTGGCTCTGTTAAACGTCTCACCCAGGGGATAAGAGCTCCAAGTGGGTGGTATAAAGTGCACCTTGACCAAAAAAAGTGATAAATATTTTTAAACAGAAGCAAGAGCCAGGGAAAATTTAAAGTTGTAAGAAGTCCACTTCCAACCTGGTTTGTATTATTCCGGTAGCATGCTGTTTAAGGAAGGGGAAGGAGGGAGAACATGTGCCAGTCTACATTGGTGGATCAGCGGTGGAGGGAGTTAGCAGCTTTACATTCCTTACCATATCAGATGACCTGTCCTGGGCCCAGCACATAGATGCAATTGCAAGGAAGACGCGCCAGAATCTTTACTTTCTTAGGAGGTTAAGGAGGCTCGGCTTGCCACCGAACACTCTGACAAACTTCTACAGATGTGCTGTTGAAAATACCCTGACTGGTTGCATCATGGTCTGGTACGGACTCTGCCCAATATATCACAGGCACATCTCTCCCCACCATGGGTAGTATCTACAGGAGGCACTGCCTCAAGGAGGCAACATCCATCATCAAAGATCCCCACCATCCGGGCTGTGCCATCTTCTCACAGCTGCCATTGGGCAGGAGGTACAGAAGCCTGAAGTCCCACACCACCAGGTTCGGCAACAGCTACTTCCCTTCAACCATTCAGTTTCTGAACCAACTTGTAAAACCCTCATCACTACAGTTTAGCAACACTATCACCACTTTGATCACTTTGAACTAAAATGGACTTTTTTTTGTTTTAATTGTTTTCTTGTAAAAGTTCTGTATAATTCATGTTTCATTTGTGTTTTTCTTGTGAATGCTGCTTATCTGATGCTCTGTGCCTGTGATGCTGCTGCAAGTAAGTTTTTCATTGCACCTGTGCACACATGGACTTGTGCATCTGAAATAAACTCGACTTTTGACTTTGAGTTTACTAGATTAACATTCAGAAATTTGGATCTAGAGACAGGAATTTAAATCTACCATGATAGCTGGGGAATTAAGTAAAGTTGGAACTCAGAAGAAGGCCAGTATCGGTTATGGTAACCGTGAAACTATTAGCTTTTATAAAAACAGATCCGTTTCACTAATGTTCTTCAGGAAAGGAAACCTGCTGGTTTATATATGACTCCAGACACACCAATGTGGTTGGCTCTGAAATTGCCTGACATACTGCTCAATTCAGAAGCTAAGCAGAGGTGGACAATAAATGTCATTGATCTCCATGCTCCATGATACAATGTAGTAAAAATAGTTTGACCTCTTCAGTTTCTCACTGTGTCTCTGGTATGCACTGATGAATAAAGATGGAGACACAAGAGATTTTGCAGGTGCTGGAGGAACTCAGCAGGTCAAGCAGCATCCATGGAGGGAAATAAACAGTTGACGTTTTGGGTCTAGACCCTTCCTCAGGACTGGCAAGGAAGAGGGCAGAATCCAGAATAAGAAGGTCGGTGGAGGGGGAGGAGCAAGCTAGTATGTGATATGAAGGATCTATTGCATTGGATTTGCTTAATAATCAATGGTGTTAATTGGATTAATGCCAACTGTCCTATTAGATTTTAATGTGGTTTGTTTACATTGTGTTTATTTCAGTTTACACAGAAACACAAATCTTCACCTCTGCCAGTCCGTGGGAGCAGTCTGAGGTTAGCGGGACGTAAGATGCATTCTTTGTCCCAGCCATCACCCTTATCCGGCACCACTTCAGATAACCCGCTCATTTCTGGAAACCGCCTGTCATTTGGCTATGCAGAACCATTTGCCGCTTTGAAGGCGGAGACAGCCTTTCCCTCAGACGCGTTATCTCATGGACATGTAAGTTCAGGATCAACCAGAATGTCATTGAGTGGTGGAGAAAGTTTGAAGGGCGCAGTGCTCTACTCCTGTTCCAGTCCTTATGTTTTTAGTAAATAAATGAACTAACTATAGTGATATTTCTAAATCTTCCCTAACCAGCCCAATACATCACGGGCACATCCCTCCCTACCATCGGAAGTATCTACAGGAGGTGCTGCCTCAAGAAGGCAACATCCATCATCAAAGATCCCCACCATCCGGGCCATGCCGTCTTCTCGCAGCTCCCATCGGGCAGGAGGTACAGAAGCCTGAAGTCCCACACCACCAGGTTCAGGAACAGCTACTTCCCTTCAACCATTCAGTTCTTGAACCAACCTGCACAACCCTAATCACTACCTCAGTGTAGCAACACTGTGACCACTTTGCACTAAAACGAACTTTTTTTTGTTCTAATTGTGTTCTTTCTTGTAAAAATTGTGCATAAATTTATGCTTAATTTATGTTTTTCTTGTGAATGCTGCTTACATGATACTATGTGCCTGTGACGCTGCTGCAAGTAAGTTTTTCATTGCACCTGTGCACACATGGACTCGTGCATCCGACAATAAACTTGACTTTGATTCTGACATAACACCTCTAGACAGACAGAGGCCCTGGTTTGAGACCACTACACATGGGCTAGTGAACTGTTCACATTTGATTACCCTGGAGAGAAGTGGTTCATGTATTGGCTTATTATTGTCACGTAGAATGTCATAGAGAGATACGGCATGGTCCATCTAGTCCACACCAATCATCAACCACCCATTTTACACTAATCCTACATTAATCCAATTTATTAATTTTCCCTGCATTCTCTCTGCAGGTTTTCCCTCTTTCTAGCTTAGTGCACTGTGCTGAATTATACTTTCCTTTTCTCTTGGCTCCCATGTACTGAGATACAGTGCAAAGCTTTTGTTTGCGCGCCATCTGGACAGATCATCCCATACATAAGTACATCAATGTAGTAAAAAGAAAACAGAATGCAGAATATAGTGTTATTGCAGAATGTAATGTTTAACTGAATTCATTTCTGTGTTTTTGTCCTTGTGCTCAGCACTTTGAAGTTTGTTGTGATATGGTGAAATATTTTAACCTTTCACCACTGAGCTGACACACGTATTTTCTTCACCAATTTCAGAGGGTCGACACTCAGGATCCTTTACTGAAGCGGGAACAGAGTAACAATAGGACATCAGGATCCAATGTCTCTGGGCCTTCTCCCTTCTCATCGCAGCCTGGCAGCACTGCTGTTAACCATTGTTTGTCTAACGGTGAATGTTTAAGCAACTGTTGGTCTCCAACATATGCAGAACCTTACATGCCTTTAAAGCTAAAACCAGCCCCTCCTGCAAAGCCACTTTGGTTTCGAGAGGTAAGCAAAACTTCACCGATGTCAGAACAGTGTTTGGTCAATTGTACAATGCTTTGTATTTGAAGAAAGGTGTGATGAAATTTCAGACGCCTAAGACGCCTATATATTAACCCTGGGGAAGTTTAAAGTAGCTAATTATAGACTGAAATTACATTGCTCAGTAAGAGCACTCATATGAAATGTCTATGTTATTTTAAACTGAATCCTGCAAAACCTTTAGGGATGGTCACTACAATATACTAATAATGTGCCAACATTTTTATTACCTACATATTTTATGGAGCAATTCCCAACCTTGCTTTCAGGATGGGTTTGGTTGGTAGCACACTTGCTGTTAAGAGAGGAGGATGTGGATTCAAGCCACAGTCTAGAAACCGATGTGTATAATCTAAGCTGCAATGGAACTCTGACAGTCAGGGATGGATTTACCTGGTAGAAGCAAATAAAAATATACTTCTATGAGAGCCATAGATGGGGTAGATAATCAGAGTCTTTCTCCCAGGGTGGAAATGTCAAATACTAGAGGGCACAGCTTCAAGGTAAGAGAGGGAATGTTTAAAAGAGATTTATGAGGCAATCTTTTTACACAGAGGGTGGTAGGTGCCTGGAGCACGATGCCAGGGGAGGTGGTGGAAGCAGATGTGATAGTAAAGTTTACGAGGCTGTTAGACAGACACATGAACAGGCAGGGAAAGGACGGATACGGACCACGTGTAGGCAGATGTGTCGTTTAAATTGGCATCGTGGTCGGCACAGACTTGCAGGCCAAGGGGCTGTTCCTGTCCTGTACTCTTCTATCGTCTATGATTCCGATTGGATGTAATGCCTGTGATACTGACAAAGTTGCTGAAGTGGTTGTCCAGGCTTGGGCACAACAATGAACAAAGAAAGGGTTCTGCTGGAAGAGGATGAGGGAGAAATGACGAAGGTCAATATTAGTTGGAAAATCCTGGCATGGCAATCAAGGTGATATCAAAGCGAACCGCTGTGTGACATTTTCACACAATTTGAAACGTGGAGAGAATTTAAAAAGAAGAGGGTTATTTTCATTCTTCATCACACAAAAGTGAAGCCCAGCAGTCAGCTAATGTAATAATTCCCCCGGTCTATGAATGGAGAGATGGATTAGAACAGAGAATGTTTAGCAGGTCGGGCAGTGTGTGTAGAAAGAGAAACAGAGTCAGTCAATGAACATAGAACATAGAACATAGAACACTACAGCACAGTACAGGCCCTTCGGCCCACAATGTTGTGCCGACATTTTATTCTGCTCTAAGATCTATCTAACCCTTCCCTCTCACATAGCCCTCCATTGCTCTATCATTCATGTGGCTATCTAAGAGTCTCTTAAATGTCCCTAATGTATCTTCCCCCACAACCTCTGCCAGCAGCACGTTCCACGCACCCACCACTCTCTGTGTAAAAAAAAAGCTTACCCCTGACATCCCCCTTATACCTTCCGCCAATCACCTTAAAATTATGTCCCCTCGTGTTCGCCATTGTCGCCCTGGGAAAAAGTCTCTGACTGTCCACTCGATCTATGCCTCTTATCTTCTTATACACCTCTATCAAGTCACCCCTCATCCTCCTCCTCTCCAAAGAGAAAAGGCCTAGCTCACTCAACCTATCCTCATAAGACATGTTGAATGTTGTTGAGCTTTTATCAGGACTGACCTGAAACGTTGACTCTGTTTCTCTGCTGCCTGATCTGATGAGTGTTTCCAGCATTGGCTGTTTTTATTTCAGATCTTATGGTATAATTTAAGCACTGCAGTTAAGTCATGATGCTCTTTGTGAAATACAGGGAACGTGAAAAAAAATTTGCTTGCCTTTTCAGCCTTTATCCAGACACAATTCATCACCTTTACCAGCCCATGAAGGTGATCGGAAAGTATCGCTTCAGAAGACCCTCGCTTTGTCACAGCAGCCTGGATCCTACAGCTGTAGGTTCAGAGAGGACTGCTTCTCATTGACAACTGGATACCTGGATGTCCCTCTGTCACCAGTATATGCTGAGCCCTTTGCAGAAATGAAGAAAGAGCTGGGGCCATCTGCAGTCAGATTCTCTGCAGCAGATGTAAGTGCATTTCAAATGGATACATGTTTTAACTGCAGTTTAGTTGAGCTGAGTTGAGTTAGTTGAGCAACCGATACAGCTAAAAGACAGATAAACAAGGACGAAGTGGGAACCTGGTCAAATGCAGATTACTGGGTCAGATTTGACTGGATGTCACACTGTCAAACACACAAGTCCAGGCTGGTTCGGAAGACTGAATGAAGTCCATGAAGTCCAGCAGAGTCCAGTCGTGCCGAAATTTTCCATCAGTTTATGCCAGGGAATTACCTCTCGGATCCTGGGACATATCTGAGCTGGCATGGGATCTGAAACCCCATTGATTTCAAAGGAAATTTTAGGCCAAAGCTTTGTGGGTAGTAGGGGAGATAAGTTAATTCCTTAACAAAAAATGTTTTATTTATAGGATTTTAAAATTGATTTTTGTTTAAGTTTTAAATAGTTTAAACTTTTTAGAATTACTTACTTCATTATTAATGCTTTAAAGTGTGCCAAAGGTGGTTAAAATCCGTGACAGCCTTTACAGCTGGCAAAACCCTTCCCCTAGCTTAGCCAGCTGTCAAAGGCTGTCCAGGGTGTTTTGGGGGTGGGGGGCCTCTACAGTGCACTGCTCCAGGTTGTCTTGCAACTGGGATGACTCTACTGGAGATTGCAAGGTAAGCGTGGGGCCAGGGTAACAGTAGTGCTGATTCAAGAGAAAGAGTTGGGTTGGTAAGATCTGACCACCTGAGTTTCACCCTTCCTTCTCCTCTATGGGCCATTCATTGGGCTTATGGTTACTAATTCTTATTAGTGTAGGCCTGGATTTCTCATAGATAGGAAAGGTTTCGAGGGATATGGGCCAAACACAGGCAAATGGGACTAACTTAGATGGGCATCTTAGTCAGAATGGATGAGTTGGGAAGGGCCTGTTTCATACTGTATGACTCTATGACCTCCTCTAATCTCCAATATCATTCGTAATTAATAAATGGAAATATTCAAAAGAGAACACAATTTTTAAAAGCAAAGTAGAATCCCCTCTGTTGCATTCAGGAAATTAATCTTGAATTTCTGGATCCTTCGCATCGATCCTGAAGAGTTCCCAAATATGTGACGTGTGAGGGTTATGTCTGCAACTGAAGCACTCCTGTCAGCCAGTGGACTGAACGGACTGTTGAAACTGGTCCATGGTTCTAATCTTACTCAGCACTGAGGTCAACAATAAATGTGAGAACCATCCCCGGGTAAAAGGACAACAGGAAATGGAAAGGATGCATATCACTGTTTCGATGTACATGTCACTAATAAAAAAATCTTATATAGAAGCTGTGAAATTCTGATGTTCTGACAAAGGAACTTGGACTTGAAACATTAAATGTTTCTCTCTCTGTAGATGCTGTCTAACCTGCTGAGTATTTCCAGCATTTTCTGTTTTTATTTCAGATTTCCACCATCTGCAGTTTTATAATTTTCAGTTTTTTTTAAAAAGGTGACTGTGTGGAAATCAGAAATGCCATCATATTGCAATGGAGGTTTTGTTTGTAGGATGATGTTTAGATGGTGGGGATGGAGTCCATATCCAGCTGTGCTATTTTTTCCCTGGGAAGAACATGATGGTAACATCCCTAAAGATAATCCTACTCCAGAAAATCATAGAACAAAATCATTTTTTATTACAGCCTGTCTTCAAACAAAATGATTTGTTGGATGTGAACCAATGGAGCAACGCGCTACCATCCGCAGAGGAAAGGCCATCTCTATCATCACATTGTGTATCAGAGAGCAGCTCCTGCACACACATGGACAGGAAACCAGTCAACAATCTTCTTTCCCCAACGTATGCTGAACCCTACCACTCTTTAAAGTTACAGCCAGTGCCTCCTGTGGACGGCTTCTGGATCAGAAATGTAAGTATTCTGTACAGTGAAGGTTGTTAGTGAAGTCATCAGAATCAGATCATTGAAGTCATCTTGTACAAAGGTCTATTTGTCACAACATTGAGCAAAGAGCAAGCTCACGGAGAACCCAAATGCAGTGCACTGGTACAAAACTGGTGTTGGGAATGCTTCCTCAGAACCGAACACAGGCACAACCAGAAGGAATCTTGCCTCAGGCTCTGAGGTGGAGTCCCAACACAGAAACTAGATATCCTAAGAGGATACACAGTGAAACCAGGACTGCTCTAGACTCTAGAGTTGCCTGCTCTAAGCAGCCAGGAGACAAAGTAAACCCAAAGATTGACCAATACTCTGGTAACTAGTGCTAGTGAAACCAGGGTTCTTATGCTAGTCTCCTGATGGGGCTCAGGTGTGTGTCGTTATGCAATTATTAGTGCATGGAATCCATGTGCTGCACAACGAGGCCCCATCAATGGAGCCGAATCGAGGGCCAGCACTCGGAACCATGACACTATTAAACCTCAGAGCTTTGAATGGGACGACAATGGGGAGGGGAGATTGGATTGTGGGATGGTTTTCTATGTACCTGACAAATCCTTTGATTCTACTGTCTATTTCAGTCAGTTCTGTTGTGGGGATGACCTCTTTAAAATGAACAGTAGAAACATTGGACTGTATCAGGCCACTGATGCAAAGGCCAAGGAAAATTAATCTTCTGAAGAACAGATTAACCCCAACTTGCACAATTTATTTCACCTTGACTCATTGACCTGCGTGTGTATAGTCTATGAACCAATGACCTCAGCACCTCACCCTACATTTTTACATTTAACTTAACATCTCAAGAAATTGTTCAACTACATCAGTGAAGCACAGTAATGTGTTTTACCATCCAAGTTTCAAAGGAGTCTCAAAAGATTTAATATCCTCCTTTGATTGTTATCCACATGACCAGTGAATTTATATCAGCTGTTATTTAAGGAAACGGGAACTGTGGTGGGAACAAAGCAAGACTGCAATTTGTGACTGATTTATACCTCCACAGTGTGTGAAGCAACATGTCAATTTTAAAACCCTCACCTATGTTTTAAAGTACTTCCACACTCTCACACCTTATACCTGTAATCTTTTCCAGCTCTGAGCTCTCTACACCTCCCCAATTTTGGCTGCTTATTCACCTCCATGATTTAACCGTTCTGTCCTCGGTGGCCTTGAATTAAGCTACTGAGAACCAAGGTCAGGGATTCCCTCCCTCTTCACCTCTCTTTCCTCCTGGAGATGCTGTGAAAGCCCCTCTTCAACCAGTCTTAAATTTCTGTTTGAGCACACTCCTGCGAAATGCTTTGGTCACTTAAGGTGTGAGTTGTTCTTTTTGTTTGTTGTGCACCCTTGTCCAGGGTTGGAGTTTAGCATTTTTGTTGGTGTGCTAAATGGAGGCTGCAATTAGCAAGGAAACTGAGACATTGACAAAAATCCCAGTGGGGAAATTATAAGGGTGGATTTCATTCTTATCCAATCATTCCAGCACTGTCTGTGACATTCCCAACAGTAGATATATTCCAGGTTTGCAGCTACTGTGCTGTTTCCACTGGGAAGCAGATCAGATCCTTAAAAGGCATGAGAGTCACCGTAACGCCAGTGTACCGTGGTTGCCATGGAGACTACACTTGGGGTGGGAGAGGACGAGGGAGGAAGTGAAGGTGGTGGTGTGTGACGTGAATGGGTACCCTCCCCACTTCCCTTCTGGGACTCTGTGCTGCACATGCCACCGAGCAGCTGCAAGGTAAAGGTTCATCGAGGGTCGGAGGCCGCAGAATCTTGCGCTGAGGTGCATTGAGCAGAGATGCTTCAATCTTCGCCAAAGGTCCCTGTAAACAAAAGTGCAGAACATGCAAACAATGGTGGTAGAGTCTGTGGTAAAACACTGATACCTCAGGGAAATCGTCAGTTCATGGATCAATGCTTTCCTGCTCCTTATTTTGCTATGAGGTAAAAACGCAGGTTGTAGGTTGTGCATTGCTGCACCGAGTTCTGTTGGTAGCGTCATACTGCACAGGAACAGGCCCTTCGGCTCAACTTCTCCATGCTGACCAAGATTCCCATCTAAGTGAGTCCCATTTGTCCGCGTTTGGCCCGTATCCCACTAAACCTTTCCTACCCGTGTACCTTTTCCTATCCTGGTACCTTTTAAAAGTACCTGCCGTATAAAAGCACCTCGTTCCATATACTGACTACACTTGGATGAAAAAGTTGCCCCTCAGGTTAAACCACATTACACCTAATCTCACCTTAAATCTGGGCCCTCTAGTTCTTGATTCCCCAACCCTGGGAAAAAGACTCTGCACATTGACCCTATCTATGCCCCTCATGACTTTATACACCTCTATAAGATCACCCTCATTCTCCTACACTCCAATGAAAAATGTCCCAACCTGCTCAACCTCTCTCCATAACTCAGTCCCTCAAGTCCTGGCGTCATCCTTGTAAATCTCCTCTGCACTCTTTCGAGCTTAATAGCATCTTTCCTATAGCAGGGCGACCAAAACTGAACACAATATTCTGAATGTTAAATGGTAAACTGAGCTGAGCTGAGCATTCGCCATGTTTGATGACATTTCATTTGCAAATGACTCCAGGAAAACAACACTTGCACTGGGGTGAATTACACTTTGGAGATGTCTGGTCCAGTTTTCCAGGAGGGTTTTCCATTAGAATTGGGCAAAATCACAACAAGACGTGAATGAAATGATTTTTGTGTGTGATGTTTGCATGAGAAATGAAGAAAGATAGGTCCAATTTCCAGGCTTCCGTATTACTAAATATCTCTCTTAAGTCTCTGTCTGAAGGATAAGCTTGTATTCACAGTCATGTTGGTTATTTAAATACTGCTCAGTCTGTCCAATGTCACCATACTGAACCAGACCTCATCTTTTGCAGGAAATGCCCAGGAAAGGAAGTTCCGATTTTCCTGTCCAATCTTCCAAAGGTACAAAACCCCCTTAAAACATGATGAATAATTTTGCTTTAAGGTGCGTCCTCCAATAGGCTGCCATCTCTGGATGATCAGGTTTTGTCCAATAAGCAGGGGATCTGCAATTGACCAAACAGTATGGCTCTGACCAATGGGATGGGACATCCAGGTGTTCATGTGCTATTGCATTGTCCAATGGGAAGGGGATATCCAGGTGGTCAAGTACTATTGTGTTGTCCGGTGGGGGAGGGATATCCAGGTGGTCAAGTACTATTGCGTTGTCCAATGAGATGAGATATTCAATTGGTCAGGTACTGTGGCTCTGAAGAATAGGTTGAGATTCACAGTTTCTTAAACGTTCAAAAGACCATTGACCTGAATTATTTTATGATCTTTTATATGTGTGCTAAACAGTTCCCAGAATAGGGTGGGAATGGAAGGAAGGGAGGGGAATCTAGGTTAAAATTCAGTATGAATCACTGTCCCCTAAGAACCATTTGGAATGAGTTACCAATAGCACTGGAGCACGATGCCTGGGAAGTGCTCACCATGGTTTTAATGGGAGCAAAAGTCAAGTGGGTTTAAGTTGCTCCCAGTACCCTTGTTCGGCTGCTATGCAGAACCTATGTAAACTAAGGTTAGATTAACCAAGTCAGGATAATCTGAAGTGGTATTGGAGGAATACATGTGAAATTGCTGAATGTTTTCTTCCCAAATATTAAAAATTAATCCTGGATAGTGATTGTGATTTTGCCCTATGGGATATTACCATTGATTCCAAAGTCTGCTCCAATGGAAATAAAACTCATTCATTTCTTTTTGAATTTATAATTGAAAGAAGATCAAACAAGATAGTGTTGATACAAAGGCTAAGGTGTGGAGGGCAAGGTGACAGCACATTCCAGCTATATTGCACTTCCTTCACACCCAAGGTGTGGCATAACCTATTCACAGAACCAGTGAATCTTGGAATCTTCAGCTATTTAGCCCAACGAGTTTTTTGCTAGCTCCAAGTACATAAGAGCATATGAAATAGGGTCAGAAATAGGCCATCCGGCCCTGTCAGACTGCTCTGGAGTCAGCAAGTTCATGGCTGGCTAACCTTCTGCCTCAGCACCATTCCCTGCACTGTCCCCATATCTCCTGATCCCCTAAATATCCAGAAACCTATAGGTCTCTGTTTTGAATAAACTCAGCAGCTGGGTTTCCACAGACCCGAACATGCGTCATGGTGGAGTGAAAGTGACCCTGTAATGGTAGCCATGGTTACATTAGAGATAGAAGCAGAAGCAGGCCTCAGTCCCTTGCTCTTGCTCTGCTGTTCAATAAGATCATGGCTGATCTTTCACCTCAGCACCACGTTCCTGCACTAACCCCGAACCCCTCAATTCTTGTAATATCTAAAAATCTATCAATTTCTACCCTTAAGTAAACACAGAGAATTCCAGAGATTCGCCATCCTCTGGATGAAGAACTTTCTTCTCCTCCCCATCCTGAATGGCTGACCCTTTAGTGTGAGACTATGACTCTTTAACCAAGACATCCCTGTTGAGCCCTTTTCAAATGTTGTGTTTCATTGAGATTGCCCCTCATTCCTCTAAACTCAAGAGAGTGTAGGATCGGTCTCCTTAATCTCTCCTCACTGGACGAACTCACCATCTCCGTAATCAATCTGGTGAAACTTTGTCACACTTCCTCTATTGCCAAGTGTCACAAGTACATCCTCCCTTGGATATAAATGGCATGCAAAAGTTTGGGCACCCCTGTTCAAAATTTCTGTTACTGTGAATATCTAAGAGAGTAAAAGATGACCTGATTTCCAAAAGGCATAAAGTTAAAGATAACACATTTCTTTAATATTTTAAGCAAGATTACTTTTTTATTTCCATCTTTTACAGTTTCAAAATAACAAAAAAGGAAAAGGGCCCGAAGCAAAAGTTTGGGCACCCTGCATGGTCAGTACTTAGTAACACCCCCTTTGGCAAGTATCACAGCTTGTAAATGCTTTCTGTAGCCAGCTAAGAGTCTTTCAATTCTTGTTTGGGGGATTTTTGCCCATTCTTCCTTGCAAAAGGCTTCTAGTGCTGTGAGATTCTTGGGCCGTCTTGCATGCACTGCTCTTTTGAGGTCTATCCACAGATTTTCGATGATGTTTAGCTCAGGGGACTGTAAGGGCCACGGCAAAACCTTCAGCTTGTGCCTCTTGAGGTAGTCCATTGTGGATTTTGAGGTGTGTTTAGGATCATTATCCTGTTGTAGAAGCCATCCTCTTTTCACCTTCAGCTTTTTTGCAGATGGTGTGATGTTTGCTTTCAGAATTTGCTGGTATTTAATTGAATTCATCTTCCCTCTACCAGTGAAATGTTCCCCGTGCCACTGACTGCAACACAAGCCCAAAGCATGATTGATCCATCCCTGTGCTTAACAGTTGGAGAGGTGTTCCTTTCATGAAATTCTGCACCCTTTTTTCTCCAAACATACCTTTGCTCATTGAGGCCAAAAAGTTCTATTTTAACTTCATCAGTCCACAGGACTTGTTTCCAAAATGCATCAGGCTTTTAGATGTTCCTTTGCAAACTTCTGACGCTGAATTTTGTGGTGAGGATGCAGGAAAGGTTTTCTTCTGATGACTTCTCCATGAAGGTCATATTTGTGCAGGTGTCGCTGCACAGTAGAACAGTGCTCCACCACTCCAGAGTCTGCTAAATCTTCCTGAAGGTCTTTTGCAGTCAAACAGGGGTTTTGATTTGCCTTTCCAGCAATCCTACGAGCAGTTCTCTCGGAAAGTTTTCTTGGACTTCCAGAACTCAACTTTATCTCCACCTTTCCTGTTAACTGTCATTTCTTAATTACATTACAAACTGAGGAAATAGCTACCTGAAAACGCTTTGCTATCTTCTTATAGCCTTCTCCTGCTTTGTGGGCATCATTTATTTTAATTTTCAGAGAGCTAGGCAGCTGCTTGGAGGAGCCCATGGCTGCTGATTGTTGGGACAAGGTTTGAGGAGTCAGGGTATTTATAAAGCTTTGAAATTTGCATCACCTGGCCTTTCCTAACAATGACTGTGAACAAGCCATAGCCCTAACAAGCTAATGAAGGTCTGAGACCTTGGTAAAAGTTATCTGAGAGCTCAAATCTCTTGGGGTGCCCAAACTTTTGCATGGTGCTACTTTCCTTTTTTCACTCTAAAATTGTACAAAACAAAAATAATACACTAATCTTGCTTAAAATGTTGAAAAGAATGTTTCATCTTTAACTTTATGACTTTTGGAGATCAGTTCATCTTCTACTCACTTAACTATTCACAGTAACAGAAATTTTGACGAGGGGTGCCCAAACTTCTGCATGCCACTGTAGGGACCAGATCTGTACACAATCTCCCAAATGCAGTCTCACCTGAGCCCCATATAATTGGAGTAAGCTCCAATACGGAAAGGCCAACGTATCATTCACCTTCCTAATTTCTTTCTGTCCCTGTGTGTTAACTTTCTGTGATTTGTTTACGATGAGCACTTGGGCAGGGAGGTCAGACGTGTACAGGATACTCCAGCTGAAGTCTCACCAGGCATCACGTAATAGCAATATTTGTAGCTACCATGTCACACAATCATCCAAGTCAGGGGACAGAAAAATAGCTTTCCAAAAATTTAAACAGAACATCACCACAAAATGTCCCTGGTGAGCAATGATCCCAGTCTCTGGGTCAGCTCTTTTACAGATGAGCAAAACTCTCAGAGCGTCTGTTACCCATCCATTGTCCACCCCCCCCCCCCCCCCCCCGCTTCTGTTATCTTGAGACAGACAACCTGAATTTTGTCAGAAGTCATTGGGACTTCCGTTACCAAATGGCAGGGAGTTGGGAGTGATCCACTTTTCCAGCACTTGCTCTTAGCAATCAATCTTGCCCCAGCTTCTCAAAAAAAACCCGCTCTTCGACTGACCCTGAACAAGTGGCGGCTAAACCACTGTCCCTTGAAGGAACTACTGGAGGTGCTTGTTAACTGGGTGAAGGATCTTGTTCAGAGGTTGGGGCAGGTCACAGTGGACCAATGACCTACGGCCAGATTGCAGGTTCCTTGATTCTGGGAGTTAACTCCTGCATGGGTTAATCACACTGCACTGTGTGTTCGTTTGCTGATGGTTGGATTCCTGGTAAAATTCTGTTAATAGTTTAGCCAAGATATGTCCAAGCTCTTGTAATACATTGCAGTTTTGAGGCCATGTAGATTCAACTCTATGTTTGCATTAGAGTTGCCAATACCAGGCATTTTGCTCAGCACATCCCTACACTGAGATGGCACGGTGTTACCAACAGCCTGTCTCAACCTGCAGCCCTACAAAGCCTGAACAGACTAGACCAGGCTAGAAGAACTACCCATGTGGACTAGGTTACAAGAGCTCAGGAGACACCAACAGCCTGAAATTTGGTAATGGTTTAACTATTGCATTATAAAACTAAGATTGTGACAGGGAAGATCTCCCGCTGCCTCAAAGTTACTAGCCACTAGGCCGCGCTGTTTGTCCCAGTGTGACCCTGAAACCATCTTCAACAGGGAGCCCGGCTCCCATCACTTCAGCTCAGCCCAGTGCGGGAGAGAAGCTGCCTTATCACGGGCAACCGGCTGCACTCACACGATTGCTCTGACAGCTGGAGAAGACCTGCCTTCTCCCAGTTCTCTTGGGCCATTAAATGTCTCTAACCCTCACTTTCACCCGTAAAAGAAAAACTCAAAGCATTGGTAAAAAAATCTCAAATATTACTCTTGTTTATATTTAAGAAGCCAAAAAAAAACACCCACTTTCTAAAAAATTTATTAAAGTCATTGCAACCAACAAATAAGTGATGAAACATAAGTACTTGCCTGTCCTCAGGAGCCGATGACTCCTGTCTTTGAGTGACCGAGGGGCTGCCGAACTTTTTCTAGAGGCTGTGGGGCAGATTCCTAGCCCCAGAGCTGGGAGGCGGGTGGAAGATCCTACTGCCCCTCTGGACTCCATGAGGATCTGCTGGAGCAGCAGAGGGACAACCAGTCAGCCGGAAGATGCCGACAGTGGTCTAGCCTGATGCTAGTGTGGGCATACCTGGGTAAGTCAGGGCATCAGTGCTGGTGTCGGGGAGGAACACCTACCCTGTGGTAGCTTTCCAAGTTGGTTATAAATTGAGAAGAAAGGTGCCTTCCCATTAAAATCCCCACATAAATAATGACAATCCCAAAGACATGTGGGTTGGTAAAGTAATGGACCACCGTGAGTTGTCCCTAGTGTGTAGGTGATTGGCAGAATCTGGGGGGCATTGATAGAAATCTGGGGGAATAAAGTGTTCAGGATTAGAATAAGTGGGTGGTTAGTGGTCAGCATGGATTCATTGGCTGAAAGGCCTGTTTCTGTGCTGTGTGACTCTGTCATTCTGTGGCTCTAATGTGTTAGGATTTGTATAGAACCTCTCAATCCTGAAAAAGTTAATTATAAGCAAGTTCATTTTGAAATTAACGGGTTAAAGAATTTAACAGATATGCATTGTTAATACCATTAAGCGAAATTTCATTGGCTTCTAATTGTTTGAGATAAAGCCCAGGGAGCTAGACACCGTGATGTACAGAGCACATTTGAGATCACTTGCCGTTCATTACATGGAGAAAAGCCAATATCGACAGATATTGAAATATGAGTCTTTAAAGTTGAATTTGATGCATAAAATTTGATTAAAAAAGAGACTTAGCATGTTTTTCTCTTTTTCTAGATGACACCTCTGAATATTTTGCAATTATGGAAGTTTTAGATAGCTACAGAAAAGGTGACTTATATTCCATATTATTAAATAGTGATTATGCCTGTACTGAAAATCCCTTTTAGTGATATTGTCAATGGTTTAATGAATCCACAGAGGCCAAATGATCGAAGGTTAATCCCCAGATTGTAATCAATTAGTTCCTTCATCTGGGTTTGACCCTCCAGTACTTGAACTGCGCTAAGTCCCCCTTTGTCTATGAAAACCAACCGCAGCCTGTGATCCCGATCCTGATTCCAGCTCACTTCCAGGTGTTGGCAGTGATTCAGTGGTACCGCACACTGGATGCAGGTCTGAGCTTGCAGCAAGTGTTGAGATGTTATTCCTGTTATACTTTGGGTGACACCATTAACATCTCACTACTCCTGAAGGATCACAGTAGTGCAGCTGGTACAGCCAATGCCTCTTAGCTCCAGAGACACAGATTTGATCCTGACCTCTGGTGCTGCTGTGTGGAGTTTGCACGATCTCCCTGTGACTGCGTAGGTTTCCTCCAGGTGTTTCGGTTTCCTCCCTCATTCCAAAGACATGTGGGTTGCTACGTTAATTGGCCCTAGTGTGTGGGTGAGTGGTAGAATCTGGGGGAGATTTGATGGCCTAAGCAAACTCAGTGGGCCAAAGGTCCTGTTTCGGTACTGTCTGACTCTACGGAGCTGTGTACTGCCTTTGAATACGGTTCCCAGACCAGAAATCGCAGCCGAGGGCTTTGTAGCTCAAGGCAGGAATTGTGGAATCCATTGCCATGGTGGGAATTGGCTGCAATCTGCCCCTGGGAAATGCTCTGTCTGCTCTGGAACACAAGGAATAGCATCTTGAGTTGCCAGAAACACCATTTTGAGGATGAGGGAGAAATAGTTTGAAGAGGGCGGTCCCTGTTTTTTTATTTGAAAGGAGGCTAGAAATAAAACAAGGTTGGAACCATCACTGGAAGCCTCACAGCCCCTTACACAGTCCAATTAAACAAAACAGAGAATTAATTGACAAGACTGCATCACCAATGAGAGGAGATAAGATAAGATATCTTTATTAGTCACATGTACATCGAAAAACACAGTGAAATGCATCATTTGCGTAGAGTGTTCTGAGGGCAGCCCGCAAGTGTCGCCACGCTTCTGGCACCAATATAGCATGCCCACAACTTCCTTACTCGTACGTCTTTGGAATGTGGGAGGAAACTGGAGCATCTGGAGGAAACCCACCCAGAAATGGGGAGAATGTACAAACTCCTTACAGACAGTGGCCGGAATTGAACCCGGGTCGCTGGCGCTGTAATAGCGTTACACTAACGTGCCTGCTTGGTACAGTGGGAGGAGCATGTGATTCACAGCAACCAATGTCAAAACAGAGGCAATAAATATCAGCACAACTTTTCCCAACAAAAACAGATGATTTTTCTACAAAGTCCTCAGCGGGGGTGGGGGGGGGAGCGGGGATAACTACTTTAAAAATATGTGGATAAAAAACTATCCCAATTACTTACTGTGGTGCAGGCAGCAGATTTGATTGACCAGGGAATTGTCCAATCATGTTGGTTACAATGCCATCCCTCTACGCAGCCAATGTAAACTCCTGAAGCAAAGTGCATGGATGTATTTGATGGGACGTAAATATTTTCTGTCACTGTGGATGCAGATCCATTGAAAGTTTATCCAACTTGCTGGAACTTATGAAAACAAATGTGTTGTTAAGCAACCTAACTCCCCAAGAGACTCATTCTTATGAAACACCAAACATTTAGGAAAACACAGCGCTCCAAATTCAAACTGGGTCAGAGCTAAATGCCAACCCAGGAGAGATTTAAAGCTAGTCACTGGCAAACTACAGGTTCCACCCTTCTCCGTAACCCTGTGCCACACAGGACTCTGGTTGTACCAGTGGTCTTTTACCTGAGTCAGTGACTGGGATGATCTAACTGTAATTCCATGAACCGGCTTGAGTCTCAAGGTTACTCTGTGTAAATATTAACTCATGGGGAGGGGAAGCATTTATGTAGAATCGCCTTTTACAGAAGTGATTTCTAAATAAGTTAGCACCCTGTCTGAATATGTTAAGTATCTAATATTTCCAATGAATTATCATGGGGCTTTTTCTGCACATTGGCAGACTGGGACTTATATTCAGCCTTGTCTGTCACTGCACACATCATTGTATTTACTTTGTATGAAGAAGGGCAAGGTCCATTGAGGTCTTGATAAGGACACAGAGTTTTAAACATTCCCAAGGCAGGCACATTGAGTCATACAGCACGGAAACAAGTTCTTCTGCCCAACTGGTCCGTGCCGATCAAGTGCCATTTGCCAGCATTTGGCCCATAACCTTCTAAACCTTTCCCATCCATGTACCTGTCCAACTGTCTTTTAAGAGTTGTTATTGTACCCGCCTCAACCACTTCATCTGGCAGCTCGTTCCACATACACACCACCCTTTGTGTAAAAAAAAGTTTTCCTCGTGTTCCTATTAAATCTTCCTCCTCTCACCCTACACCTATGGCCAGAAACATTAGCTCTGTTTCTCACTCCAAAGATGCTGCTTGACCTGTTGGGCATTTCCTACATTTTTTTTTTGTTTGTTTTTTGTTCTGAAGATGATAAAGTGCTTCATGTGAACAGCACTGTTATGATACAGAATTCTCTGAAGTCCATGAGCTTGGAAGGTCCCGTGTTTGTTCAATGGGATCAACCTGTGTTGAGATGCATGGGGTGAGGAAGATGTGAATTCACTCCCACCTGAAATTCTTCAGACATTACTGCTCAACAATCCAGATTCTGCATCAACCTTTGATGTGATGCCTTGTCCGCGCTGAATTGGCTGATAGGTGGGGCATCAATTAAGGATGACAAAGGGCCTTAATGGACCTGGGTCGGGAAAGGAAATAGCCACAGAATAAACAGAGGCAGAAAGCCAAATGCCCTTTGAGTCTGCTCCACAATCAGCAAGGTCATGGTTGAACCCATGCCTCATCTACACTTTCTCATTTGATCTCCATCCCCTCTCCACCTCTCGATCTCCAAAAAGAATCATTCAAGGCTCAGATCCTGAGCTCCATCCAGAACCCCCGTTGACGGCATGGAAGGACGTAATTGTTCTTGCCAATGATCCAATCTGGCCTTGCATGTCAAGAGCTCTCAAGAATTTGTGTTGATTGGTCAGGATCTATTAGAGACGGGTGATTTGCTCTGCCAAGCAGGAATACAAGAGAACATAATAAGCAAGGGAGCATAAGGAACAAGAGCAGGAATACACCAACTGGTCCCTCAGACTGGGTGGACTTGAGTCCATGGTTAGATTATAGCCCAACTGCAGGCTTGAACTCTGTATCCTTAGAAATTTTGTCAATGAGTTAGTCTCTATAGCCACTGGGATAGAGGATTCCAAAGACTTACAACCCTCTGAGTAAAATAAAAAATTCTCCACACCTGAATCTCCACAGGTTGGCACCTTGCGCCCAGTTCTGGATTTTTCACCCTATTCAAACCTCTCATAATCTTGAAGTCTCAATGATGACGTTATTTCATTTTCTACTCAGGCAATACCCTGGGGCTCAAGGAAAACTTGCTTCTCCTCAGTCTGTAGGTTCTGAGGTAGCTGATGAAGCCAATGATGAACCACAGGCTCTGCCACAGGAGGTGCCTGCCTGGGTGGGCAGTTTGTGAGCTGCCATTTAAGCTGGGCTTCAACATGCTCCCAGCGAAGGGACTTGAGGTTCTAAGTGCCATCCCAAACTCTCCTTCCCCATCTTCAGCTGTCGTGAGTCATCAGGAATGTTACACCTTTTCAAGGAGGCCTTGAGAACTCCCTTAAATCGTTCCCACAGTCCACCTGGGAACCTCAAATGTATTCAAATACTCGAGGACACGCATTTAAGACGAGGGGGAGAAGTTTAAAGGAGGTGTACAGGGCAAATTTTTTACATAGAGAGTGGTAGGTGCCTGGAATTGTGGAAGCAGATGCGATTGTGGTTTTTGAGGCTTTTAGATAGATATAAGAATATTCAGGGAATGGAGGGATATGAATCATGTGCAGACAGGAGATTTAGTTTAATTTCAGACATTGTGAGCCGAAGGGCCTTGTCCAATGCTGTACTGTTCCATGTTCTATGTTCTTCCTGTTGTAGAGCTTGGAGTAAGGTGTCTGTTTTAGGGATGTGTTGTTGGGCATGTGAATGACATGGCTCGCCCATTTGAGCCAACTCAGTGTAACTAGGGACTCAGTACTAGGAATATCAGACTGGGAATCAACACTGACCTTGGTGCCAGTGGACTTGGAGCATTTTGCACAAATAGCAATGGTAGGGTCTCTCCAGTGTTTTGAAGTGCCTGTAGGTGGTCCATGTACTGGAGGTACCTGTAGGTGGTCCACGTACTGGAGATACCTGTAGGTGGTCCATATACTGGTGGTACCTGTTTGTGGTCCATGTACTGGTGGTACCTGTAGGTGGTCCATGTACTCTAGGTACCTGTAGGTGGTTCACGTACTGGAAGTACCTGTAGGTGGTCCATATTTGAGAAGTCTATAGAAAGGTATGGATAATGGATGACTGCAAGCTTTGTGCTGAATCTGAGGTGTTAATTATCAAATGTCCTTCTCCTCATTAGTGATGGCGCACTGATTTTGTCATTGACTTCTACCTTCAATCTGACGTGGCTCCCACATTCTCCAAAGTCTTTTCTTGGGCCGTTATGGTTGGGTGGTGTTATATACTGGGGGCAGTTTGGAAGAGGACCTTTGTTTAGTGAATATTAATTGCCAGGCCCAATCTCTTGAATGCTTCAGGGAATGAGTTGACGATGACTTGGGGTGTCCCCAGTGTCTTTACCAGGTCAGTAAAGGGAAGGGTGAATCAAGTTCAAGTTTATTATCATGGGCATATATATCAAAGGTATATTTTGCAGCAGCAACACAGTGCATTGTAAACATGAGGAACATAAATTACATAAACTTAAATTAACATAAATTATTCATAACTTACAGGACAAAATAACACAGAAATAAACATAGTGACATCAGTGCAAATTGAGGGAAATACAGTCCAAGGTAGAATTCGGGTTTTTCAGGTCAGTTCAAGAACCTGAGGGCAGTGGGGAAGAAGCTGTTGTTGAGCCTTGAGGTGTGGGTCTTCAGGCTCCTGTACCTCCTGCCTGATGGCAGCATCGAGGAGAGGGCACGGCCCAGATGGTGGGGGTCCCTGATGGTGGATGTCGCCTTCCTGAGGCATCACCTCTTGTAGACGTCCTCCACCACTCTCTGTTCCTGTGCATTGGAGTTTCCATTTCCATATCCGGAAGACAAGTAAGACCTGATGGTGGACGGGGAAGAAGGGAGAGAGATTTCTGTCACCGTCAGTATCCAAAAGCATCATTCAGTCTGACCAAGGTGACATTGCTTTTTTTGTTGGGGAAATTCACTTCTGGTCATGGTACAAACATTTCAAAAAAGCATTTAATAAATGTGCTAAGTTGAGATTCACCAACCTCAATAAAAATGAATCACATGTCAAGTGGAGCTGCTTTGTGGTGTTTAACCATCTACCGTTCTCCCACAGAGAAAGCAGTGAGCTGGTACAGCGATGAGAGCAGGTACTCTGTCACCTCATCTGAACCCACCTACGCAGAGCTCGAGAGCCCCCAGGCTGACGCCGATTACAAATTCTGGGACTTCAAGCAGCAAATAATCCCCCACCTTTCCCCCACCACCCTCAGGAGGGTATGTCAGCGGGGTATGGTCGACTCAAGACTGCAGGGAATGCTGCATAGATGGTCCTGAACACCTTCTGGGAAAACGTATCTGGCTGCATTGTTTGGAATGCAATCCTGTCGTAGTGAAATGTGAAGCTCCAACACTGCAACAACCTGCGGTTGGTTGTTGACCTATGTATATTTCCACTTGTGTCTTCTTAAAACATCCTTGAGCGCTCGTGGCAGAGAAGGCACTTCTTCACATTATGTCTAACATTGGTCTAGACATCAGTCAGCCCAAATGCACTTGAGGCTAGAGTTAAGTGCACATTTCACAATCAAAAATGGGTGATTTTTGTAAGAACAGCAAGCAATAAAGAGACAGGGTAAAAATCAGTCCTGCTTTGATTTCATGGCGATATAGACTCAATGAGCAGGACGACTTCATACATGATTAATAGCAGCTACGACGTGACTCTTCAATAGATTAAGAGTTTACGAAGTTAGCTGTATGTCATTTGGGACCAGATAAAAATTAAAACGGTTTACACTCGCTTGAAAGTATTTAGTGAAATTCTACACGATGTGAGCAGGTCTTATATCATCCTGTTGTATTTTATTGTTAATATTTTTACTGTTCATTTGTAAAACTATTCTTATTTGCTTTGTAATAATTAAATTCTTATTGTTTAATTTAGCTCATAAAAGACTGTGATAAAGCTAACATTGTTGAGGTAATTTGTCTGACGTTTCATTTCTAACTGTACATTACCATGTAAGATGCATAACTTTTCATAACTCTAAACCCCATTGGAATTGTAACTTCAGGCTGACTTTCATTTTTGCAATTTAAGCCTTGAGTCCTTGGTTTATGGCAGAGAATGTATTTTCTGCAAGATGTTAAGGGAGCTTCGATGGCAGATGGAGAGATGTCACTTCCACAGGTTGGGAATCTGGGCTAGAGTCCAAAAATTAGAGGCAACCAATTCATGTTTGAAGTTGGGAAACATTTCTACATGAAATGGATTGGAGAAATTTGGAGTTCACTTCCGCAGAGGGAAGTTGATCTCAGATATCATTCACTTCAAATCTGAGATTTTTATTTTAAACAGAGTTGGGAGAAAGACTTGCATAACAGATCAACCACAATCCTATTTTGAGTCAGAATGGGTTCCAGGTGCTAAATGAACCCTCAATGTTGTCAGAATAGCTTACTAGGATAGAAACAACAGAAATGCTCAGCAGGTCAGACCTGAAATGCAAATTCAGTTTCTCCCTCCACAGATGCTGCCTGACCTGCTGAGTGTTTCCAGCATTTGCTGTTTTAAGAGCTTGATTTGCAAAAAAGGGGTCAGCTTGAAATTACAATTCTACTGGGGCTTGGAGTTATAGAAAGTTATTCAATTTGCATGATAATGCACACAGTTTCTGCTGAGGGTTTCCGGCATTTTGAACATCTGCAGTTTTATTTTATTTTCAGCCTGAGGATAATTTTACCAGCACACAGAAAGAACTTTGCAATTCCCAAAATCCAACGCTCACACCCATGAGAAATGTTTTACCACCGGAGATGTTATCTTGCTAACTTCAGATGTGCAATCATTATAAGTTGAACTGGTTACCATGCTGAAAGGTCTCCTCCTGCCTTTGTTTCTTCTGTAAGATTTTACCTTTATTTTATGAGCCTTTTGGTCCAAATTAAGGTTAGAGTCGTGCAGCACAGAAACAGGCTCTTCGGCCCACTGAATGTGCACTGACAATCAAGCACCCATTTATACTAATCCCACATTAATCCCCACATTCCCACCCACTCCCCCCAGATTCTACCCCTCACCCACACATTAGGGTGTAATTTACAGCAGCAAATTAACCTACCAACCCGCACGTCTTTAGGACGTGGGAGGAAACCGGAGTGCCCGGGGGAAACCCACGCGGTCACAGGGAGGACGTGCAAACTCCGCACAGACAGCACCGGAGGTCAGAATTGAACCCGGGTCTCTGGTGCTGTGAGACAGCGGCTCTACCCGCTGCGCCACTCCTGCACCGTATTGGCGTAATTACAGTGAAGTTACTGACCAGAACCGGACAATTTGACCCAGTTTCCACAAGGTCTTCCTTTGCCCCCATTTGATTTCGCCTTCTTATACGGTAGTGTAGCGGTTAGCGTAATGCTATCACAGCGCCAGCGACCCGGGTTCAATTCTGGACGCTGTCTGTAAGGAGTTTGTACGTTCTCCCCGTGTCTGTGTGGGTTTCCTCCGGGTGCTCCGGTTTCCTCCCACATTCCAAAGATGTATGGGTTAGGAAGTTGTGGGCATGCTATGTTGGCGCCAGAAGCGTGGCGACACTTGCGGGCTACCTCCCGAACACTCTACACAAAAAGATGCATTTCACTGTGTGTTTCGATGTACATGTGACTAATAGATACCTTATCTCATCATCTCTATTCCCTTCTCCCCCGTACTTATCCAAGATCCTATTAACTGCATCTTTGCTACTTGCTGGAATCCCTCAGTGCAATAAATAAACCTGAACGGTCACAGTGAGGATTGGGAATGAGCATTAACAGCTGTATTCCCCAGTGGCGCAGTCCTTCCTCCAAAAATCCAGCTGATCTGCTGAAATCTGCAGGATCTTAAGGTGGGAGTTTGGGACTTTGGAGGGCAGTGGGATGCAGAGCCTTCTGCTCTAGATACACAGCCGCTGTGGTACTCCTACATTCTGCTGCTGTGCATGGGCCCCAACAGAACACGGCAGGATTCCTGAGGTTTCCCAGAACTCTGGCGAATCCATGCAGTAACCTTGGCCAAGTTGCTTGTTCAAATGAATGGGAAGGAATGACTGCTGGGAGAATAAAAAGTAAACTTATAGAGTAATACAGCGCAGAAACAGGCCCTTTGGCCCAACTAGTTCATGCCGACCACAACATCCTCGCTGTTAGTCCCAGTTGCCCGCGTTTGACCTATAACCCTCCAAGTCCCTCCCCTTCATGTACCTATCCAAATGTCTCTTAACTGTTGCAATTGTACCCATCTTGACCACTTTCTCTGGCAGCTCGTTCCAGGTGCTCACCACCCTCTGTGTAAAGAAGTTACCTCTCAGGTCCCTTTTAAATCTCTTCCCTCTTATCTTGTATCTGAGCCTTCCAGTTATGGCCTCCCCAACCCTGGGGAAAAGACTATGACCGTCCACCTTATCCACACCCCTCATGATTTTATAAACTTATATGAGGTCACCCCTCATTCTCCTATACTCCAAGGGATAAAGATCCAGCCTGGCCAACCTCTCCCTATAACTCAGGCCCTCTAGTCCAGGCAGCATCCTTATAAATCTCTCCTGCACCGTCTCCAGCTTGACAATGTCTTTCCTATAACAGGGTGACCAAAACTGTACACAATACTCCAAGTGTGGCCTCACCAACGACTTATAAAACTGCAACACAATGTCCCTACTCCTAAACTCGATGCCCTGACTGGTGAAGGCCAGCGTGCTAAACGCCTTGTTCACGACCTTGTCTACATGCATGGCCACCTCTTTATTTAATTCAGCAGATAAACAGTCTCTTTGGCCCATCTTTCCATGTTAACCATCAAGTACCCATTCAGATATTAGGATGTGAAGGATTTGGGAAAGGTACAGAAGGGGTTTACCAGAACGCTGCCTGGATTAGAGGGTATGAGCTATAAGGAGAGGTTGGACAAACTTGGGTTGTTTTTCTGGACCGTTGGAAGCTGAGGGGAGACCTGATAGAAGTTTATAAAATTATGAGAGGCATAGATAGGGTAGACAGTCAGTTTCTTTTTCCCAGGGTAGAAATGTCAAATGCTAGAGCACATGCATTTAAGGTGAAAGGGGAAAAGTTTAAAGGAGATGTGTGGGGCAATTTTATTTTACACAGAGAGCGGTGGGTGCCTGGAATGGGCTGCTAGGGGTGGTGGTGGAGGCAGATACGATAGAGGCATTTAAGAGGCAATTAGACAGACACATGAATATGCAGGGTATGGAGGGATATGGATCATGTGCAGGCAGAAGAGATTTCATTTAATTTGGGATCATGTTCGGCACAGACATGGTGGGCCGAAGGGCCTGTTCCTGTGCTGTTCTATGTTCGATGTTCATACTAATCCTATCTACCAGCACTTGGTCTGCAACCTGCTATGCCTTTGCGATTCAAGTGTTCATCCAGATGGTTCTTAAATGTTGTGAGAGCCTCTTCCTCCATCACAGTCTCAGACAGTGCCTTCCAGATTGCAAACAGCCTCTGGGTGAACATATTCTTCCTCAGACCTCCTCTAAACCTCTCACTCCTTCCCTTGAACCTATGCCCTTGGTCTTATACACTTCTGTCATGGGGAGAAGTTTCTAACTACCTGGCTATGCTTCTCGTTCTGTTGTACATCTTGATCAGGTCCCACCCTCAGCCTACTTTGCTTCAAAGTCTTTCGTTTTTTCAATTGTGTCTGTGTTTTTATTCGCATTTTAGTTTTCTCAAAAAAAATCATATTTTTGTTTTAATTCTTTCTGAGTGTTTATCAATATTTGTAACTGTCAAAGGCATTCCAACTGTGCATTCTGTCTCTGGGCTTTTCAATGATGATAGATGGACTGTTTAAGCCAAGAATATTTGGATTTTATTTTAGAACTTTGACATATGTCTAAACAAATGCATTACTCATGGGTGTTAAAATATGCTGTGGCATTTAGACATGAACGGGCTAAGATGCAAGAGGAAAAAGCTAAACATTGCTTCAGTCAATAACAAGACGACATGGATTCCGTGTCACAGGTTGAAGATGTGATAGTGTATATGAAGTTAACCCTCCCTTGTTTTGACAGATAATGCACAAGAGATTCCTCCACAGCACTGCCTGGCTGTGGTCTGATCATTAACAGCTATTTATAACCACCTTACCAAAGAGTGTGTACGTCAGAAGCTTGCTTAGATAAGTATAGCGTAATACTGTTAGGGTGTGCTTTTTTAGATGATCAGTGTGTCTTTGAGCAAAATCATTCACATGATTTCACTAGGATGTTGCCTGGATTGGAGAGTTTTAGCTACAAGGAGAGGTTGGACAAACTTGGATTGTTTTCTCTAGAGGTTTGGAGGCTGAGGGGAGCCCCAATAGAAGTTTATAAAATTATGAGAAGCATAGATAGGTTTGGCAGTCAGAATCTGTTTCGCAGGGTAGAAATATCAACTACTAGAGGTCATGCATTTAAGGTGAGAGGGAGGAAAGTTCAAAGGAGATGTGTGGGGCAAGTTTTTTACTCAGAGAGTGGTGGGTGCCTGGAACGGGCTGCCAGGGGTGGTGTTGGAGGCAGATATGATAGTGACGTTTAGGAGACATTTAGAAAGACACATGAATATGCAGGAATGGAGGGAGATGGATCGTGTGCAGGCAGAAGAGATTTAGTTTAATTTGGCATCAGGTTCATCACAGACATTGAGGGCTGTAGGGCCTGCTCCTGTGCTCTACTGTTCTATGTTTATAAACCTGGGACACCTTTTTATAGATAAAGTGGACAGCCAATGCCTCTTTCCCAGGGCACCAATGTTCAATACAAGAGGGAATGGCTTTAAAGTAATGGGGGGGAAGTTCAAGGGAGATATCAGAGGAAGATTTTTACCCAGAGAGTGGTTGGGGCATGGAATGTGCTGCCTGGGGCGGTGGAGGCAGGTACATTGGTCAAATTCAAGAGATTGCTAGATAAGCATATGGAGGAATTTAAAATATGTGGGGGGAAGGGGTTAGATAGTTTTTAGGTGAGGTTTAAAGGTCGGCCTAACATTGTGGGCTGAAGGTCCTGTATTGTGCTGGACTTTCTATGATTCTTTTTATCAGAGATCCTTCCAAGAGAATTTTACAAAGGAATTTGAGGTCTGCTTGAGGTGCAGGTAAATGCACAGGAATGTTATCTGGTATTCCAAGATACAGGAGAAAGATTGATAGGTTGACGGCATTGAAGCCAAGTTAGGAACAGACACCTGAAACAGAATCTTCACACAGAAGGTCGTCAATAATTGGCACATGTTGTCAAGGGGAACCGAGAGGACCAGGCTACTGAAGTCAGTTAAGATAAGATATCTTTATTAGTCACATGTACACAGTGAAATGCATCTTTTGCGTAGAGTGTTCTGGGGGCAGCCCGCAAGTGTCGCCACACTTCCGGCGCCAACGTAGCACGCCCACAACTTCCTAACCTGTACGTCTTTGGAATGTGGGAGGAAACCGGAGCACCCGGAGGAAACCCACACAGACACGGGGAGAACGTACAAACTCCTTACAGACAGTGGCTGGAATTGAACCTGGGTCGCTGGCGCTGTAATAGCGTTACGCTAACCACTACACTACAGTCAGATGCTGGAACTTCGATAAGAGTTGGGACTAAGGGCCTCCTGAACCTTATCTACCCTGGCAGCTGTATACACAAACAATGTTTATTGCTTTTTTTTACAGGAGCTGTATTACTTTATAGAATCATACAATGATGCAGGAAGTTGTTGGGCCGTCAGATTTTTTGCTGACTCCTTCAATTAACCATTGTCTCTGGCTCTTCTCCCACAACCTTGTAAATTTCTGATGCAGGGTTTCGACCTGAAACGTCGACAATTCCTTTCCCCTCCACAGATGCTGCTCGAACCGCTGAGTTCCTCCAGCAGATTGTTTGTTGCTGGTATATTTCTCCTTTTACCTTCAGTTCTTGAGGACCTAGGCTGTGGAATCGCCTCCTTAAATTTCACCACCTCTCTGTCTTCATTGCCTTCTTTAAGACCCCTTTTAAAACCTCCCTCTTTGAATTCACTCTGTACTCCAGTAACACCTCCAAAACCTGCAAACTCTACCACTGTAGGACCAGGCAGTAGGTGTAGGGAATCGCCACCCCTGTAGGTTCCCCAGGTGAGGATTGCACATCATCCTGACTTGGAAGCATATCACCAAATCTTCATTGTCGCTGGGCCTAAATCCTAGAAGGCGACGTCTATCATCGAAGATCCCCACCATCCGGGCCATGCCATCTTCTCGCAACTCCCATCAGGCAGGAGGTACAGAAGGCTGAAGTCCCACACCACCAGGTTCAAGAACAGCTAATTCCCTTCAGCCATTCGGTTCTTGAACCAACCGGCAAAACCTTAATCACTACAGTTTAGCAACACTATGGTCACTTTGCACTAAAATTGACTCTTTTTTTGTTCTAATTGTGAATAATTATGTTTAATTTATATTTTTCTTGTCAATGCTGCTTATCTGATGCTCTGTGCCTGTGATGCTGCTGCAAGTAAGTCTTTCATTGCACCTGTGCACACATGGACTTGTGCAGATGACAGTAAACTTGACTGTGACTTTGACTTTGGAACTCCATCCCCGACAGAAAGGGTGAATGCTTCAGGAAGGTGGGTCACAGCCACCCCCTCAAGGGTAAATAGGGATAGGCAATAAATGCTGGCCTTGCCAGTGATACCTACATTCCGAAAAGTGAATAAACTGTATGAAAGAATTCAGTCACCAGCCTTAGTATCTCATCATAGAGCTCAGTTTGTTTGATAATGCCTTTCTGAAGTCCAAGGGAGTATTTTTCCTACTTTAGTATCCAGGAACATGGATAGGAAAGGATTAGAGGGATGTGGGCCAAACACAGCCAATGGGACCAGCTTAGCTGGGAATCTTGGTCGGCATGGACCAGTTTTGTTGAAGGGCCTGTTTCTGCGCTGGACGACTCTATAGCATTTAGCTTTTAGAACAGTAGTTTTAGAATAGGTTCCTTGCATGGAACAATCTGTCCAAATTCCTTTTAAAAGTTATCATTGAGTATGTTTCTCTGTTCGAGTTCAGGTCAAAATAATTTGCTTCAGAAAAACAAGCATCTTGCCATGTTGTCACTGATCCTTTTGACCACAGAAACTACAGCAATCTTTTATTCGTTTCTTGAATAATAAAGGTCAGCATTTACTGCCTACTTCTAATTGCCCCTGAGAAGGTGGGAGTGAGCAGCCTTCTTGAACCACCACAGTCCTTAAGGTGAAGGTGCTCCCACAGAGCTGTTGAGCAATGACTTCCAAGTTTTAAACCCACTGATGGTGAAGGA
Source organism: Pristis pectinata (assembly GCF_009764475.1). Lineage (NCBI taxonomy): Eukaryota > Metazoa > Chordata > Chondrichthyes > Rhinopristiformes > Pristidae > Pristis > Pristis pectinata. The sequence goes on from NC_067430.1 coordinate 28,257,328, forward strand.
CTGGAATAAGTTTCCAAATCAGGATGGTGTGTGATTTGAAGGGGAACCAGTTGGTGGGGGTGTTCCCGGGACGTGTTGCCCTGGTTGGAAGGGTTTGTGGGTTTGGGAGGTGCTGTTTGAGGAGCTGAGAGAGTAACTGCAGTGCATTTTGTAGATGGGACTCACTGCAGTCACTGGTCACCAGTGGGGGAGCAAATCAAAAGTGGTCAAAACCTGCAACAAAAGTAAACTACCGCAGTCACTGGGAATATGAAATAAAAACAGAGAGGGCTGGAAATGTTCAGCAGGTCAAGAAGCTTCTGTGGGGGAGAGAAACAGAGTGAATGTTTTAGGTCAGCAACCTGTTCTGAAGAAAGGCCATTGATCTGAAATCACCTGATGCAAGTGAGCTGACACAAATATTTTTTACTTGGTGAATAAGGGTTGGAATGCGCAGGTGGGACTGATTTAATTGTTGCATTTGTAAGGATCTGAAAGAAAAGAATATGCAGTTCTCTGGGGAGATGATGGGGTAGTGGGACTAGCTAGGTTGCTCTTACATGGAGCTAGTATGGATCCAACAGGCCAAATGGCCTTCTTCTGTACTGTAATCATTCTATGATTCAGTCATAAGGAAGGAAGTCTGCCACTCTTACTTGATCTGGCCAATAGGACTTTCACAGTGAACGGTTGGGCTCTGGGGGTGTTGTAGAACAGAAGGACTTAGGAGTACATAGAACATAGAACAGTACAGCACAAGAACAGACCTTTCAGCCCACGATGTTGTGCTGAACTAATTAAGCTAATGACACCTAATCCCTTCTGTCTGCACAAGATCCATATCCCTCCATCCCTGCATATTCATGTGACTATCTGAGCCTCATAAACACCTCTATCATATCTGCCTCCACCACCACCCCTGGCAGCACATTCCAGGCACCCACAACTCTCTGTGTAAAATACCTGCCCTACACACCTCCTTCGAACTTCCCCTCTCTCACCTTAAATGTATGCCCTCTGGTATTAGACATTTCGACCCTGGGGAAAAGATGTCTACTCTATCTATGCCTCTCATAATCTTATAAACTTCTATCAGGTCTCCCCTCAGCCTCCAACGCTCCAGAGAAATCAATCCAAGTTTGTCCAACCTCTCCGTATAGCACATGCCCTCTAATCCAGGCAGAATCCTCTTCTCCACCCTCTCCAAAGCCTCCACATCCTTCCTAAAATAGGGCGACCAGAATTGAAAGCAAGAACCCAGATGCGGCCTAACCAGAGTTTTGTAAAGCTGCAACGTAACTTCCTGACTCTTGAACTCAGTGCCTCGACTAATAAAGGCAAGTGTGCCCTATGCCTTCTTTACCATCCTGTCGACTTTTGCGGAGCAATGGACTTGGACCTCAAGATAGTTCCCTGAAAGTGGCATCACAGGTAGGTAGGATGGTGAAGAAAGTATTTGTCACACTGGCCTTCATCGGTCAGGGCATTGAGTACATGAGTTGGGATGTTATGTTGCAGTTGAACAAGATGTTGGTGAGACTGCAGAGGGAGAATTACGTTCAGGTTTGGTTAACCTTCTATAGGAGAGATGTTATTCAGCTGAAAGGAGTGCAAAGAAGAATTACAAGAACATTGCCAGGACATGAGGGCCTGATTTATAGGGAGAGGTTGGGTAGGCTAGGACTTTATTCACTGGACCATACGAGACTGTGGAGTGATCTTATAGAGGTGTATAAAAGCATGAGGGGCATAGACAGGGTGGATGCACACTGTCGTTTCTTCCCAGGAAAAGGGAACGACAAACTAGAGGGCATAGATTTAGGGTTAGAGGGGAATGATTTAAAAGGGAGCTGAAGGGCAACTTCTTCACACAGATGGTGGTGGGTGCATGGAACGAGTTGCCAGAGGAAGTGGTTGAGGCAGATACAATAACAGCATTGAAAAGACATGGATAGGAAAGGTTTAGAGGGATATGGACCAAATGCAGGCAAAGGGGACTAGTTTAGATGGGAATCTTGGTCAGCATGGACCATTTGGGCAGAAAGGCCTGTTTCTGTGCTGTATAGCTCCATGACTCTATAATTCTATATGTGACTTCAGTCCCGAGGAAACATTGGATAACTCCCCTCTGAAGTGCTCCAGCAAGCCTTTATCTCCAGGGGGAATGGTTCAGATATCCTGACCTTGCCAGCACTGCCCACATCCGGGAAGGAATGTAAAGAAATATTTAAACACCCTGATGCTGAAGTCACCTCATCAGTTTTGCAAACTTTCTTTCTGCCTCAGGCAAAACATACTTGGCAAACTCCACGTTGATTCATTATTTCTTTCCTCTCTGCTAATTGCAGAAAATGTCTCACAGCAAATTATGATAATTCATGTTTATTGCCAAGCCTGTCAGGGACTCATTTACAGCACTGGAAATCTTCCATGTTAGACTGAACCAGTGCACGGGCTATTGACTTCCATTTTGACGTTAGGCAGGACATGTTGTCACCAGATTCCCAAAACACACACTCTGTTGTGGAAAGAAATTACTTGCTGGGCAGAGGAAAAGATTTAAAGATGTGCTCAACGCCTCCTTAATAAAATGCAATGTTCCCACTCCTGGGAATCTCTGGTCCATCACCAGAGCGGAGAAGGAGCATTCAGGATCGTATTGAGCACCTCGAGGCCATGAATCAGAAACACGCAGAGGAAGCAGAAGGAGCGCGCCAACTCAAAAACTAATCCCCACCCCACCCCACTGGCCCATCAGCCGCGTCCTGTCCCATCTGAGGAAGAATCTGTGGTTCCCACATTGGCCTGATCAGGGTTTTGACCCAAAGTGGAGACAATTCCTTTCTCTCCCACAGATGCAGCTCGCCTCACTGAGTTCCTCCAACAGATTGTTTGTTGTTGCTCATTGGCTTCATTGAACTGCCTGAGAACTCACAGAATGGGAGGTAAGTCATCGTCAAAGGAGAAAGTATTTCCTAAGAAGGAGAGAAACGGCATTGTCACTTGGATTCCGTCCCACTTTTTCCACATGGGATTGTTAGCCCAAAGATGCTCTGTGAGTCAGACCCGGATCTTGTCAAGTACCAAGACTTGACTTGGCTTTGTGAAACGAGAGACAGCAATAAAACAGAAAATCCTGGGAACCTTCAACAGGTCAGGCAGCACCTGTGCAGAGAGAAGCAGAGTTAATGTTCGGGTCTTTGACCGACCTGCTAAGTGTTTCCAGCATTTTGTGCTTTTGTTTAAGATATCCGGCATCTATTATTAATTTCCAAAAGATAGCAATTATGTTGACACAAGAGGCTGCAGATGCTGAAATCTAGAACGGCATACAAGATGTGTGTTGCTGGTAATATGTTCACCTAGTGGATATCATGGAATTAACACAGTGAACAGCATAAAGTGGTCTAATAACACAAAGTCAAAACTGTGGTCAAACACATCCTGTTGTTTAAAATGGTTTAATCATTTGACAGAGAAAACTGCAACCGGAAGTATCCATTCATCTCAACGATCTCTTAATCGTATCCTGGAGAACCAAGGATTTGGAGTCTTCACTTTGTACATGCCTCCTGAAGTATCTTACAGCAGAGATGGCACTGAGGTTCACCAGGAAGGCTGCAAAAACACAAACACACAAGTTGCAAATGAAATATTGTTTGTCATTTATGTGTCTCCACTCCCGCCGACTCCCTTTTCCTGGGTGGTGAGACATGGTGTTGTGCTGAGGGACAGGTCCGTGGGCTACCTGTCCTAAAGCCACACAGCACTGAAGCAGGGCCTTCAGCCCACTGAATTCATGCTGACCATTATTCTAATACCTGCTCCCCACAGATTCTCCCACCAACCCACACTGGAGGTAATTTACAGTGCCCAAATAACCTGCCAACCTGCACATTTTTGGGACGTGGGAGGAAACTGGAGCACCCGGGGGAAACCCACATGTTGCAGGGAGAACGTGCAAACTCCACACAATCAGCACCCGAGGTCAGGATTGAACCCGGGTCCCTGGAGCTGTGAGGCACTGTCTCCATTCACCATCTTATCTCACTCCGGTGTTGCATACTTTTCCAGTATGAGTCCCAGCTGAGACTGATCTGAAGCAACTGCCCAGGGGGGTGGTATCTCTCCACGTTGCAAACTGTAAGCTACACTTGACATCTATCAGCTAAAACATACTAACATCATGGGCTAGAAATTCTTCAATATACAAAAGCATTCAGGAACCTCTGCCAACGTTGCTTTGGACCTCAGCAGAGCAACACTAATGCAATGTGCACGGCCATTAAAAACTTGCATCTTGTATCCCGCAGCAACAGTTGCACAGGATCCGGGGATTAGATGCAAAGTTGCAGACAAAAGGGGAATATCAGGGCATAAAAAAATAGAAGGAAGTGTAGGCTTCCTGCTCCATCATTCAAGAAGGCGTGGGGCAGGCACGGTAGTGTAGTGGTTAGTGTAACGCTATTACAGCACCAGCGACCCGGGTTCAATTCCGGCTGCTGTCTGCAAGGATTTTGCACGTTCTCCACATGTCTGCGTGGGTTTCCTCCGGGTGCTCCGGTTTCCTCCCACATTCCAAAGACATACAGGTTAGGAAGTTGTGGGCGTGCTATGTTGGTGCCGGAAGCGTGGCGACACTTGCGGGCTGCCCCCAGAACACTCGACGCAAAAGGTGCATTTCACTGTGTGTTTCGATGTCCATGTGACTAATAAAGATACCAAAGATCAAATATCAAGTCTAATCTTTTACTTCGGTGTCACTTTCTTCCACTGACCCCATAGTTCTTGATTCCCTTTACGATCGAAAAACATATCAATCTGTTTTGAATGTACTCAGTGACTGAACCTCCTTAGCCCTCTTGCATAGTGAGGTCCAAAGGACTGTTGCTTCACCAAGTGGGAACACTTTGAGTAGGTTTGACCTCGCGTGGTGGGTGCCTAATGGAGGACCCCCCGGCTTTTATCAATTAGCAGGAGCGGTTGGTGAAGGGGGAGAGGGTATGAGGGCAGAAAACAGGAGGAGGGCTTCCCTTGAAGTTCAACCATGGGATCATGTTGGAGGAATGAAGTCTGTGCGATGAGTTTCCCTGGCGGTGGAGAGGTGGGGACAGGCCTTTTAACTAATCCAGGAAAGGCACTTAGTTCTCCAGATCCTACAGTCAAGAGTGATACAATTGTTCAGGAGCCCATGAAACAAACTTCGCATACACTGAGTTGCTAATTACATTTAGGGACAATAGTTCAAAAAATATTGTGCAACACAATAGAATTTCCAAGCTATTGAGTTTCACATGCATTCCCTGTACACATCACTTCCTGTAGGTATAATACTTAACTACTGCGGATCTATCCCTGTTATAATTTTCTGTCTTCTATTGACGGTGAACTACAGTTTTATTACACTAGGCAGTAACTTAATCCCTCAGGCTCAGTGGTGATGTCACTTTGACCTTTATTTGGAATGACAGGTGATTTGCTGAATCAACACGTGATCTCCCCAGCATAACTCCCAAATGCATCAGCTACTGGTGCTGCACTTAACGTCACTCTGTTCCCACCGCTGCCTTCCTCTCTTGTAACCGTTCCCCACCCCCTAACCTCCCATTATTACCACAACCACACCTGCTCTATCCGTCCAATGCTGGTACTGCCTGCCGTTCCCATCTACCTCGTCAATTAAACCTCGAAAGAACAGACCAAGTCAATACAATTACACCTTCTCAGGGTTGGTTGGTCTCGAGGCCATCCTGTTAGTAAAGGGTTATTGAGATAAGACAATTTGCTTCTGTGTGGCCTGTTGCAAGATGGAACATAGAACAGGACAGCACAGGAACAGGCCCTTCGGCCCGCAATGTTGAGCAGAACTAATAAACTCATTATTAAATGCCTAACTACACTAATCCCTTCTTCCTACACAATGTCCATATCCCTCCATTCTCTGTACATTCAAGTTCCTATCTAAGAGCCTCTTAAATGCCTCTTATTGTATCTGCCTCCACCACCACCCCTGGCATCACATTCCAGGCACCCACCACTGTCTGTGTAAAAAAACTTGCCCCACACATCTCCTTCGAACTAAACCCCTCTCACCTTAAATACATGCCCTCTAGTATTAGACATTTCGACCCCCGGAAAGAGATACAAGCTGTCTACCCTATCTATGCCTCTCATAATCTTATAAACTTCTATCAGGTCTCCCCTCGGCCTCTGCCACTCCAGAGAAAACAACTCAAGTTTGTCCGACCTCTCCATATAGCACATGCCCTCTAATCCGGGCAGCATCCTGGTGAACCTCTTCTGCACCCTCTCCAAAGCCTCCACATCCTTCCTATAACGGGGTGACCAGAAATGAGTACAATACCCCAGATGCGGCCTAACCAGAGTTCTATAAAACTGCAACGTAACTTCCTGACTCTTGAACTCAGTTCCTCTGCCAATAAAGGCCCATGCCGAATGCCTTCTTTACCAACCTATCAACCTGTGCAGCCACTTTCAGGGAGCAATGGACTTGGACTCCAAGATTCCTCTGTACCACAACACTGTTGTAGGTCCTGCTATTAACTGTGTATTGACACTTTACATTTGAGGATATTCTGGTGAAAATAAACTGCACTTCTCCTTTATTATGATTTGTATTGGGGATGTTCAAACATTAACCCACACCAAGGTAACACTCACCAGCTTTCCACATGTCAGACTGTGAGGCTGCAGATTTCATTGCCCAGGATGCACAGGCAAAGCAGAATAAACACAAATTATTCGGAGTGCAGGACCGACACAGACCTCTTCTTGCTAGATGTGAAGAAAGGGATAACCAAGCTTACAATTCTTTCTCATGATGTGGCCCCAGGATGGAATGGTTGGACAAGGCAAATGCTCAGGTATAGAGACATGGAGAGATCTAGTGAGTCTGATCAAACACTTCGTTAGAGAGGTAGAGAATAGTTGCAGTGTGCACCATCTCAAGTCACGTCAAGTCGAGTTTATTGTCACGTGCACAAGTACGGTGAGGTACAGGTGCAATGAAAAGCTTGCTTGCAGCAGCATCACAGGCATGTCTACAAAGTGCACTGGGGTTACTTGCTCTGGCTACTCTGACAGCCCCTCACAAACTTACAGGGGCAATAGGTAGACGGAAACCCCACTCCCTCCAGGTTCCTTTCCAAGTCACGCACCATCCCGGTTTAGAAAGATATTGCGGTTCCTTCGTCATCCTGGAACCTCTCTGCCCAACAACACAACAGCAGCATCCTCTCCAGAGGGGCTGAGACAGTTCAAGAAGGTGACCCACCACCACCTTCTCAGGGACAGATAGGGGATGGACACCGAGTGCTGGCCCTGCTAGCAATGTCCAGATCCTGGAAAATAAGAGATGGGGAGGGAGCTGGAGAGGTTTGGGAAGGAATTCTGGAGATGAGGGCACAGACAGCTGAAGGCACAGATAATGTCTCAATGCTGATTTATTTGATTCTGACATTGCAGTTTCTTCTGATTCCATTGGACCTTTGATCTGAGATTGTTTAACGTGTGCTTAGTTGGGTCTGCCTGGGGATTGAAACGGCCAGTGGAGTTTGGTTTGCTCATACAATCTCACTGCCTAATGGCCTGGCCTCATCTAATAGGGCAGGCACGGTAGTGTAACGGTTAGCGTAACGTTATTACAGCGCCCGCGACCCGGGTTCAATTCCCACCGCTGTCTATAAGGAGTTTGTATGTTCTCCCTGTGTCTGCGTGGGTTTCCTCCGGGTGCTCTGGTTTCCTCCCACATTCCAAAGACGTACGGGTTAGGAAGTTGTGGGCATACTATGTTGGCGCCAGAAGCGTGGCGACACTTGCGGGCTGCCCCCCAGAACACCCTACGCAAAAGATGCATTTCACTCTGTGTTTTGATGTACATGTGACTAATAAAGATATCTTATCTTATCTTATCTTATCTTATCTTATATCTTATCTCTCTGGTCCACAGTCCCGTCAAGAGACCATCAGACCATCCTCACTGGATGGCTCAGCTTGGCTTCATGCGCAGTGCACTGAGCAGAGATCTGAGGTGGATGAATCTTGTGGGTCTTCCAATCAGAACCATTACGGCTGTTCATTTAAACTCTAACCTTCCTTTGGCTGCTGTCCAACCTGGAGAGCATCACACACATCACTAGGCTTGCCCGCTGAACCCCACGTAGGTTCCAGAGGGCACATGTTTAAAGTGAAAGGAGAAAGATTTAAAAGGGACCTGAGAGGCAACTTATTCACACGGAGGGCGGTCTGCTTATAGAACGAGCTGCCAGAGGAAGTGGTTGAGGCAGGTACAATTACAACATTGAAAGACATTTGGGTGAGTACATGGATAGGAGAGGTTTAGAGGGATGTGGGCCAAATGCAGGCAAATGGGACAAGCTCAAGTCAACAACGAGGTTGGTATGGATGAGTTGGGTCAGAGGGCCTGTTTCCATCCTGTATGATTCAATAACTCCAGGACTCTAACATCACCCAAAATGGACAGTTGGAAGAAGACCATCAAGTCAATGGTATTTTTAAGATATTGTGCAGAGTCAAAAAGGATAAATAAGGTCTAAAATTCTAAATGTTATTAAGACACATTACCTCAGGAGTTGTAAAGGAAAAGAAACTTGCTTCCCCTCCATGGACTCTGTCTATACCTCTCACTGCCTTGGTGAAGCAGCCAGCATAATCAAAGGCCCCACCCACCCAGATCATTCTCTCTTCTCCCTGCTCCCACCAGGCAGAAGATACAGGAGCCTGAGGGCACGTACCACCAGGATCAAGGACAGCTTCTATCCCACTGTGATAAGACTGTTGAATGGTTCCCTTACACAATGAGGTGGACTCTTGACCTCATAATCCACCTTGTTGTGACCTTGCATCTTATTGTCTACCTGCAATGCACTTCCCTGTAGCTGTGACACCTTACTGTGTATTCTGTTATTGCTTTTACCCTGTACTACCTCAATGTACTCACTTCTACCTCAATGCACTGTGTAATGAATTGACCTGTACGAACGGTATGCATGACAAGTTTTTCACTGTACCTCGGTAATAAACCAATAATAAACCAATACCAATACCAGTAGAATATATAACACAGAACAGATATTTTCTTTAATAGTAAGAGATTATTTTGCTCTACCACACTGCAGGTACTGGGACTAATTGACTAGGCCGGTGAGACAGTTGTTTCCCTGATCACCTGAAGGCTAGATTTAGCAACAGGGATTAGCAAAGAGTCATGTATATAGCTGGAAAGGTAAAATGGAATGAGTCAAAGCCACAATATTTCTGCATGATTTTCAATAGATTTGCTGAATCGGTCTCTTTCTTTGTTACACTGGATCACCTCCAATTAGATGCATTCCTGGAAGGAACTCAGTGGGTCAGGCAGCATCTATGGAGGGAAATGGACAGTTGACATTTTGGGTCGAGACCTTTTATCAGGATTGGAAAGAAAGAGGGGAGATGGCTGATATACAAAGGTGAAGGGAAGGGGTTGAGCAAGAGCTGGTAGGTGATAGGTGGATCCAGGTGAGGAGGGGTGATTGACAGATGGAGGGAGGGAAGAGAGTGGGAATGATGTCAGAAGCTGAGAGGTGATAGGTGGAAGTGACAAAGGGTTGAAGAAGATGGAATCTGATAGGAGAGGACTGTCGACTGTCCACTTCCCTCTACAGATGCTGCCTGACCTGCTGAGTTCCTCCAGTGGTTTGTGTGTTGCTCCAGATTTCCAGCATCTGAGGTCTCTTGTATCTTCATTTCTGGAAGGGCTTGTTCAAAGGAGATGTGCGGGGCAAGTTTTTCACACAGAGAGTGGTGGGTGCCTGGAATGTGCTGCCAGGGGAGGTGGTGGAGGCAGATACCATAGAAGCGTTTAAGAGGCACATGGATGTGCATAGAATGGAGGGGTATGGACATTGTGTAGGCAGAAAGGATTAGTTTAATTAGGCGTTTCATGTTGCCAGGACTAGAGGGCCTGAGTTATAGGGAGAGGTTGGCCAGGCTGGGTCTTTAATCCTTGAAATGTAGGAGAATGAGGGGCGACCTTATAGAAGTGTTTAAAATTATGAGAGGCATCGATAAGGTGGACGGTAACAGTCTTTTCCCCAGGGTAGGGGAGTCCAAAACTAGGGGGTATAGGTTTAGGGTGAGAGGGGAAAGATTTATAAGGGAACAGAGGGGCAACACTTTCACACAGAGGGTGGTGAGTATATGGAACGAGCTGCCAGAGGAAGTGGGTGAGGCAGGTACAACGGGATCATTTAAGAAGCACTTGGATAGGTACATGGAGGGGAGGGGCTAGGAGGGATATAGGCTAAATGTGGGAAATTGGGACTAGCTGGGTGGGCACCATGGTCGGCATGGACTGGTTGGGCCGAAGGGCCTGTATCCGTGCTGTACTGTTCTATGACTCTATGACTCTAATTACTGGTTTAATTAGTTTGGCACAACATTGTGGTCCGAAGGGCCTGTTCCTGAGCTGTACTGTTCTATATTCTACTCTTCATAACCACGACAAGGGTGTCATAGGCAAGGCCAGCATTTATTGTCTTCCCTCATCATCCTTGAACTTGGTAGATTGTTGGGCCACCTCAGAAGGCACATATCGACCAGACCCGTGAAGGGAAGGGTGTCAGAATGCCTTCCCTGAAGGACAATAGTGAAACAAATGGGTTGTTACAACAACCCAAGGTCACCATTGCTCTAGGTAGATCTTTATTCCAAATTCTGGATTTATATGTTAACTAAATTGGACTTCTCCGGCTGGCATTAGGAACAAGGCCTGGGGCAGATCAGCCATGGTGATAATCAATGGCGGGGCAGGTTTGAGTCCTAGTTGCCTACTCCTGCTCCTATTTTCTTGAACGATGTTCTTATGGTGGGATTTCAGCTCATATCCAGAGTTTCAGTCGAGGCCTTAGGGTTAAGCTTGCTACTAAATGGAAGCAAAGGACTGAGAGAAAATGAACATTGATCCATGCAACAGTTTCATTGGAAACTCTTCTACTTTTATAACACACCACAAAACCCAACCTTCAATACTCTATATTGGCAATAAATATATCATTGTCTTCAAACTTAGCCTCCTGCTGAATAAGCATACTTGTTTACATAACCAGTCAACTTAATCCCTTATCGATGATCTCCCCAGCAGCATGGATCAATGATTATTGCACAAGGTACCTCTCCGCACAAGGCTTTCCATCATTGTTTGGCTTCTGTCAACTGGTGAGTACCTCACCAACGCCCCATCCAACAGCCCAGGGTCAGAGTAAGTGTCGACCTTTGCTCTTTCAGATCTGTTTGACGTCCTGACAGGCACTAATGCTGATTTCTCTTGCTTTGTGACCTGTAAGTATTGCCATACAAAAGTCTTAATAGCTGTCAATAAATTAATTTCCTTGCGCCGGCAGCTGTCTTGATCAGTATACTTGGAAGGCAGGTGCAAGAAGAGAGGGGTTTGATTCCTTTTGTCTCCATTGTCCGTGTAAAAATACTCATACATTTCTGGGACAGTGATGGTATAATCTGTCTTGCATTCTCCTTCTGCAGATAAATTTGCAGGCATTGATCCTGTAACCATTGATGGCTCCCCGGTTGTTAAAAACTGGCTGTCATTTGATACAGTGACAAAGGTCTGTGCAATTGGATCCTCCCAAAGCATGCTTTGACAATGACCTTCAGCGCCACCAGCAGTGTGCTGGCTGTCCTTACTGTACTGGCTTTGTATCCGTGTATCTTCTTGCAACTCCTGGAGGGCCTCCTCGTCTTTTCCGGATTCCTGAGTGACTTGCGTGTGCTCAAATCCGGTATCTAAGAGCTCGCCCTTGGCTGTCTTTAAATGGTTTGGGTCGTAGTTGTTGTGAAGGTCATCTCTTATGTAGTTGTTCATCTCCAGCGTGGTAGTTGGTCCAACGCTGGCTTTTGCAAGGTGAGGCTGGCGTACTGGGTTATGGAACCTGGAAGTGGACACTTGGAAAGAGTGCAGGGATTCAGCTGGAGAAACCATGGGACACTGGCTCCTGGAAGAATGAACCTGCTTCCCAGAAATCAGGACTAACTGAGGACTCCCAGGTGAATTGTCATTTGACATCACTTGACTTCTAGCCATGAGAAACTGATTCACGATTTCCAGTTCCAATTCCTCTTCACTGCCGGACCAAACATCTTCGTAAGGATCCAGCTGCCACTGATTTTCTGGAGAAAAGCGATTTTCCAAAGGGGGGATTGTTCTATCTTTCAACACCGGCCCTCCCAGTTCTCTGTCTATTGTTCTCCATCCATCCGATGTGTCTCTGCCGGGGCTCTGAGGAAACTTGCGGAAGTTAAACCTTCTGCTCCGCTTGTGGCGAGAGGGCAGGATCTTGTCAGAATCATCACTGAGATCAGTATCTTCTGAGGTTACCAAGGAAGGTTGTTGGATACTTTTGCATTCCTCAGGCACATCGTCAAATAAAGGCCAGTCTTTCTCACACTGGGGGAAGCTGTATCCAAAGTTATTCATCTCTGAAACCACAAAGGGTTGGGAATTTAATAAAGGAAATACGAAGGACACAAAGAGCTAAACTTATTTGTGTGTGTACATTGGAGACACAAGAGACTGCAGATGCTGGAATCTGGAGCAACACACAATCTGCTGGAGGAACTCAGCGGGTCGAGCAGCATCTGTGGGGGGGGGAAGGAATGAGGTGGGGCCCTGTATCAGGACACAGAGCTTTGACCCGAAGTGTCGACAATTCCTCTCCCCCCACAGATGCTGCTCGACCTGCTGAGTTCCTCCAGCAGATTGTTTGCTGTGTGTTGACTTTGATGGTTGGCAGTAAAACTCATTATCCACTATCCAACTATTTGAAAATTCTGATGTTACGGCATCTGGCTTACGATGTGCTTGTTCCTACGCTCCCTTTCACACATCAGGGATCTCTTTAAACTCACGGGTGACCCAGTTTCTGCACTGCGTTCTGTTTCCAACTCTCACTTTACTGTGTTCAGTGGAAAATCTACTATTTTACGTATATACATACAGTAATACAGCATGGAAACAGGCCCTTTGGCCCAACTCGTTCATACTGAGCAAGGTGCCCAGTTAAGCTAGTCCCATTGGCCCATATCCCTCTGAACCTTTCCTATCCATGTACCTGCCCAAATACTTTTTAAATGTTGTTATTGTACCCCCCCTCAACCACTTCCTCTGGCAGCTCGTAACATCTAAAATGGGTGAATTAAAATTGGATTGTCAATCAGAGTAACATCCAATAGTCTGGAAAATCTGCAAGCTCATCGCCACCAAATTCCCGAGTGTGCTGGTTTAATGGAGTTTTTCTGTATTTGTAATCAGCATGAGGAAGTTATGATTTCTGGGACAGAAACGTGCATTCCTTTAACTTGCACTGAAGTGCAATATAAGGACATGAGAAAATAGGAGCAGGAGGAGGCCACTCGGCCCCTCGAGCCTGTACCTCCATTCAGTATGATCATGGGTGATCTGCTCCCAGGCATCATGGCATCATAGAATTATACAGCACAGAAACAGGCCCTTCAGCCCAACTCATCCATGTCAACCTGAGCTAGTTCCATTTGCTTGCATTTGGTCCATAACCTTTCCTATCCATGTACCTGTCCCCTCTTCTGCTCCAGTTCCCCAGAGCCCTCAATTCCATGATCTTTCAAAGATTTATCTACTACTCTTTAAATATCTCGATTGGCCCCAAACTCCACATTCTCTGGGATAAAAAATTCCAGAACTTAACCATCCTCTTCTAAACCTGTAACCTCTATCACCAAGGGGGACAAAGACACAGGAGCAGGGAGCTATATTGGAACTATATTGCAGTAGCTTCACTGTTACTGGGTCCAAGGGCTGACAGTACCTTCACCAGAAGGCCTACAGCGGTCAAAGAAGGTGGTTCATTACCACCTTCTCGTGGGCAATTAAGGTTGGGCAGAAAATGCTGACCTTCCCACCAATGCCCGTATCCCATAAATGGATAAAAACTCCAAGCCATGGTAGTTGGAGATCCTCTCAATCGGCCCATGTGACCATTCCCTAAATGTGGGAGCCACGTTTAATCCCCCATGCCAACCCGAGGAGTTCTACCATACCTTCTGCGGGTTTACAAGCAGTCAAACCAGAGCTTCCTAAAGGAACATCCACAAGCAAATGGGTTGAAGTGAAAAATGTTACAATGGGTGAACAACAAACTGAAGATCACATTTGCCTCATTCTTATTGCCCTTGTTTTTACCTTCTACCCACAGACATTGCAATTGATTATCATGAAAGCTTTCAGGGGCTGGCTCGAGGTTTCAATGACCTTTGAGGAGTCCCTGGGGCAGATCATCCATGATCACATTGAATGGTGGGTCAGGTTTGAGGGGCCGAGTGGCCTACTCCTGCTCCTACTTTCTTGTTCCATTGTGGAAGCTCACCTTTATTGCTCTTCATAACTTGAACGCATTGCTGACCATTGTGGCCTTTTGATGTATACACTAAGCTTCCTTCATAGATCAAGATTTTAGGTTGCCCTTGGAGGTTTGTCCAATTAGAACGCAGAACCTGTAGTTGGCTAAAGTACTCACTTATCAAAAACACTTTCTCCACAAACCAGAAACGTACTATTAGAAAAACCATCTTGGCATTCCTGTGTAAAACTTAGCAGTATGAACTGATGTAGATTCTTAATTCTGTCTGGGGATGTGAGTGCTACTGGTAAGGTCTGAATTTAATATCCCTACATATTATCCCATAAAGTGGTAGTAAACTGCTTTTAAATCTCTGGGGACAGTGGTCCCATTGTGTAGAGTTTGTATGTTCTCCCTGTGTCTGCGTGGGTTTCCTCCGGGTGCTCTGGGTTCCTCCCACATCCCAAAGACGTGCGGGTTAGTAGGTTAATAGGTGGCTGTAAATTGCCCCTAGAGTGTGAGTGAGTGGTAAAATCTGGGGGGAGTTGATTGGAAAGTGGGGAGAATAAAATAGGATTAAGGTGGGATTAGTGTAAAATGATTCGGTGAGCCAAAGGCTTGTTTTGACCTCCATGACTTTGTCAATGTGGTGTTGGATAGAGAGAGAGAGTTCTTGGAGTCAAACCGAAAATGCTGGAGATGTTCAGAAGGTCAGACCTGCTTTTGTCAGGAACATTAACCCTTTCCCTCTCCCCACAGACGCTGCCTAAACTGCTGAACATCTCCAGCAGTTTCTGTTTTGTTCCAGACCTTGAGCACCTCTAGTATTTAGCTTTGGGAAGGAGTTTCAGTATATTGTCAGTTCTCCAATTTACATGTGGGGACCCTGCTCGTAAGGTTAATGGGAACTGCCAGATAGGAGCGAAGATTCCTACACTTGAGAAACAAAGGACTGCAGATGCTGGAATCTAGATGAATCTAGGTTCCTACACTTACTCTGTCCTGGTGAGCTTTTGCCGACCCAAATGGCCTCTTGCCCAGGATTTCTCTGTCCAGAAAACATTCACAATTCTCTTTTTCACAGCACTGAAGTTTGAGAAAATTCTCAGGATTCCTAACTTCTGTCAATCTCCCAGATGTGAGACTCTGTCTCCAAGTGGTGACCAGATGCAAAGTCGGATATCAAAGCTGCTCAGAAGTGAGTCCTTCCAGATGCGGAGAGCTGCCAATGGCTTTGTGTCCGCTGGGGTTGAGGATAATCAATGAAAGAGCCAAGGCTTTCCAGTTTACATATAACACTGGAATCCATTCATACTCTTTGGGTAGTATTGCATGTGGGCTCTCTGCGCCCTCCAGTCTATAAGAGGAGGCCATTCAGCCCTTCAGTCTGGCTCCCCCGCTCAATAGGATCATGGCTGATCTGATATTCCTCAATCCTGTCCTTTCCTCCTAAACCCTGGCTTCACTTCTATTTATCTCGGTCTTCCAATAACCTAAGGACTTTGCCTCTGCAATTCACTGTGGTGACAAGTTCCAAAGACTCACAAGGAAATTCTTTCTCTTTTCAGTCTCATTAAAAAGTCCACAAATAATGCATCAGTTTGCTACCCCCCAGGGAGATACCGGAATCTAAATGTTGTACCTGAGTCAGGTTGTGAGTAAGAAGCATATTCTTATCAAAACTAACCACTGAAATAGCTCAGTTATGAGATTACCTATGGCATGATTTGCTGCCATTTCATCAGAACAGTGAGTAATTTCTGTGTTTTAAGAGAGAAAGCTACTCACCTTGGTCCTTGCTGTGCCAGTTTGCCAAGGACAGAGAGGAGTAATTCCTACTTCCCGACGTGCACGTCCCAGAGTCTGACCTTTGATGGGACACAGTATCCTGTAGCAGTAGTTCTATTGGAACATTAAAAATAGATCTTGCCGTCATCATATGGACTCTGTTTGGCTTTCCTGCATGCAGCATGACTGTCAGTGGTGTGTTATAATGTTACAGGCCACTAATAGATTTCATACGACAGACAGGAAGTTAGAAGGAGGCTCTAGCAGGTGCACAGAGACTAACTTCAAAGAGAGGGAGAGGAATCAATCAGGGTAAAATGGAAACACAGATCGAGAGGAAAGTCTGTATGGATATCTTTAAGGAGGAGACGTGTTAGGTGCAGACTATAATGTTGGGGATCTCAAGGCTCCCTGATAATGAGGAAGATAGAGAACATGACGAAACAAAGGAGGTACAAGATGCATGCACGAGGAGACATAATCTGCGGATGCTGGAATCTGGAGCAGAAAGCAAACTGCTGGAGGAACTCAGCGGGTCAGGCAGCATCTGTGGAGGGAAGTGGACGGTCGACATTTCGGGTCGAGACCCTTCATTTGCCCAGTTCAGATGAAGGTCTCGATCCGATGCTGCCTGACCCACTGAGTTCCTCCACCATTTTGTCTTTTCCTGCTTCAAGCTAGAACCAGGCTGTGTACAATAGTTGGGAGATTCAGAATCAGAGTCAGAAACAGGTTTATTATCACAGACTTATATGACATGAAATTTGTTGTTTTGCAGCAGCAGTACAGTGCAAAGGCATAAAAATTACTATAAATTACAAAACTAAGCAAGTAGTGTACAAAAAAGGAATAATGAGGTAGTGTTCATGGGTTCATGGACCGTTCAGAAATCTGATGGCGGAGGGGAAGAAGCTGTTCCTAAAATGTTGAGTGTGGGTCTTCAGGTTCCTGTACCTCCTCCCCGATGGTAGTAAATTGAAGAGGGCTTGTCCTGGATGGTGAGGTTCCTTAGTGATGGATGCTGCCTTCCTGAGGCACCACCTCTTGAAGACGTCCTCGATGGTGGGGAGGGTTGTGCCCATGATGGAGCTGGCTGAGTCTACAACCCTCTGCAGCTTCTTGCGATCCTGTGCATTGGAGCCTTCATACCAGGTGGTGATGCAGCCAGTCAGGATGCTCTCCACTGTACATCTGTAGAAATTTGACGTACCAAAGCTTCTCAAACTCATAATGAAGTAGAGCCACTGGTGTGCTTTCTTAGTGATTGCATCATGAAGTAAAGAGGAGGAGGGTAGGGTAAGTAAAGGGGGAATTGAGGGCCATTGGGAACTGGCACAGAGGAGGAAATGAGGCCTGGTGTAGACCATGATCATATTGAATGGTGGTACAGGCTTGAGGGGTCGAGTGGCCTTATCCTTCTGTTACTTTCTTCTGTTCTAAGAAGAATGTAATGGCAATTCACGTAAAAAGGAACTTGCATGGAAGTAAGTGGGAAGGGGTGGGATGGGATTGATTAGGGATGAGAAAGGTGATATATTAGAGAAACAGGGCAAAGCTAGCTACTTAATGAGTACATTGTATTTATGTTTACAAAGGAAGGGGTTGCTGACAAAAGATCAGTGAAAAAGCAATGATAAATGTAAACTGATTGACAGATGTGCTGGATAGGCCAGCAACACTGTGGGTGGATGAGATTTAAAAAGAAATCAAAAAATCCTGCAGATGCTGGAAATCAGAAACAGAAAATGCTAGAAACACACAGCAGGTCAGGCAGCCTCTTCAGAGAAAGAAACGGAGTTGGTCACGCAGGTTGACAAGGTGGTAAGTCAGGAAGTTATGTTGCAGCTTTATAAAACTCTGGTTAGGCCGCATCTGGAGTATTGCATTCAATTCTGGCCGCCTCATTGTAGGAAGGATGTGGAGGCTTCGGAGAGGGTGCAGAAGAGGTTGCTGCCTGGATTAGAGGGCATGTGCTATGAGGAGAGCTTGGACAAACTTGGGTTGTTTTCTCTGGAGCAGTGGAGGCTGAGGGGAGACCTGATAGAAGTTTATAAAATTATGAGAAGCATAGACAGAGTAGACAGCCGGTATCTTTTTCTCAGGGTTGTAATGTCTAATACCAGAGGGCATGCATTTAATGCGAGAGGGGGAAAATTCAAAGGAGATGTGCGAGGCAAATTTTTTATACAGAGAGTGGTGGGTGGCTGGAATGCGCTGCCAGGGGTGGGGATGGAGACAGATACAACAGAGGCGTTTAAGAGGCTCTTGGACAGTCACATGAATGTTCAGAGAATGGAGGGATATGGACATTGTGTAGGGAGAAGGGATTAGTTTAGTTAGGTGTTTAATTACTAGTTTAATTAGTTCGGCACAGCAGAGTGGGCCAAAGGGCCTGTGCCTGTGCTGTACTGTTCTATGTTCTACGTTTCAAGTCAAAGACCCTTCGTCAGATCTGCCAAGCGTTTCCAGGATTTTCTGGTTATATTTCAAGTGGATAAACTGCCAGGTCCAGATGGAAGAGAAGATGAAGAGGACGAAGGGCTTTCAGTCTTTCTTAGATATAGGGTGGGTGCAAGTGAAATGGAAAATGACAAATGTGAGACCCCTGATCAGGAATGGTTGTAAGGACATTCCTGGTTACTAGTGGCCAGTGGTGGTAAATTTATAAGAAAGTAATCAGGGAAAATATTAACAGGTACTTAGAAAGGGACAAGATCAGCAGACACAAGGGGACATCGCCCCCTGTAGGTTCCCCTTCAAGTCAGAAACCATCTTGACTTGGTAATATATATCGCCAGTACTTCCTCATCACTTGACTTAGACTCTTATTTGAAAATTAGCAAGAGATTGTTTTCTTTCCTGAGAGCTGTGGACACAGCCCATCACATCACGGAAACCAGCCTCCCCTCCATGTACACCGTCTACACTTCTCGCTGCCTTGGTAAAGCAGCCAACATAATCAAAGAACCCACCCACCCCGGGCATTCTCTCTTCTCCCCCCTCCCATCGGTCAGGATACAAAAGTCTGAAAGCACGTACCACCAGGCTCAAGGACAGCTTCTATCCTGCTGTTATAAGACTATTGAACAGTCCGCTAGTATGATAAGATGGAATCTTGACCTCACAATCTACTTCGTTATGACCTTGCACTTTATTGTCTGCCTGTATTGCACTTTCTCTGTGACTGTGACACTTTATTCTGCATTCTGTTATTGTTTTCCCTTGTACTACCTCAATGCACTGATGTGATGAAATGATCTGTATGGATGGCATGCAAAACAAAATTTTTCACTTTACCTAGGTATATGTGACAATAATATACCAATTTACCTCTAATGAATTAAGAGGTTGTTGGGGAGAGTTGGGGGTTGGTTTGTGATGTTGATTAGTAGTTGGAATTGGAATTGGAATTGGTTTATTATTGTCACATGTACCGATCTTGCATACTGTTCATACAGACCAATTCATTACAACAGTGCATTCAGGTAGTACAGGGTAAAACAATACAGAATTCAGAATAAAGTGTCACAGCTACAGAGAAAGTGCAGTGCAGGTAGACAATGAGGTGCATGGTCATAACGAGGGAGATTGTGAGGTGAAGAGTCTCAGTTGGCTGAGAGAGACGTAAAGGGAGACATGCAAGCTGTGTTCTTGATTGGGGTGAAAATCAAAAATGTTGCAATTGCTGAAATTCTGGAATATAAACAGAAAAAGCTGGAAAGGTCCTCAACCTGAAACTCTGATTGTTTCTCTGCATGACCTGCTGGGGTTTCCAGCATATACTGTTCTTTGATTGGGGTGCTGAGGTTCATGGTGTTGCCCAGGGATCAGTACCCTCAGCCTTAGCATTGTAACATCCAACCTCCCTACTGTGGGGCTTGGCTGTGATCAGAGAGTGATGAGCAAACAAAGCCCAGGAGCTGATCACAGGTGACCCCCACGTTACAGCAGTTGAGTAACAGAAATTCGTCCTTACAAAATTCACAAATAACTACCAAAAATCTGAGGTATGGAATAAAAATTAGCTGTCAAGGTATTTATGTCAAAGAAACAATTAAATAAATACAAACTGTATTTTTCTCTTGACACCTCCACGGGTGATGTTGTTTTGCATCACAAATAATTGCAATGTGGACGTTTTTCCAATAATGCGGGGGTTGCCTTACTTCTGTGATGAAGTATCCCTGAGGGAGACTCTCCTTTGACTTTTACCTGTCCCAGATGGTGCAGGTTTTATAGAGGGCACTTGGGGCACATGTGGCTGGGGATCTGGAATGAACCTGGATCGGCAGTTGGTATTGGTATCGGTTTATTATTGTCACTTGTACTGAGGTACAGTGAAAAACTTGTCTTGCACACCGATCGTACAGGTCAATTCATTACACAGTGCAGTTACATTGAGTTAGTACAGAGTGCATTGAGGTAGTACAGGTTAAAACAATAACAGTACAGAGTAAAGTGTCACAGCTACAGAGAAAGTGCAGTGCAATAAGGTGCAAGGTCACAACAAGGTAGATCGTGAGGTCAGAGTCCATCTCGTCGTATAAGGGAACTGTTCAATAGTCTTATCACAGTAGGATAGAAGCTGCCCTTGAGCCTGGTGGTATGTGCCCTTAGGCTCCTGTATCTTCTGCCCGATGGGAGAAGGGAGAAGAGGGAATGACCCAGGCGGGTGGGGTCTCGATTATGCTGGCTGCTTCACCAAGGCAGCGAGAGGTAAAGACAGAGTCCGAGGAGGGGAGGCTGGTTTCCGTGACACGCTGGGCTGTGTCCACAACTCCCTGCAGTTTCTTGTGGTCCTGGACAGAGCAGTTGCCGTACCAAGCTGTGATGCATCCAGATAGCACGCTTTCTATGGTGCATCAATAAAAGTTGGTGGGTGTCAAAGGGGACATACAAAATTTCTTGTGGCCTGAGGAAGTAGAGGCACTGGTGAGCTTTCTGTTGGTGGTGTTTGTCTGCGATTTTTTAGCAACGTTCGATGGTCCTTCATCAGCTCTACAAGTCTTGGGTCCAGAGACAGCTTCTCATGTGACTTGCTGGCAGATGGATGGGCATGGCAGCTCTGCACAAATCGTCACCAATTCCAAGAGGTGTTCCTGCAGGAAGAGCCGCCTGACCCAACCTGAGAGCCTTGACAGTAATCCGAAGCTGCTTGAACGTCCAACCTTGACTCCTGATCTGACCAGGGATGTGTGCAGGAATTTAAACGTTCCACCCCTTGGAGGTGCATCCTTTATGTCATGGGGTAAGCATGTGCAGTCATGGACATAAGCCCCTGTTGTACATATTTTTCTGGGTCATTATTGGCACCTAGTGGTTCTTCTCAGCTCCTCATGCTAGTCCTTGGCATTGACTGTCTTCTTTGGAGCCACTTCTGGCTCTTCTGCCAAGGGAGAAAAGTGAGTATTTCTGGCACCTTGTAAAATGTAATGAACCTAACAGAAGAACCAGGCTCCCCCAAGCATCGGCCTGATCCAATGTTGGGGGATGAGGGTGCAGGAAGGGATCCATTCCTTTGGAGACACAAGACTCCTGACTCCTTGGAGCCCTGATGCAGGCTTTTGACCTGAAACATTGATGGTTCCTTCCCTCCCACAGATACTGCTCGACCCGCTGAGTTCCTCCAGCAGATTGTTAGTGGATCCATTCCTTTACCGGCTTGGACATATTCCTGGAGTTTCATCGTATGACCTCCCGCTATCAGCTGCCCCACCCTGTATCCTATTGGTCACCTGACACACTCTTCCCTGACAACGTACCACCTACTTCAGCCAATTGGAAGACAGTATGGTTCCTAATTTCCTTGCTGAATGATATGGAATATAGAACATAGAACAGTACAGCACAGGAACAGGCCCTTCGGCCCACAGTGTCTGTGCTGACCATGACGCCAAATTAAACTAAATCTCTTCTGCCTGCACACGATTCATATTCTCACTCCATTCCCTGCATATTCATGTGGCTGTCTTCATCTGCTTCCACCGCCTCCCCTGGCAGCCCGTTCCAGGCACCCACCACTCTCTGTGTAAAAAAACTTGCCCCATACATCTCCTTTGAATTTTCCCCCTCTCACCTTAAATGCATGTCGTCTGGTATTTGACATTTCTACCCTGGAGAAAAGATTCTGATTGTGTCCCTTAGCTCTGCCTCTCATAATTTTATAAGTTTCTATCAGGTCTCCCCTCAGCCTCTGCCACTCCAGAGAAAACAACCCAAGTTTGTCCAACCGCTCCTTGTAGCTCATACCCTCTAATCCAGGCAGCATCCTGGTAAACCTCTTCGGCACCCCTTCTAAAGCCTCCACATCCTACCTGTAATGGGGCGACCAGAACTGCAAACTAAGTGATTGGTCCAACGTAGAAACTCATGGCAAAGTCTCGGAGCTCCCTCACATGGTACAACATGAAATTCACAGCACAATGCAGAAGGGATCCATGCTGCACCTGGCTAAATTTGACACCGACACACGTAAAGAAATATTGGGATGGTTTGCAGGTGGCTGGTTTTAAGGTGGAATGAATCAGGAGAGAAGTAAAGATGTGGAAAGGAAATTCAAAAGCCTAGGAACTTTCTAATTTTAATTAAATTGTTAATTTAAGTTTGTTATTAGTCTTGGGTTATTATTGTCAGAGGTACAATGCAAGATATAATGCAAGCCATCTACACAGATCATTTCAAAACATAAGTACTTTGAGGTAGTACAAGGGAAAGGCAAGATAGGATGCAGAATATTGTGTTACAGTTACAGAGAAAATGGTATTGGTATCAGTTTATTATTGTCACTTGTACCGAGGTACAGTGGAAAACTCATCTTGCATACCGATCGTACAGGTCAGTCCATTACACAGTGCAGTTACATTGAGTTAGTACAGAGTGCATTGATCTAGTACAGGTAAAAACAATAACAGTACAGAGTAAAGTGTCACAGCTACAGAGAAAGTGCAGTGCAATAAGGTGCAAGGTCACGACAAGGTAGATGGTGAGGTCAGAGTCCACCTCATTGTGTAAGGGAACCATTCAATAGTCTTATCACAGTGGGGTAGAAGCTGTCCTTAAGTCTGGTGGTACGTGCCCTCAGGCTCCTGTATCTTCTACCCGATGGAATAGGAGAGAAGAGAGAATGTCCCGGGGGGGGTGAGGTCTTTGATTACGCTGGCTGCTTCGCCAAGACAACGAGAGGTAAAGACAGAGTCCAAGGAGGGGAGGCTGGTGTCCGTGATGCGCTGGGCTGTGTCCACAACTCTCTGCAGTTTCTTGTGGTCCTGGACAGAACAGTTGCCGTACCAAGCTGTGATACATCCAGATAGGATGCTTTCTATGGTGCATCAGTAAAGGTTGGTGAGAGTCAAAGGGGACAATCCAAATTTCTTTAGCCTCCTGAGGAAGTAGAGGTGCTGGTGAACTTTCTTGGCCGTGGCATCTACGTGATTTGACCAGGACAGCACAGAAGAGTTAACTTACGTTTGCCCTCGTTTTGTAATGCAAAAAGCTAATGTTCATAGTATTTATACACTGTGTATGCATGCCTATGTCAACAGTAAACTTGGATTAATGTTGTGGGCACCAGTGGAGGAGGGGTTAAATGGGGGATGACCAGGAGGAGAGAAATCATGTCAAGTTGAGTTTATTGTCACGTGCACAAGTACGGTGAGGTACAGGTACAATGAAAAACTTGCTTGCAGCAGCATCACAGGCACGTGGGTACAGACAACACACAGAACATAAATTATACATAAATTATACAAGACAGTGAAGAGAGAGAGAACAAAGTCTGCAAAAACAAGACCTTCGTGCAAAAACGACAAAATCAGAGACAAGTCCATGGTAGAAATGCAAAAATCTCAGAAGAAGTTCCAGAAATGCAGGGTTGAAATGATGGAGGAATTCAAAACAAAGGGGTGGGTTTTAAAATCAGGAGAAAGGGGGGGGATGGTTTGCCCAGTCTTGCCGTCACAGAGAATGACACTTGTGACATTGGGGGTGTGTGTGTGTGTGATTGAATGAATCTGACAGGGTGTTATGGAGGATTAGGGTGTGGTGGGAAGGGGGAACCTCTGGGTATGGTGGGCAGGCTTGAAAGGAAGAGGCTGATGTCTGAAGATTTGAAACTATTTACAACATCAGCAAGTGAGGTGCCTGCGTTTGGGTGGAGGCTGCAGATATGAGTCTGATGAGGGAAAGGTGGGGGCACTGGAAAAGAAAAGAGAGGTTAGAAGTTTCAGTTATGGAGCCATAGAGTCCTACAGCATGGAAACAGGCCCTTTGGCCCAACTGGTCCATGCCGACCAAGATTCCCATCGAAGCTATTCCTACTTGCCCACATTTGGCCCATATCCCTCTAAACCTTTCCTATCCATGTACCTGTCCAAGTACCTTTTAAATGTTGTTAATGTACCTGCCTCAACCACTTCCTCTGGCAGCTCATTCCACATACAGACGACCCTCTGGGTGAAAAAGTTGCCCCTCAGTTTCCTATTAAATCCCTCCCCTCACACCTTAAACCTGTGCCTTGCAGTTCTTGCTTCCCCAACCCTGGGAAACAGACTGTGCACATTGGGAGCAAGTTCTGTGGGAGCAGTGAATAAAATCAATACAATGAAATTTATATCTTGATGTCATTTTCGAATCTGTGATCATTTCAAACTAGTATAACAAAGGAATGGAGCTTATGTTTAATGATGTAAACCCCTGGTCTCCAGGAAGTTTTTTCTATATTGAATGTTTAATTTCTGATTGTTTAATCTTAAGGCTGTGAAATACACAGCCTCCACAGCTCACGAATGCCCAATTTATGCACGGCCCTTAATGTATGTCATTTGGGAGACCGACGGGGTGGATTTGTCGGCCGCTGTGGAACTGGAGGCATCTTCTGCCGGGTGGGAACTTGGTTTGCAGTCGCATTTCTGACTTCTGAACTGCCCGGGTTATGAACAGTTCACAGGAACGGAATCCCTTTGTAAGCTGGAGAGAACCGTAAATGATAAGTTCATCTGCTTGCTTGTGTTGGCTGAGAAATTAGTATTGGTCAGGATGCTGGAAGAGTTTTTGATCAGTTCCAAGGAATGTACAGTATGCTCAGTACTTTGTGACGTTGGACTGGAAGATTTTCCAGATTATTGGATGCTGTTAGGACTTGTAACTACAACACATTTTAAATTCACCTGTTTTCAGATGATACACAGCAGAATAACATGTTTTCCAGTAAACTCAGTAAGCTTAAAGGGAATACAGAAACAACGCCCTGGTAAGTTTCAAGAGACCATAGGAAACAGAACTGGAAGAGTTTCAATGGAATGCAAGAACTGTGGCTCCCATGAGTTTAAATGGAGTGCAGGAACTGGGGCCTGGTGTGTTAAAGGGAGTGTGGGAATTGGGGCCTGGTGTGTTAAAGGGAGTGTGGGAACTGGGGCCTGGTGAGTCAGATGCTGAACCATTTGGATTTGTGCACAGTAAGATCCCACAAGCAGTGATGTATTAATGAGCAGGTGATCAGTTTTATTGATCACGAGTGGGAGTTGAACACTGGCCAGGACACTGGGGAGGATTCCCTAGCTGTTTTTTTGGAATAGAGCCATGAAATCTTTCATACACTCCTGAGAGACTAGAGGAGTTTTGTTTAAACTTCCTTGCCTCACCACTGATGTCTCACCTGTAGAATTGGTACCACTCATGTTACATAATTACACAAGGACACTCTGCCTCAAATCCCAGGCATTCTTTGTATGAATGACAACTCTAGCCATATACAGGCTTGCTGGTTTAAGCCTCATCTTCCTGGGAGTGAATGGAAGATGTCACCTCAAATTCTGTTGGAGCCCGTCATTGCATATTAAACAGTCCCTATGTGGCTGGTCACTCAATGTATTGTTGCTGGGTGAAGCCCCAGAAAAGCTGGCATTAAATTCCCAAGGCTTTGTGTGCCACTGACCCAGCGCCAGGAGAGATGAAACCTTTCTCCCCCTTCATCTCACTGAGCTTCGGGGTGGAGCTACTGAGACCAAAGTGTTGGGGGTGGGCTTGGCAATTGGGCCATTGAGTAGAGGAGCTGGTGAGGCTGGTTGGGGGATTTGCGGCGGGGTTTTGTGGGGATTGTTTGGGGTTTGGTTGTTGAAGGGTGCTGTTCTGGCTGATGTTGTAGGGAGTGTTTGGGTCAGTGATTGCTGGGAGTTTAGGTTGAGGTGTGAGTGCTGGAGGTTATGGGTCACCCATCAGGGTACACATTTGGGTGTAGCCCAGTAATCCGGCATGTGATTGGCAGTTGTTGGTGGAGGGACATTAAGCAATGGGACGGGTAGGTGTTACATGTTGGGAAGGGGTTTAGTGTTCTGGGGTTGTGATTGGTGAAGTCCATAACACCGGAAGACATAGGAGCAGAGTTAGGCCATTTGGCCCATCAAGTCTGCTCCGCCATTCGATCATGGCTGATTTATTTTTCCCTCTCAACCCCATTCTCCTGCCTTCTCCCTGTAGCCTTTGATGTCCTTACTGATCAAGAATCTATCAACCTTCGCTTTAAATATACCCAGTGTCTTGGCCTCCAGCCGTCTGTGGCAATGAATTCCACAGATTCGCCACCCTCTGGCTGAAGAAATTTCTCCTCATCTCTGTTTTAAAGGGACGTCCTTTTATTCTGAGGCTGTGCCTCTGGTCCTGGACTCTCCCACTACTGGAAACATCCTTTCCACATCCATTCTATCCAGGCCTTTCAGTATTTGGTAGGTTTCAATGAGATCCCGCCCCCCCCCCCCCCCCCCCCCCAATCCTTCTAAACTCCAGCGAATACAGTCTCAGAGACATCAAACGCTCCTCATACATTAACCCTTTCATTCCCACGATCATTCTTGTAAATCTCCTCTGGACCCTCTCCAATGCCAGCACATGTTTCCTTAGATATAGGGTCCAAAACTGCTCACAATACTCCAAATGTGGTCTGACCAACACCTTATAAAGCCTCAGCATTACATCCTTGCTTTTGTATTCTAGTCCTCTCGAAATGAATGCTAACATTGCATCTGCCTTCCTTACTACTGACTCTACCTGCAGGTTAACCTTGAGGGAATCCTGCACTGGGACTCCCAAGTCCCTTAGCACCTCCAATTTCTAAATTTGCTCCCCGTTTAGAAAATAGTCTGCGCCTTAATTCCTTCTACCAAAGTGCATGACCGTACACTTCCCTACATCATATTCCATCTGCCACTTCTTTGCCCATTCTCCCAACCTGTCCAAGTCCTTCTGCAGACTCCCTGCTTCCTCAACACTATCTGCCCCTCCACCTGTCTTTGTATCATCTGCAACCTTGGCCACAGAGCCATCAATTCCATCATCCAGATCATTAACGTATAACGTGAAAAGTAGCAGACCCACCGACTGCTGAACACAACTAGTCACCGGCAGCCAACCAGAAAAGGCCCCCGTTATTCCCACTCTTTGCCTTCTGCCAGTCAGCTGATCTTCTATCCATGCTGGTACCTTTCCTGTAATACCATGGGCCTGCAAAACATTGTGAATCCCTAGGGTGAGACGATGTCTGAGAATTGGTGGAGCAGTGTAATCGGGCGTTTTTATCATGGTGGAGAGGTGTGGGGTGGGGGCAAAGAGGACTTGAGCAAAGATGTAACTTAAGGAGGATCCACTTGAGTTGGGTTTGTATTGCAAACCTGGGTCCTGCTCCCTCAGGTTGCCCTTAAGTCACACCGATGAGCTCCACCCAGGTGCTGTGATCCTGTTTCACGATGTGAAACGATCCTGTTTCACATGTGACTTTAAACCCTGGGAGCACCATCCAGGAGTGTATTTCACATGTCTCCAGTGATCCTCCCAAACACTGGCCCATCAAACGCTCAGAGATCCCAGAGTGAAAGGCGTGACTGTGTGAACCCTGTAATGATTTTATTTTTCATAGAAATTGGACCACTCAGCGCATAAAATCATGGTCCCGAAAGCAAAATCTCCCAAGAGCAGTGAATTTGCCAATCATTTTCACAAATGCACCATGGAAAGCATCCTATCTGGATGCATCACAGCTTGGTATGGCAACTGCTCTGCCCATGTCCGTAAGAAACTGCAGAGAGTTGTGGACGTAGCCCAGCGCGTCATGGAAACCAGCCTCCCCTCCTTAGACTCTGTCTTTACCTCTTGCTGCCTTGGTGAAGCAGCCAGCATAATCAAAGACCCCATCCACCCGGGTCATTCTCTCTTCTCTCTTCTCCCATCAGGTAGAAGGTACAGGAGCCTGAGAGCATGTACCACCAGACTTAAGGACACCTTCTATCCGACGATGATAAGACTATTGAACGGTTCCCTTATATGATGAGATCGACTCTTGACCTCACAATCTACCTTGTCGTGACCTTGCATCTTGTTGTCTACCTGCACTACACTTTCTCCGTAGCTGTGACACTGTACTGTTATTGTTTTTACCTGTACTACATCAATACACTCTGTACTAACTCAATGTAACTGCATTGTGTAATGAATTGACCTGTGCAATCGGTATGCAAGACAGGTTTTTCACTGTACCTCGGTACAAGTGACAATAATAAACCAATACCAATACCAAAATCCGAGGAAAATCCTCAAGGTTTACAACTGTTTTGAGGTAACAATGTGGGAAAAGCATTGTATGTCACCGTTGCTGGGATAACAAACAAGTTCTTCCGTGGAGCAGGCAGCATCTGTGGAGAGAGGAGCCCTACCTTCAAGGGGAATTTTACTTGAACAGTACAATGTGGCACATGGGGTATTCTAAAAGTTAAACATCTGTTCATATTTTGCTGTTGCATTTTAAACAGCCAAAGGCTGTGTTTGCATTCTACCTGTGTTCATTAAAGATTTACTTTAAAGGGATCCGTAAAGGGTGGATTATGTACTGTGCTCTGTTCTGGAAGGACGGTATCATAGGTTGGTGGCTGGGGTCAGTGCCAGGAGAGAGACCAAGTGTTTATTTAATTGGATCAGGGGGTCAGTGTCTCCTTGAGGGGTAAGAATGATTGAGGAGACAGGAGTCCGTTCTTTTGCACGTGGAGGTGAGGAGGTGGGGACAGGATCTGCAGTTCAGGGGTCAGTCCAAGATGTGAAGGGAAAAAGGTAAGGGTATTATCAGTGAAGGATCTGGAGATGAGTGCCCAGTTTAGGAGTCAGAATTCAGTACATTCAGGAGAAAGGGATTAATGTATTCAGGTGGACGGGCATGGGTTAAAGGCTTCGGGGTCAGGATTTGAATCTGCTAAATTAACCCTTTTTAATGTTGGAGTTGGTTTGAAAAGTTTGAACAGGGGCAGAGACATGGACAGACTGTTTCAATTTCCCCTGCAAATCAGGTTGTGTAACCACACCCATCATTTCCAAAAGGTGTCCTGTACAATAAATCAAAGTCTATTGATTCCATGGGAATGTTTAATAAATCTATTCTCTCTGCTTGTACAATACCTTTCACACACTTGCAAAATATTCCCAGAACCTGTGATCTTACAAACAGCCAAAATTTCATGGGAAATGGTGATGCTCCCAATTCACAGGAATTCCTGGGACTTGTTGAGACTTGCTCTCAAACCACTGAAAGTATTTCTCATCCTTTCTGTATAATTGAGTGTTAAAGCAGCTCCCTGGTGTCCTCAGGCTACCAGAGTGGGGATGGTCCCTCCAACCCTCTGTCTCTTCCATGGTCCCTGAGGGTGGTCGAGACTAGATCACTGGAGCTATTTAAAGAGGAGATAGGAACTGAGGAATTGAGGACTCTGGGGAACTGGCATAGAAGAGGAGTTGAGGCTTGGGGTAGATCAGCCATCAGGTAAATTGATTGTTGGTAAATTAAATTGGTAAATTAGAACATAGAACATTACAGCACAGTACAGGCCCTTCGGCCCACGATGTTGTGCCAACCTTCGACCCTACTCTAAGATCAATCTAACCCTTCCCTCCCACATATCCCTCCATTTTTTTAATCATCCATGTGCCTATCTGAGAGTCTTTTAAGTGTCCCTAATGTACCTGCCTCTACCAGCACCCTTGGCAGTGTGTTCCATGCACCCACCACTCTCTGTGTAAACTACTTACCTCTGATAGCCCCCCTGTACTTCTCTCCAATCATCTTAAAACTGTGCCCCCTCGTGTTAGCCATTTCCGCTCTGGGAAAAAGTCTCTGACCGTCCACTCAATTTATGCCTCTTATCATCTTGTACACCTCTATCAGCTCACCTCTCATCCTCCTTCTCTCCAAAGAGAAAAGCCCCGGCACGCTCAACTTATCCTCATAAGACCTGCTCTCCAATCCAGGTAGCATCCTGGTAAATCTCCTCTGCACCCTTTCTAAAGCTTCCACATCCTTCCTATAATGAGGTGACCAGAACTGAACACAATATTCTAAATGTGGTCTAACCAGAGTTTTATAGCGCTGTAACGTTACCTTGTGACTTTTGAACTCAATACCCTGCCTAACGAAGGCCTATATGCCTTCTTAACAACCCTATCAACTTGTGCAACTTGGATGGACCCCAAGATCCCTCTGTTCCTCCACACTGCTAAGGCTCCTGCCATAAACCTTGTATTCTGCCTTCAAATTCGACCTTCCAAAGTGAATCACTTCACACTTTTCCGGATTGAACTCCATCTGCCACTTCTCAGCCCAGATCTATTATTGTCACATGTACTGAGTTACTGATGAAGGGTCTTGAGCCAAAACATCGACTCCATAGAGAGAAATTAAGAGTCTGACCTGCTGCCTGACCTGCTGAGTTCCTCCAGCATTTTGTGTGTGTTGTACAGTGAAAAACATTGCTTTGCATGCCATCCATACAGATCCTTTCATCACATCAGTACATCGAGTAGAACAAGGGAAAAGCAATAACAGAATGCAGAATAAAGTGTTACGGTTACAGAGAAAGTGCAGCGCAGGCAGACAATAAGGTGCAAGGGCCATGATGAGGTAAATTGTGAAGTCAAGAGTCCATCTTATCGTACGATATTAAATGATGGGGTAAGCTACTCTTGCTCCTATTTTCTTGTGTTCTTGTCTGTTGTCCTGGAGACAGCATATGATGCAGAAAATGGAGGCCAGAATTTTCTTCTCTTGTAAGTGGCAAGAAAGAAATTGTTCCCTTTTCAATGCCGAGTGTGGCTTAGGTCTGGGGGGCATTATCAGGGGGAGAACTAGAGGCAGATGATGATGTAGCATTCAAGATAGAGTGCAGAAGAGGTTCACCAGGATGCAACCTGGTTTGGAGAGTATTAACTACAAAGAGAGGTTGGACAAACTTGGGTTGTTTTCTCTGGAGTGACAGAAGCTGAGGGGAGATCTGATAGAAGTTTATAAAATTACGAGAGGCATAATAGGGTAGACAGTTATAATCTTTTTCCTAGGGTAGAAATGTCAAAGAGTAGAGGGCATAAGCTTTAGGTGAAAGGGGGAAATTTTAAAGGAGATGTGCAGGACAAATTTCTTACACAGAGATTGGTGGGTGCCTGGAACGGGCTGCCAGGGGTGGTGGTGGAGGCAGATACGATAGTGGTGTTTAAGGGGCTTTTAGACAGGCACATGAATGTGCAGGGAATGGAGGGTTATGCATCATTTGAATGTGCTACACTTTTGCTCAGTGATATCACCGACAAAGATCAGAGCACCTTAGTGCAAGATGTGGCAATCACTGACCCAATGATGAGTCCATATGTTGCAGAAAATTAGGATTCTCTGCTAGAATGGGGACCCATCAAACCCCATTGGGTCCCCAACCCGATGGCACAAGGTGCCGGGAGGAGAGCGGGGATTTCCAAGCACGCTGAAGAGCACCATGTCTCCCCTCCCCTTACTGTTTTCCCTCACTTCCATGGCAGCTTCATGCTATGGTACCACAGAGAGGGCACTTCCTGGATCTGACCTGCTTCCCAGCATTCATTGTGGGAACAACATTGCAGCCACCAGGTCTCCAGACATCTGCCAATGGGAGGCAGGCATTCAGCGTCTGAATAAGTGGATAAGGGCGTTACAGACTTTTTCGACCAACTGGGTCCGAGCACCTTATACAGCAACTAACAAAATAGACTTGAACTCCAGTTTCTGGGCCTGTTTCTGCAAGTCACAGTCCAGTTTACTGTCATATAGAACATAGAACACTACAGCACAGTACAGGCCCTTTGGCCCACAATGTTGTGCCGACATTTTATCCTGCTCTAATATCTATCTAACCCTTCCCTCCCACACAGCCCTCCATTTCTCTATCATTCATGTGTGTATCTAAGAATCTCTTAAATGTCCCTAATGTATCTGCCCCCACAACCTCTTCAGGCAGTGCGTTCCATGCACCCACCACTCTCTGTGTAAAAAACTTACCCCCGACATCCCCCTTATACCTTCCTCCAATCACCTTAAAGTTATGCCCCCTCGATTTAGCCACTTTCGCCCTGCAACCAGGACAGCCAGGAAGTCCAGATTTGATGCACTGACTAGGCTGTGGTGTTAGTAAGGTAAAAGTCAAGTCTATTGTCACATGCACAAGTCCATGTGTGCACAAGTGCAGTGAAAAACTTACTTGCAGCAGCATCACAGGCACAGAGCATCAGATAAGCAGCATTCACAAGAAAACAACATAAATTAAACATAAATTATACACAATTTTTACAAGAGAAAACATAATTAGGACAAAAGAAAACAAAGTCCACTGCACTGCAAAGTGATCAAAGTGGTCATGGTGTTGCTCTACTGAGGTGGTGATTGGGGTTGTGCAGGTTGGTTCAAGAAGCGAATGGACATTTCCATTAGCCACCTCTGTTGTAACAGCAAGCCCATCTTCACCAGGGTATCAAGGGCTGTCATCGTGATACCATTCTTGCAAACTGTGGTTGCAAGGAATGAGACCCAGCAAGAGCCTCACGTTAATGAACCCATGGATATTGTATGCTTTTAGTAACAGTGTTCTTGACGCCCATTCAAAAAGCTGCCTCTCTCAATCACTCCCTTCCTCTACCCAGTTCTCCAGATATCTCCTGGGTCCAGTTTTTACCCCTCTATGAAGTCTCTTGGACTCTTTGGAGTGGAGGAGACTGATTGGAGGGAGGGGAAGCCTGATAAGGTACAAAAATTCTGAGTGGCATAGATAGGGTGGACTTTCTCCCATAGCAAAGGTGTCTAATACTAAAGGGTGTAGGTTTAGGGTTAGACCATAAGGTATAGGAGCAGAATTAGGCCATTCGGCCCATTGAGTCTGCTCTACCATTCAATCATGACTGACTTTTTTCTCAACCTCATTCTCCCATCTTCTTCCTGTAACCCTTAGCCCCCTTACCAATCAAGAACCTATCAATCTCTGCCTTAAATAGACTTGGCCTCCACAGCCCTCTGTGGCAACGAATTTCATAGATTCACCACCCTCAGGGTGAAGAAATTCCTCCTCATCTCAGTTTTAAAGGGACATCCTTTTGTTCTGAGGTTGTGACCTCAGATTCTAGACTTTCCTGCTAATGGAAACATCCTCTCCATGTCCACTCTATCCAGGCCTTCCAGTATTCAGTGGGTTTCAATGAGA
Organism: Pristis pectinata; assembly: GCF_009764475.1. NCBI lineage: Eukaryota > Metazoa > Chordata > Chondrichthyes > Rhinopristiformes > Pristidae > Pristis > Pristis pectinata. The sequence continues at coordinate 28,291,025 of NC_067430.1, forward strand.
TTTCCCCCCCCCATCCTTCTGAATGCCATCGAATACAGGCCCAGAGCCATCAAACGGTCCTCATACGTTAACCCTTTAATTCCTGGGATCTTTCTTGTGAACCTCCTCTGGACCGTCTCTAGGGCCAGCACATCTTTCCTTAGATATGGGGCCCAATCTCACTAGTCAGCTGACCTGCTGTACTCATGGTGCTCTTTGAAGCTATCCCATTGCTCCAATGCTCGGCTCCACCTCCTGTCTTGGAAATCTCACCAGTCAGCTAGTGGCAGGAAGAGGTTTAGAGCGGATCTGAGGAAGAACCTTTTCACCAAGAGGGGGTCTGGAGTCTAGAACTCTCCCTCAGTACTGACCGTCCCATAGTGCAGCAGTCTCTGAGCACTGATCCTCTGAGCATTTGACACTCTCTCAGTACTATTCTTTACACGGAGTGATCTCCCTCAGCACTGCCCCTCCTACCCCGCCACTCCCTCAAGTCTGCCTCTCCGATAGTCGGGATCAGCATGCATTAACATCAACAAAACATTTGCCATACGATGTGCAAGTGTACTTAAATCACCAACTCCAGCCTGCACAGACAAGAGAGCAGACTGCCTTTGATTCAATGATTTTCCCGATAGTTTCGTTTTTATTGTCACATGTACCGAGATCCAGTGAAAATCTTTCATTTGCGTGCCATCCAGACAGATCTTTCCTCAGAGAGTGGTGAGTGCGAGGAGTGGGCTGCCGGAAATGGTGGTGGAGGCTGATACGATAGGGTCTTTCAAGAGACCGTTAGATCGGTATATGGAGCTGAGTGAAATAGAGGGCTATGGGTAAGCCTAGTAATTTCTAGGGTAGGGACATGTTCGGCACAGCTTTGTGGGCTGAAGGGCCCGAATTGTGCTGTAATTGTTCTTATGTTCTATGTTCTATAAGCACATCAAGGTAGTTAAAAGGGAAACAGAAGGCAGAATATAGTGTTGTATCTACAGAGAAAGTGCAGTGCAGGTAGACAAAGTGCAAGGGCCACAGCGAGGTAGATTGTGAGATCAAGAGTTCACCTTTGAGTATATAAGAGTCTGAGAACAGCCGGATAGAAGCTCTCCTTGAGTCTGGTGGTACATGCCTTCAGGCTTTAGTATCGTCTGTCTGACAGGACAGGGGAGAAGAGAGAATGACTGGGGTGGGGGGGGTCCTTGATTATGTTGGCAGTTTACCCGGGAGCAACACTGTCTCTGGCCACGGGCCTGATCTTTGTGCTGATCTCTCTGGAGTGGGACAAGCTGGTTGGAGAAGCCAACCCTGACTCTTATTATGAGGCTTAAACTGGAATAAATAATGACCCAGGAGGCCATACACTGAAGTCATCGAGGAGCTAATCTGTGGTTAAGAATCTCTGGGAATATACTGATGTAACATTTTTTGTAAAATTAATCTGTAAATTGGTGCAATTCAAAGCTCATCATTAAAGAATCTTCATGATCTTGTTCATCCACCCATGAAATAGGGCACAGCAGGTGGCTGGATCTTGGTAACAAAGCTAAACCACATTGGAGTGGAGAAGGGGACCTGAGGTTGGTGTGTCCACCTTCTGGATAGGCTGTCAGTAGTGCAGGAGAGCCAATGTACAGAGTGGGCTGTCAGTCTGGGGTAACTGGTATGTTGCTGGGATGCAGGGGTCTGTGATGAAGCTGTACCCATATGTTGTAGGACAGATTGCTGACTGACTGTGGTCCTGTGGGAGGGGCGGTACTAAGGGAGTGTCGCACTATGGGAGGGGCAGCACTGAGGGTGTGCTGCACTGTGGGAGGGGCAGTACTGAGGGAGGGTCACATTGTGCGAGGGGTAGTACTGAGGGAGTGTCACACTGTGGGAGGGGCAGCACTGAGGGTGTGCTGCACTGAGGGAGGGTCACACTGTGGGAAGGGCAGTACTGAGGGAGCGCCACACAGTCAGAGGGGCAGTACTGAGTTACTTACCTTACCAAAGCTCCCATCAAAGCATCTGTGCTGTCAGATTCTCACCTCCCGAGGCACTTTCCTTTGGTTTGAGGGTTTGATGATTAAGTCTCTGTGCGCGAAGCACTTGGACTGCCCAGGAACGCTGGGATGGGCTGTAGATCTCCGAGAAGCTCACTGGGATTCCCTGCCAGCTGTCAGCAGCATTGGATAAAGCTGGATACCGAGCTGTGGGCCCAGGAGGGAGCCTTACATTACAATGCTTCTCTCCTCTTTAGAGCAGAACACTAAACCTGAAGCCAGTGTTGTGACAGCAAAACTGTCCATTTAGCAGAAGGAATAGGTGATTATAATGAAAGCATATGCCATGTTAATCGGGAGTTAGTGGTGGGAATCCAAGACATGCCCTCTTCTCATTACTACCATCGAGTAGAAGGCACAGAAGCCTGAAGACCCACACTCAACGATTCAGGAACAGCTTCTTCCCCTCTGCCATCAGATTTCTGAACGGTCCATGAACCCATGAACACTACCTCGTTATTCCTTTTTTTTGCACTATTTATTTATTTTTGTAATTTACAGTAATTTTATGTCTTTTCACTGTACTGCTACCACAAGACAACACATTTCATGTCATCTAATTCAGTGATAATAAACCTGATTCTGATTTCCCTGCCTTCGCCTGGTTTGTAATGGGAGTGCTCTTTAAAAAGTAGGCAAACAGGTTAACTCAGCCACAAGGGAAAGACACCAGGGTCCCCTGCTGACACACAGACAGGAAAAGGTGAGGTGAGAGTGGGTCACCTGACCGAAACCTGATTAAGCCTGACGCTTTAAGGTTTCGCTTTGCAAGGCATTACTCTGCACATCTGCTGTGTCAGGTCCGTACTTGTGAGTTCTGAGCCGGTGGATGGGTGCCTGATATCACGTTATGTTTATCTAAACTCCTGCTCTGCATTCTGTGCCAATTCCCACAGCCAAAGAGGCTGACCCTTGACCCTTCTCGGGTGAGCCACCCAACAAAGTCTGCCCAGGGCGAGGGGTGGAGGTGGTATAACGGGGCAAAAATTAAAAAAGTAATCCAGGTCTTCTGTGATTGTATTTACTCCGGTAAATAAAATTTTCCATTTGTAAATCCCTTCCAAGTTACAGTGGAACGTGCTGCTGGCAGAGGTTGTGGGGGCAGATACATTAGGGACATTTAAGAGACTCTTAGATACATGAATGGTAGAGAAATTGGTATTGGTATTGGTTTATTATTGTCACTTGTACCGAGGTACAGTGAAAAACTTGTCTTACAAACCGATCTTACAGGTCAATTCATTACACAGTGCAGTTACATTGAGTTAGTACAGAGTGCATTGAGGTAGTACAGGTAAAAACAATAACAGCACAGAGTAAAGTGTCACAGCTACAGAGAAAGTGCAGTGCAATAAGGTGCAAGGTCACAACAAGGTAGATCGTGAGGTCATGAGGTCATAGGTCATAGTCCATCTCATTGTATAAGGGAACCGTTCAATAGTCTTATCACAGTGGGGTAGAAGCTGTCCTTAAGTCTGGTGGTACGTGCCCTCAGGCTCCTGTATCTTCTACCCAATGGAAGAGTAGAGAAGAGAGAATGTCCCGGGTGGGTGGGGTCTTTGATTATGATGGCTGCTTCACCAAGACAACAAGAGGTAAAGACAGAGTCCAAGGAGGGGGGACTGGTGTCCGTGATGTGCTGGGCTGTGTCCACAACTCTCTGCAGCTTCTTGCAGTCTTGGGCAGAGCAGTTGCCATACCAAGCCGTGATACATCCAGATAGGATGCTTTCTATGGTGCATCGGTAAAAGTTGGTGAGAGTCAAAGGGGACAAACCAAATTTCTTTAGCCTCCTGAGGAAGTAGAGGTGCTGGTGAGCTAATGGAGGGCTATGTGGGAGGGAAGAGTTCGATAGATCTTAGAGCAGGATAAAATGTTGGCACAACATTGTGGGCTGAAGGGCCTGTACTGTGCTGTAATGTTCTATGTTCTATGTTATCGCAAAGCACCGCTATAATAAGGGAAACTTGGCAGTCAATTTGGACTGCAAGCTCCCACAAACAGCAACATCAAAATCAGAGTTTCCCGCATTCTAGAAAATGCTGGAAACACTCAGCAGGTCAGGCAGCATCTGCGGAGAGAGAAACAGAGTTAGCGTTCCAGATCAAAGACCCTTCATCAGACCTTGACTGAGCTACAAGCCGGAATTACCTGAAGAAAAATTTTTCTCTTCTTACTTTGGAATGTTCCACTTCAACTCGAGAGGGCAGATGTGGTTTTGGTTAAACATCCAAACCAAAAGGCAATTGCTTCAACTGTGATGTGCTCCAATGACAATTGGTGAGACCACACTCGGAGTACTGTGCTCAGTTCTGGTGGCCCAGCTACAGGAAGGATGTCATGAAACTGGAAAGGCTGCAGAAAAGATTCACGAGGGTGTTACGGGGACTGGAGAGCTTGAGTCTTCAGGAGACACTGGACAGGCTGGGACTGTTTTCCCTGGTATATAAAATCATGAGGGGCATAACTAAGGTGGATAGTCTTTTTACCAGGGTAGGGGAATCTAAAACTAGAGGGCATAGATTTAGGGTGAGAGGGGAAAGATTTAAAGGGGACCTGAGGGGCAAGTTTTTCACACAGAGGGTGGTCAGTATATGGAATGAGCTGCCAGAGGCAGTGGTAGAGGCAGGTACAGTTACGAAGTTTAAAAGACATTTGGACAGGTACGTGGAGAGGAACGGTTTAGAGGGATATGGGCCAAACACAGGCAAATGAGACCAGCTCAGATAGACATCTTGGTCAGCATGGACGACTTGGGCTGAAGGGCCTGCTTTCATGCTGATTCAACATACATTCTTGAGCCATAGAGGAGGTCTTGAATTAATGGCCCACTGACCCAGAGGAAAGAGTCCAAGCTACTTGGTGAAAGGGAACACTCTATATCTACATCACTCCATAATCTACAGGGATGGGGAATGCTGGAAGTAGGAAGTCAGGGATCCACTCCAGAATAGGATCCCCGTTAGGAATTCAGGAGAAATTTGAGGAGAACAGGAAGAATGTGGAACTTGCTCCCACAGGGAGAGATTGAGCTGAATGGTGCCTACGTGGTTAATGGGAAACTGGGTGAAGTCATGGGGGAGAAGGGAATAGAAGGATTTGTTTTGGGGGTGAAGCAAAAGTGTGTGGGGAGAGACTGTATATCTGTGCTGTAAGTACAAAGTAGTGTCAATCAATCCTTTCCTAAAGTAAATTCATTGGCTTTAACATGTTCTCGGACTTCCTGAGGTGGTGAGAAGAGGATATATAAATGCAGCTTGTTCTTCCTTGGCCCAGACCTTAAACTGATTGTAGAACTGTTGCAACACAGAAGGAGGCCATGCCACCCATCAAGTCCATATGGGTTTCTGATAGAACCTGGGGAGTGAATGAGAGACTTGATCTGGGGTGGGATGGTAATTTTTGGCAGTCATTTCCAAGTTTGAGTCAGGTCAGTTAGCGGCAGGGGAGCGACACCCAGTGGGCGGGGAATGTGACCCAGGATTGGGGAGTGCGTTCCTGGGCGTTTGCTTCTGATTTGCCTCAGTGTCATGGTTGGACAGAGACATATCTCAATGCTGGGAGGAAGGGTAGACGAGGAACTTCCCCCAGTGGGGAGTCAGTCTGACTCCCAGTCTGACCTGGATCAGTGTTCAGCAAGAACGGGCATATAAGAACTCGGGCTTCAGATTGCCTTTGGACTGGCTGGGTTGGGGTTTTAACTTTAAACCCAAGCAGACCTCTAACACTTGCTCCATCAGACACACTCCCCCACACTTCACCCATAGCCCTGAAAGTTACTTTGTCTCTAATCCCTTTAGAAAGATCCAATTTCCACCCGCACAGGCAGTGAGCTGCAGATCCTAATCACTCCCAGAGTAATAAAGTTTTTTCTTCATATTCTTGGAGCTTCATCTCACCCATGTTTTAAATCTGCGCCCTGCTCCATCTTCTCTCTGCCTACTCTCTCTAAACCAGTCATGGTCCTGTCCTTGGAGACACAAGAGACTGCAGATGCTGGAATCTGGAGCCACACACAAAATGCTGGATCCCTTCATCCATCTTGACCCAAAACGTCACCTGTCCATTTCCCTCCATAGATGCTGCCTGATCTGCTGAGCTCCAGCATTTTGTGTAATGATCCTGTCCATTTCCATCGAGCCTCTCAACTCTTTCGCAGCTAAGAGGAGGTACAGAAGCCTGAAGTCTCACACCACCAGGTTCAGGAACAGCTACTTCCCTTCAACCATTCGTTTCTTGAACCAACCGGCACAACCCTAATCACTACCTCAATATAGCAACACCATGACCGCTTTGCACTAAAATTAAATTTTGTTTCTTTTTTTTTCTAATTGTTTTCTTTCTTGTAAAAGTTGTGCATAATTTATATTTAATTTATGTTTTTCTTGTAAATATGTGCATGTGGTGCTGCCCCGAGTAGGTTTTTCATTGTACCTGTGTATACGTGTACCTGTGCATATGACAGTAAACTAAATTCAACTCAGCTTTTGGATCCACCTTCCCCCAGCATCTCTGCTGTGCAGTGAGACAGCCTACCCAACACTCCAGCCCATTCTGAGTCAAAGGACTCTGTGCTGGGTGAGGATGTTGGATAATACATTGGCAAAGTAATAGCTGAATTTTGTTCAAAGCGCTGGGGTGTGGATGGGGAGGAAAGGAAAATGCCTTTTAAACAGGGTGTGTTAGGTTAGAAGATTTATGGTGTCACCATGGGCCCTAAGCAAATCATCCCTCACACACTATCGATTGCAACTAAATTACAGACCAAACTCACACCCAAACTAATGACCTGTGATTAGTATTGGAACAGTTTGATCTCTGGGTTTGGATGATCCTTCAGGTTAACACCACACCCGGTTGTCTTTGGCACCTGGGGTATAAGTCCACCACTGGCTAGAAGCCAGGGCACTTTACCCAGCTTCCAGTGGGTTCAAACCTATTGTGTATCACTTGCTATCTATCAGTCACAGAATCAGAATTATTATCACTGATTTAGATGACGTAAAATTTGTTGTTTTGCAGCAGCAGTACAGTGCAAAGGCATAAAAAATTATAAATTACAAAAATAAATAAATAGTCCAAAAAAAAACTCAGGAATAAGGAGGTAGAGTTCATGGGTTTATGAACCGTTCAGAAATCTGATGGCAGAGAGGAAGAAGCTGTTCCTGAATCATTGAGTGTTGTACCTCCTCCCGGATGGTAGTAACGAGAAGAGGGCATGTCCCGGATGGCGTGTCTTCTCTGTGATTGCGTCGATGTATTGGGCCCAGGATAGATCCTCCGAGCTGCAAACTCCCAGATGAAGGGTCGACTGTTCCTTTCCCTCCACAGGTGCTGCCTGACCCGCTGAGTTCCTCCAGCATTTTGTGTGTTGCTCCAGACTCCAGCATCTCTTGTGTCTCCAGTCACAAACTCACACAGGACTCCTGCTTTCACTGCACCGGTACTTACATTGCTTTGCAATGTGGCCTTCCTCTGTTATAGCCCATAGAGAGAATCTGGAGAGTGGACCCAGGCGATTGTATTATTTTGCTCTGAGGTTGAGATAGCCCCTGAATCAACATTTCCTCATGCTTGGCACTGGGCTAAGTTGATTCAATGATACAGTCTGGGCATGCATGAGTGATGTGGAGATATCGCACAGGGGTGGGAGTTAAGGCACACTTGCAGGGTAGACAGAAGGGCTAGGGCTACACCGTCTTAGAACACAGAACAGTACAGCACAGCAACAGGCCCTTTTGCACAGAACCCAATGCCAAATTCAGCTAAATCTCTTCTTCCTGCACATGATCCACGTCCCTCCACTCCCTGCAGATTCATGTGTCTAACAGCCTCTTAAATGCCTCTATCGCATCTGCTTCTGCCACCACCCCCTGGCAGCCTGTTCCAGGCACCCAGCACTCTCTGTGCTCTGCACATTTCCTTTAAACTTTCCCCTCTCACCCTAAATGCATGTCCTCTAGTATTTGACATTTCTACCCTGGGAAACAGATTCTGTCTTCCCTATCTATGCCTCTCATAGTTTTATAAACTTCTATTAAATCAGCCTGGGACTGCATGAGCCAATTGGAAAGTAATCCTGCAACTAACTCAAATAGCGAAGTGTTTCATAGAGAAATGGTGTAAAGAAAAACACAACTCGAGGGAAGAACATAGACTGAGGGGTTAATGTTAACCTAACACACAATGGCAAGATATTCTAGAAATGGGAACAGCAGATGGCCATTCAGCCCATCGAGTCTGTCCCACCAGCCAATGTGATGATAGCTGATCTAGTCTTGGCCTCGGCTCCACTTTCAGGTTGACGACCCCACACTTGGACTTGAACATCCACTTACATTATCAGAAGTAGATTAGTTCCATGGATACTTGGCCCATCTCCTGTAGTTACACCATTAATATTCACCACCAGAGGGCCACAGAGTCAAGAGATTAACATGTCCATTGAGTGGGTTTCAGATCCCTTCCCGAGGAAGATTAAAAAGCAAAAACAAATGATTGTCCACGACACCTTACACAGTCTCAAATTCCAAAGCCCTCTGCAGCCAATTAAGGGATATGGGCCAAATGCAGCAAATGGGACTAGTTTAGGTTGGCAACTTGGTCGACGTGGACGATTTGGGCCAAAGTTTCCATGCTGGATAACTCGATGACTCCAAGTACTTTTGAAGCAGAGTCACTGTTGGATTGTGGCAGTCAACCTGTTACACAGGCCCCAAACACTACCTCGTTGCTCCTCTTTTGCACTATTTACCTATTTACTTATTTGGTAACTTATAGTAATTCTTATGTCTTTACACTGTACTGCTGCTGCAAAACAACACATTTCATGACATATGTCAGTGATAATAAACCTGATTCTGATTCTGAATCAGTGTAGCATGGCAATGAGGAGTTTTGCAAAAGCAGGCTGGTCAGTCATAGAATCATAGAGTCGCAGAGACATACAGCACAGAAACAGGCCCTTCGGCCCAACTGGTCCATGCCGAACAAGATTCCCATCTAAATTAGTCCCATTTGCCCCTGTTTGGCCCATATCACTCAAAACCTTTCCTATCCATGTACCTGTTCAAGTACCTTTTAGGCACGGTGGTGTAGCGGTTAGCGTAATGCTATTACAGCGCCAGTGACCCGGGTTCAATTCCATTCATTCGTTCTCCCTGTGTCTGCGTGGGTTTCCTCCGGGTGCTCCAGTTTCCTCCACATTCCAAAGACGTACGGGTTAGGAAGTTGTGGGCATGTTATGTTGGCGCCGGAAGCGTGGCGACACTTGCGGGCTGCCCCCAGAACACTCTATGCAAAAGATGCATTTCACTGTGTGTTTCGATGTACATGTGACTAATGAAGAAATCTTATCTTATCTTTTAAATGTTGTTAATGTACCTGCCTCAACCACTTCCTCTGGCAGCTCGTTCCGTATATTGACCACCCTCTGGGTGAAGAAATTGCCCCTCAGGTTCCTATTAAATCTCTCCCCTCTCACCTTAAACCTGCACCCCCTAGTTCTTGATTCCCCAACCCTGGGAAAATGACTGTGCGCATTCACCCACATCAAGTCAGGGAAGGCAGTTTGCCACGTCTGGGCAGTAGGGAGGTCAAGGTGAAGGGGTGGGTGGGTGGGTGGGGGGTGTGAGTTGCAGTGAAGGGGGTTGTTGTGTGTGTAGGGCTGTGTTTGAGAAGTGACAAGTGGGTGGCAGTGAGGGGGGAGTGAGGAAGGGCAGTAATGAGGGGGGAGTAGTAGTGGGGGGGGGCAATGAGGGCAAGGGGGGTGGTTGATGAACAAGCAGGCCAGAGGGAACGGCTCGGGGTTACAGCAGTGAGTGAGGAGTATGTGAGCTGCAGAGAGCTGAGCCCAGAGCTGTGTAACCTCCCCCGACACTGTGACCAGCCCACCGGAGGACCCACGACGATGGTTTTTATCCCCAGGACGCTGTGGGAACTATACCGCTCCCACCCACATTCACTTAGTGTCTCCCGAATGTAACAGCTGTGGTTGGGATAGTATTCTCCAGATGGGCCAACCACCCTCTCCATTCTCACCCAAGTGGCTGATCTTCATGGGGGTCTGGTCAACCAAAGACCAATAGTGGTTGCAGTTTGAAAGGACATGACTGACGCTGAGCTGCCCTGATTTGATGAACACCTCTCTGGACATTTTTCTCTGAGGGGGGGAGCTTTGAGCTGATGCCAATTGTCTTCCTCCTGTCAGGAAGCATTGAGGTCACTGCACTGAAGATAAGTGAGCACGGCCAAAGTTGACCCTTCTCTTGGCGGTTCTCAGGGAAACTCTTTCAGGCTGCATTTGGCATCTATCAGCACACGTAGATACCAGTGCAGTTCAGAAACAGGAAGAAGTGCCAACTGTGTCCATCTTTCAGGGCCCTTAAGTTGTGGAAAGCCACTGTATGCAACTGAGAGGGCTAACTGATGCTTCAGATGGTGAGAGAAATCCTCTGAACTTGGTAATTGGTTTATTATTGTCACATGTACCATGATACAGTGAAAATCTTTTGTTTGCATGCCATCCAGACAGATCATTCCATACATCCATGCATCAAGGTAGTAAAAAGGAAAACAAAACAGAACGCAGAATATAGTGTTATAGTTACAGAGAAAGTGCAGTGCAGGTGGCTAAATAAGGTGCAAGGGCCACAATGGGGTAGATTGAGAGATCAAGAGTTCATCTTTATCATATAAGAGGTCCATTCAAGTGTCTTACAACAGCAGGATAGAAGCTATCCTTGAGCCTGGTGGTACCTGTTCTCAAGCTTTTGTATCTTCTGCCCGATGGGAGGGGGGAGGAGAGAGAATGTCTGGGGTGGGAGAGGTCCTTGATTATATTGGCTGCTTTCCCAATGCAGTGGGAAGTGTAGACAGAGCCAATGGAGGAGAGGCTGGTTTTCGTGCTGCGCTGAGCTGTGTCCACAACTCTCTGCAGGTTCTTTGCGGTCTTGGGCAGAGCAGTTGCCGTCCCAAGCCGTCATGCATCTGGACAGGATGCTTTCTATGGTGCATCGATGAAAAATTGATGAGGGTCAAAGGGGACATGCCAAATTTCTTTAGCCTCCTGAGGAAATAGAGGTGCTGGTGAGCTTTCTTGGCCGTGGTGTCTACGTGGTTGGAGCAGGACAGGCTATTGGCGATGTTCACTCCTAGGAACTTGAAGCTCGCAACCCCCTCGACCTCAGCACCATTATGTAAACAGGAGCTCGTACTTCCTGAAGTCAATGACCAGCTCTTTTGTTTTGTTGACATTGAGGGACAGGTTGTTGTCACGACACCATGTCACTAAGCTCTCTATCTCCTTCCTGTACTCTGACTCATTTTTATCTGAGATACGGCCCACTACGGCGGTATCATCTGCAAACTGGTAGATGGAGTTAGAGCGGAATCTGGCTTTGTAGTTTCCTTGGTTTCAGACTGAACTACATCACGAACATTGGATAGGATGCTTTCTATTTGTGACTCCAGTAAGGTCCACTGAGAGCACACTGCCACCTGAAGAAGGAGTCAAGAGGTGGGGTGATGACGTTACCAGAGGTGGGGGTTTGAATCTCTCTGTGGCAGCTGGGGGAATGTAAATTCAGCTAATTAAATAAACCTGGAATGAGAATTAGTGTTGATGATTGTTGAAGAGAGGATGACTGAAAGTTGTAGAAACACATGTGATTTGCTCATGTGCTTCAGCTTCATCCTGATGTTCATGGCTCCATAAAATGGTTTACACCCATCTTCTCAAGGTCAAGTATGGATGGGCAATAAATGCTGGCTTTACTAGTAACACCCACATCCTTGGAATGAATGAATAGGGATAAGAGATCATTGTACTTTTAACTGGAGTGGACACTGCCCAAGAATTTAATGCTTCCCCCAGCATTTGAGGCCTTGGCTCAGAGCAGAAACACAGTAAGCCTGCCTGGCTGCCTTGTAGAGCAAGGCCAACTGTACCCACGTAGGACCTTGCCATCCAGCACTGCCGAACATGCCTCTTAAATGAAGGGGCAGGCACTGTAGTGTAGCGGTTAGCGTAACGCTTTACAACGCCAGCGATCTAGGTACAAATCCGGCCACTGTCTGCAAGGAGTTTGTACATTCTCCCCGTGATTGCATGGATTTCCTCCGGGTGCTCCGGTTTCCTCCCACATTCCAAAGACGTACGGGTTAGGAGCTGTGGGCGTGCTATGTTGGCGCCGGAAGTGTGGCGACACTTGCGGGCTGCCCCCAGAACACTCTACACAAGAGGTGCATTTCACTGTGTGTTTCCATGTACATGTGACTAATAAAGATATCTTATCATATCAGAGAGATTTAAATCCCAGAAGCTCCTGGAATTAGGGTCCAGGGAGCTGATATCACACCCACTCATAAAAGTTTGAAGATAACACTAAAATAGGTAGTGTCATTGACAGCGAAAGTGGTTATCAGGATTTACAGAGAGATCTTGATCAGTTGGGTAAGTGGGCTGAGGAATGGCAAATGAAGTTTAATTCGGATAAGTGCAATGTGTTGCATTTTGAGGGTAGGACTTTCACAGTGAATGGTAGGGCCCTGGGGAGTGTTGCAGAACAGAGGGACTTAGGAGTACAAGTACATGGTTCCCTGAAAGTGGGGTCACAGGTAGACAGTGTGGTAAAGAAGGCTTTTGGCTTGCTGGCCTTCATCAGTCAGGACATTGAGTATAGAGGTTGGGACGTTATGTTGCAGTTGGACAAAACGTTGGTGAGGCTGCAGTTGGAATATTGTGTTCAGTTTTGGTCACCCTGCTATAGGAAAGATGTTACTACATTGGAAAGTGTCTAGAAGAGATTTACGAGGATGTTGCCAGGAGTTGAGGGACTGAGTTATGGAGAGAGGTTGAGCAGGATGGAACTTTTTTTCCATTGGAATGCAGGAGAATGAGAGGTGATCTTATAGAGGTGTATAAAATCCTGAGGGGCATAGATATGGTGAATGCACACAGTCTTTTTCCCAGGGTTGGGGAATCAACAACTAGAGGGCATAGGCTTAAGGTGAGAGGGGAGAGATTTAATAGGAACCTAAGTTTTCCATGCAGAGGATGGTTGGTAGAAGGAACTACCAGAGGAAGTGGTTGAGGCAGGTACATTAACAACATTTACAGGGTACTTGGACAGGTACATGGATAGGAAAGGTTTAGAGGGATATGGGCCAAACGTGGGCAAATGGGAATGGCTCAGATGGGAATCTTGGGTGGCATGGACCAGTTGGGCCGAAGGGCCTGTTTCCATACCGTATGACTCTATGACTCTGAATTAAATCCTAGATATCATAGAAAATGTACAATGGAGGAGGCCATTCTGCCCTTTGCTTCCATGCTGGCCGAAAGAGAGTTATGCAACCCAATCCCAACCCTCTGGCTGTCACTCTGTAGCCCTGCAGATCACAGCTCTTCAAGTGCACAGCCTTGGCATACTGTAAAACTGATGGAGGGTTTCTGGCCCCAGCCCTCATCCTTTCAGAGTTTAGGCCTTGGGTGAAAATATTTTTCCTCCTCTCTCTTCCAATCCATCAACCAATTACTTTGAATTTATATCCTTTCCTTTACTCCCCTCTCCTCCACCCCACCCCTTTTGTTAAGGGAGACAGGTCATCTTATTTACTCTAGGCGTCTCATAATTCAGAGGCCAGAATTGTGGGTTTACACGGACCTCGGAGGGTTGTGGAGTTGGAGGAGGTTATAGAGATTGAGAGGGTTTTGAGGGATTGGAATCTTCAAATTTCAGTGTTCCAGATTTGGGGCGTTGGGAACGAGGCAATTGTGACCAGGTCCGGGTGTGGGGAAGGGGGGGGTGGGGGTAGGACTTTGTGTGATCTCAAGTGCACGAGGTTGCAAGATGCAAGATAGACTGGGACGAGAATGGAAAATCCAACCCACATCATCCAGTCAACATCCTGGAAATCCCTGGAATTCTATTATGGGTCAACACATCCCCACCATCACTTCCCCCACAATCGGATGGTGAGAATTAAAATGGCAGAGACTTAAAAATAAATAGGATAAAAATAGCATCTATTGACTTGGATACAACCTTGTGTGCAGAGGAGTGATGGAAATCCCCTTCCTCTGAGTGCTGCAGAGGTTTGTACATCCTGTCATCTTGCTCCAATTCTTTTCTTGTAACTTCTGGCTTTGCTTGACTGATTACATCATACCTGTACAAATTCTTTTGCCCTTCTTGGTGCCTAGATTTAGACACTGGAATCAGGCAATATCATACACTATATCCTCATTGGCAGGGACCATCTCATTTCAGCTTTAGGATTATGGAAAAGTCATCATGCAGGTGGAAAAAAACCGCCATACCTAATCCTTCTTATGCTTTTCAGGGAAGCACACAAAAAGCTGGAGGAACTCAGCAGGTCAGGCAGCACCTGTGGAAGGAAATGGACAGCCAATGTTTCGGGACACCGGGTCCTATTCCCTCCACAGACGCTGCCTGACTCGCTGAGTTCCTCCAGCACTTTATGTGTTGCTCCAGATTCCAGCATCTGCAGTCTTCTGTGTCTCCCCTTCCCATAGATGATGTCTGACTGACTGATTATTTCAACATTATTTTATTATAGAATTATAATTAGACTGGGTGCAGCTAAGAAACAACAGGGGACAAAAATACATTGATGGGAGTTGTTTAAAGATCTCCAAATAGCGGTAAGGTAGTATAACTGATGATCAAGGTAGTGCTGTAATCATGGAAGGCCTTAATCTACACATAGACTGAGCAAATTGAATTAGTACCTAACAATGCAGAGGATGAATTCCTGGATATGGATCATTTAGGTTGAGGAACTGACCAGAGAATGGACTACTTCAGATGCAAAGACAAAGAATTAGTTAATAATCTTGTTGTAAAAGGCTCGAGAGGTAGGGATGACCAGCATGTGATGTGATGTATAGTGTGATGTATCATTCTCTCTTCTCCCCCTCCCCCCCCACCCCAATTCCATTGGACAGAAGATACAAAAGCTTTTGAATACCTGGGTCCCTGCGATTATCAACATTTCCCAATATCTCACCATTTTAAAATAATCTGCTTTTCTGTGTTCTCAACTGGAATGAATGACCTCACATTTTTTCCACAATGCATTCCAGCCACGTATGTAATGTGTGCAGAGGAGTAATGGAAATCCCCTTCCTCTGAGTGCTGCTGAGGTTTGTACATCCCATCATCTTGCTCCAATTCTTTTCTTCTAACTTCTGGCTTTGCTTGACTGATTACATCATACCTGTACAAATTCTTTTGCCCTTCTTGGTGCCTAGATTTAGATACTGGAATCAGGCAATATCATACACTAAATCCTCATTGGCAGGGACCATCTCATTTCAGCCTTAGGATTATGGAAAAGTTATAACGCAGGTGGAAAAAACATATATAACCATTATAACATATAACATATAAAACATATATAGCCATATATAACATTCCATCTACATATATATTGTAGATTGTGATGTATGCTCAATACAGGAGGGCATGGCTTTAAGGTAATGGGGGGGAAGTTCAAGGGAGATGCCAGAGGGAGGTTTTTCACCCAGAGAGTGGTTGGTGCATGGAATGCACTGCCTGGGGTGCTGGTAGAGGCCGATACGTTGGTCAAGTTCAAGAGATTGTTAGATAAGCATACGGAGGAATTTAAGATAGAGGGATATGTGGGAGGAAGGGGTTAGTTAGTCTTAGGAGTGATTTGAAGGTCGGCACAATATGGTGGGCCGAAGGGCCTGTATTGTGCTGTATTGTTCTATGGCTGTAGTTCAGTCTGAAACCAAGGAAAGTACAAAGGTGTGAGGGGCAGGTAATCGGTGGCAGCTTGGGAAACTAACATTAAAGAGTCTGACAGGGGACAGGTAATAGGTAGTGTTTAAGGAAGGAACACATGACTTGCCTCAAATATAGATTCCTTTAAGGCACAAGAGGGAAAAGGTCCAATGATAGATTACAAGAGAAAGTAAATATAGTACTAAATCTGAAAGAATTAACCAGAAAAAAACATTAAACTTGAAGGCTGGAAGTGTTTTAGAACCGAGCAAAGGATGAAAAAGAAATTGATAAATAAAATGGAAATAGATTGCGAGGGAAAATTGATGAAGAAGGAGGATGAGAGATGACTTAATAGGGTGATAAGAGGCATAGATCGAGTGGACGGTACCATAGAACCATACAGCACAAAACAGGCCCTTCGGCAACAATGGCTAACTTGAAGGGACATAATTTTCAGGTAAGTGGAGGAAGGTTGTGGGGGCAGATACATTTAAGAGACTCTTAGATAGACACATGAATGATAGAGAAATGGAAGGCTATGTGGGAGGGAAGGGTTAGATAGATTCTAGAGCAGGATAAAATGTCAGCACAACATTGTGGGTCAAAGGGACTGTACTGTAATGTTCTATGTTCTAAGTCATTTCATAAGCAAGGACATGCAACCAAGGAAGGAGACGGGAGTTAAGAAAAAGATTTGCATATCTTATGAGGATAGGTTGACCGAGCGAGGCCTTTTCTCTTTGGAGAGGAGGAGGATGAGAGGTGACTTGATAGAGGTGTACAAGATGATAAGAGGCATAGATCGAGTGGACAGTCAGAGACTTTTTCCCAGTGCAACAATGGCTAACACGAGGGGACATAATTTTAAGGTGATTGGAGGATGTCAGGGGGATTTTTTTAAACACAGAGAGTGGTGGGTGCGTGGAACGCACTGCCGGCAGAGGTTGTGGAGGCAGATACATTAGGGACATTTAAGAGACTCTTAGATAGACACATGAATGATAGAAAAATGGAGGGGTATGTGGGAGGGAAGGGTTTGATAGATCTTAGAGCAGGATAAAATGTCGGCACAACATCGTGGACCAAAGGGCCTGTACTGTGTTGTAGTGTTCTATGTTCTATGTTCTATGATGAGAAATATGAAAACAGACTGCAGGGACATTCAGAGATAGGTTGAGAGGAGGAGGTGAGCGAGGGCAGGTGTGGGTCCCTTACAAACACAGCAGGGAGAATTTATAATGGAAAACACGAAAGTGGCAGAAGAATTAAACAAATACTTTGCGCTTGTCTTCACAGAAGGAGATGTAAAAAAATCTCCCAGAAATACTAGAGAACTAAAGGTCCGGTACATATGAGAAAGTTAAAGAAATTAGAATTAGGAATTAGAATTAGGAAAACAAAATGTACCTGAAAATTGATTAATCCCAAGGATTTGACATCCCAGAGCAAGTGGCAAATGGAGATCTAATGGATCCTCATGCTAACAACCTCCAAAATTCTACAGATTCTGAAATTGTTCCTGAGGATTGGAGGGTAGCAAATGTAATGACTAGGAGGTAGCAACAAGGAGCTAGCAACCTGCTAGCTTGACGGTTGGGAAAATGCTGGAATCCATAGAAAAGGATGTGATATCAAGACACAGTAAATAATAGTAAGGCTGTACAGAGTCGACATGGAAGGGATATCATGCTTGGCTAATCTTTGGAGTTTTTTGGGGGATGTATCTTGCAGAGTAGATAAGGGGGATCCAATAGATTTGGATTTTCAGCAGCCTTTTGATAAGTTTGGTGAAGAAAGTTAGAACCCATGGAATTTGGATGGAATATTTCAGTGTGGATTGAGAGCTAAAATGTAGAAGTAAACCAACTCTTCTCACATGGGCAGGCTGTGACCAGAGGTATACTGCAGTGATTGCTGACTGCACCCCAACTGTTCACAATCTGAGTCAAGGGAACAATGCACCATTTCTAAGTTTGATGATGATATGATATGATATGAGAGTGAGGATGAGGATGCAAAGAGACTTCAAGAGAAAGTAGACAAGTAAAAAGACCCCCAAAACAACGCTGGTAATAAAGAAATTGCTTTAATGTATTGGAGACAAGTTCTTCCAGGATGTGAGGGCATGTGCTATAAGGAGAGGTTGGAGAAATTGGGTTGTTGAGACTGAGGGGAGACCTGGTAGATGTTTATAAGGTTATGAGAGGCATAGATAGAGTAACAGCAGGTATCTTTTTCCCAGGGTTGAAATATTTAATACTAGAGGACATGCATTTAAGGTGAGAGGGGGAAAGTTCAAAGGAGATGTGCGGGGCAAGTTTTTCTTAATTATACACAGAGAGTGGTGGGTGTCTGGAATGCGCTACCAGGGGTGTTGATGGAGGCAGATTTGATAGAGGTGTTTAAGAGGCTCATAGTGGATGCCATCTCCCTGGCCCTACACTCATCTCTGGAGCATCTGGACAGAAAAGACCCCTATGTTAGACTATTGTTTACTGACTACAGCTCTGCCTTCAATATTATAATTCCAAGCAAACTCATCTCCAAACTATGAGATCTGGGACTCAACACCTCCCTCTGCAACTGGATCCTTGACTTCCTGACCAACAGACCACAATCAGTGAGGACAGGCAGCAACACGTCCAGCATGTTTATTCTCAACACTGGTGTCCCACAAGGCTGATCCTCAGCCCCCTACTCTACTCCCTATATACTCATGACTGATGGCCAGATTCTGCTCTAACTCCATCTACAAGTTTGCAGATGATACCACTGTAGTGGGCCATATTTCCAACAATAATGAGTCGGAGTACAGGAAGGAGATAGAGAGCTTAGTGACATGGTGTCATGACAACAACCTTTCTCTCAATGTCAGCAAAATAAAAGAGCTGGTCATTGACTTCAGGAAAGGGGGTGGTGTACATGCTCCTGCCTACATCAATGGTACTGAGGTTGAGAGGGTTGAGAGCTTCAAGTTCCTAGGAGTGAACATCACCAATAGCCTACCCTGGTCCAACCACATAGACACCACGGCCAAGAAAGCCCACCAGCGCCTCTACTTCCTCAGGAGGCAAAAGAAATTTGGCATGTCCCCTTTGACACTCACCAATTTTTATCGATGCACCATAGAAAGCATCCTATCTGGATGCATCATGGCTTGGTATGGCAACTGCTTTGCCTAGGATCATAAGAAACCGCAGAGAGTTGTGGACACAGCTCAGCATATCACGGAAGCCAGCCTCCCCTCCGTGGACTCGGTCTTTACCTATCGCTGCCTTGGTGAAGCAGCCAGCATAATCAAAGACCCCACCCTCCCAGGTCATTCTCTCTTCTCCCCTCTCCCATCAGGCCAAAGATACAGGAGCCTGAGAGCACATACCACCAGGCTCAAGGACAGCTTCTATCTCACAGTGATAAGACTATTGAACGGTTCCCTTATACAATGAGATGGAGTCTTGACCTCACAATCTATCTTGTTTGACCTTGCACCTTATTGTCTACCTGCAATGCACTTCCCTGTAGTTGTGACACTTTACTCTGTATTCTGTTATTGTCTTTACCCTGTACTACCTCAATGCACTGTGTAATGAATTGACCTGTACGATTGGTTTGTAGGACAAGCTTTTCACTGTACCTCGGTACAAGTGACAATAATAGAAACATAGAAACATAGAAAAACTACAGCACAATTCAGGCCCTTTGGCCCACAAAGCTGTGCCGAACATGTCCTTACCCTAGGAATTACTGGGCTTACCCATAACCCTCTATTTTATTCAGCTCCATGTACCTATCTAACAGTCTCTTGAAAGGTACCAATACCAATACCAATCTTAGATAGGTACATGAATGTGCAGGGAATGGAGGAATATGGACCATGTGCAGGCAGAAGGGATGAGTTTAATTAGGTGTCATTAGTCTAATTAGTTTGACACAACATTGTGGGCCATAGGGCCTGTTCTTGTACTGTACTGTTCTCTGTTCTATATTCCACAGATCCATGTTCCTTTTGTGTTTTTTAGCTCGATAACTTCTGGAGCTGAAACAAACAACTTCTCTCGAGAACACACTCTTGAACTTCCTAAAGGGAAATGGTTTCAGAGCTGGTTAATACCTCGGAGAGGAAGCAGGCTTGTTGACCAGACCACTCACATGGTGCCGCAAGCAAGACTTGTTCCTGGCTCTGGTACAGGGGGAAAGCCAGCCCACACCCAACTGTCATGAACTTCCCCTTCTCCATCGATCTGGCAAAGCTGCTAAAGACATAATGATGGGTCAGCGAGGTGGGAAGCAAAGAAATCTGCAGCAACAAAGCAAGTGGGGACTTAACTTGAATCAAAAATAAATTTGGAAGTGGGTGTGTCAAGGAAGGCTTTGAACTGTCATTACTTTATTGAAATTCCAGACCGCTTCATCAGAGGGCAATTTTGTGTCCTTGTTAGTAATAAAAATACATCCTCTGCTGTGACAATTCCAGTTAATGACACAGCCAAAGGCAGACTTCCTTCTGACAGTAACACCAGACACACACTGCAGTGTGACTGACAGACTGGAGACACACTCTGGTGCGACTGACAGATTAGACACACACTGCAGTGTCACTGACAGACTGAGACCATAAGACATAGGAACAGAATTAGGCCATTCGGTCCATCGTGTCTGCTCCGCCATTCAATCATAGCTGATTTATTTTTCCCGCTCAACCCCATTCTCCTGCCTTCTCCCCGTAACCTTTGATGCCCTAACTAATCAAGAACCCATCGACCTCCGCTTTAAACATACCCAATGTCTTGGCCTCCACAGCTGTCTGTGGCAATGAATTCCACAGATTCACCACCCTCTGGCTAAAGAATTTCTCCTCATCTCTGTTCTAAAGGGATGACCTTTTATGCTGAGGCTGTGCCCTCTGGTCCTGGACTCTCCCACTACTGGAAACATCCTCTCCACGTCCGCTCTATCCAGGCCCTTCAGTATTTGGTAGGTTTCAATGAGATCCACCCCCCCCCCACCCCCATCCTTCTAAACTCCAGCGAGTACAGGCCCAGTGACATCAAACACTCCTCATATGTTAACCCTTTCATTCTTGGGATCATTCTTGTAAACCTCCTCTGGACCCTCTCCAATGCCAGCACATCCTTCCTTATATATGGGGCCCAAAACTGCTCACAATACTCCAAATGTGGTCTGACCAATGCCTTATAAAGCCTCAGCATTACATCCTTATTTTTCTAGTCCTCTTGAAATGAATGCTAACATTGTATTTGCCTTCCTTACTACTGACTCTACCTGCAAGTTAACCTTTGGGAGTCCTAGTGCAGGATTCCCTAAGTCCCTTTGCATCTCTGATTTCTGAATTTGCTCCCCGTTTAGAAAATAGTCCATGCCTTTATTCCTTCTAACAAAGTGCATGATCATACACTTCCTTACATTGTATTCCAACACAGTTTTATCCCCTAGGCTGTCAGGCTCCTGAATACCTTGGAGACAGTTTCAGACAAATGCCGCGTCAAAAGCCCTGGTTTGCACAACGGTGTATAAGAACTTTGGCTGCTGCTGAATGTTTATACAATTAGTGCAACACACTGAGTTCTGTATTTTCTTCGTCCAACTCGGTTTTGCACTAATTCTGCACTAAATTGTATTCTGTATATACCATTTTTTGCACTATTTGTACTTGCACGTTTTATTTGTCTGCGTTTATTGTATGTCTTCTGTTCTATGTATGTCCTCTGTTGTGTGAGTCTGGGGGAAATGACGTTTCATTCCTCCATGTGTTTTTATAGCATATGGGTGAATCACAATAAAGTAACTTGAACTTGATCTGCCACTTCTTTGCCCATTCTCCCAACCTGTCCAAGCCCTTCTTCAGACTCCCTGCTTCCTCAGCACTACCTGCCCCTCCACCTACCTTTGTATCATCTGCAAACTTGGCCACAAAGCCCTCAATTCCGTCATCCAGACTGTTAACATATAATATGAAAATATCGGACCCAACACCGACCACTGTGGAACACCACTAGTCACCTGCAACCAACCAGAAAAGGCCCCCTTTATTCCCACTCCCTGCCTTCTGCCAATCAGCCAATCTTCTATCCATGATGGTACCTTTCTTGTAATATCATGGGCTCCTATCTTGTTTAGCAGCCTCATGTGCAGCACCTTGTCAAAGGCCTGCTGAAAATCCAAGTAAGCAACATCCGCTGACTCTCCTTTGTCTATCCTGTCTGTTACTTCCTCAAAAAATTTCAACAGATTTTTCAGGCAAAATCTCCCCTTAAGGAAACTATGCTGACTTCGGCCTATTTTATCCTGTGCTTCCAAGTATTGGTATTAGTTTAATATTGTCACTTGTACCAAGGTACAGTGAAAAGCTTGTCTTACAAACCGATCGTGCAGGTCAATTCATTACACAGTGCAGTTACATTGAGCTAGTACAAAGTGCATTGATGTAGTACAGGTAAAAACAGTAACAGTACAGAGTAAAGTGTCACAGCTACAGAGAAAGTGCAGTGCAATAAGGTGCAAGGTCACAACAAGGTAGGTCGTGAGGTCATAGTCCATCTCATTGTATAAGGGAACCGTTCAATAGTCTTATAACAGTGGGGTAGAAGTTGTCCTTAAGTCTGGTGGTACGTGCCCTCAGGCTCCTGTATCTTCTACCCGATGGAAGAGGAGAGAAGAGAGAATGACCCGGATGGGTGGGGTCTTTGATTATGCTGGCTGCTTCACCGAGACAATGAGAGGTAAAGACAGAGTCCATGGAAAGGAGGCTGGGATCCGTGATGCACTGGGCTGTGCTCACAACTCTCTGCAGCTTCTTGCAGTCCTGGGCAGAGCAGTTGCTGTACCAAGCCGTGATACATCCAGATAGGATGCTTTCTATGGTGTATTGGTAAAGGTTGGTGAGAGTCAAAGGGGACAAACCAAACTTCTTTAGGCTCCTGAGGAAGTAGAGGCGTTGGTGAGCTTTCTTGGCCATGGCATCTACGTGATTTGACCAGGACAGGCTGTTGGTGATGTTCACTCCCAGGAACTTGAAGCTCTCAACCCTCTCGACCTCAGCACCATTGATGTAGACAGGTGCATGTACACCACCCCCTTTCCTGAAGTCAATGACCAGCTCTTTTGTTTTGTTGACATTGAGGGAAAGGTTGCTGTCATGACACCATTCCACTAAGCTCTCTATCTCCTTCCTGTACTCCGACTCATCAATGTTTGAGATATGGCCTACAACGGTGGTATCATCTGCAAACTTGTAGATGGAGTTAGAGCAGAATCTGGCCACACAGTCATGAGTGTATAGGGAGTAGAGTAGAGGGCTGAGGACACAGCCTTGTGGGGAACCAGTGTTGAGAATAATCGTGCCGGAGGTATTGCTGCCTATCCTCACTGATTGCGGTCTGTTTGTTAGAAAGTACCCCAAGACCTCATCCTTAATAATGGACTCTAACATCTTACCAACCACTGAAGTCAGGCTAACTGGTGTATAATTTCCTCTCTTTTGCCTCCCTCCCTTCTTAAAGAGTGGAGTGACATTTGCGATTTTCCAGTCCTCCGGAACCTTTCCTGACTCTAGTAATTCTTGAAAGAGCTAATGCCTCCACAATCTCTTCAGCTACCTCTTTCAAAACCCTGCGTGTCGTCCATCTGGTCCAGGTGACTTATCCACCTTCAGACCTTTCAGCTTCCCAAGCACCTTCTCTTTAGCAATAGCAACTACACTCAGTCCTGCCCTCTGACTCTCTTGAATTTCTGGCATGTTGCTGGTGTCTTCCACGGTGAAGTCTGATGCAAAATACTAATTCAGTTCATTCACCATTATTTTGTTCCCCATTTCTACCTCTCCAGCATCATTTTCCAGCAGTCCAGTGTACATTCTTGCCTCTCTTTTACTTTTTATACATCTGAAAAAACTTGTGGTATTACCTTTTATATTATTGGCAAACTTACCTTCATATTTCATCTTTTCTCCCCTTTTTGCTTTTTGAGTTGCCTTCTGCAGGTTTTTAAAAGTTTCCCAATCCTCTAGCTTCCCACTAGTTTTTGCAATATTGTGTGCCTTCTCTTTTGCTTTTATGCTGTTTTTGTCAGCCACGGTTTCCTCACCCTCCCTTTAGAATGCTTCTTCTTCTTCTTTGGGATGAACGGATCCTGTGTCTTCCGAATTATTCACAGAAACTCCTGCCATTGCTGCTCTACCGTCATCCCTGCTGGGGTCCCCTTCCAATCACCTTTGGCCAGCTCCTCTCTCGTGCCTCTGTAGTTACCTTTACTCAACAAATACCAATACATCTGATTTTAGTTTCTCCCTCTCAAACTGCAGGGTGAATTCTATCATATTATGATCACTGCCTCCCAAAGTTTCCTTTACATTAAGCTCCCTTATCAAATCCAGTTCATTGCACAACACCAAATCCAGAATGGCCTTTTCCCTAGTGGGCTCGACCACAAGCTGCTCTAAAAAGCCATCTCATAGACACTTCACAAATTCCTTCTCTTGGGATCCAGTACCAACCTGATTTTCCCAATCCACCTGCATATCGAAATCCCCATGACCACCGTAACATTGCCCTTTTTACATGCCTTCTCTACCTCCTGTTGTAATTTGTACCCCACATCCTGGCTACTGTTCAGAGGCCTGTATATAACTCCCATTAGGGTCTTTTTACCCTTGCAGTTTCTTTTCTCTACCCACAAGGATTCCACATCTTCTGATCTTATGTCACTTCTTGCTAAGGATTTGATTTCATTTTTTACCAACAGAGCCACCGCACCTTCTCTGCCCACCTGCCTGTCTTTTCAATAGGATGTGTATCTATGGATCTTTAGCTTTCAGCTGTAATCTGCTTTCAACCACGACTCTGTGTTGCCCACAGTGTCATACCGGCCAATTTATAACTGCACTATGAGCTTACCTACCTTATTTCGTATACAACGGGCAATCAAATATAACACCTTCAGTCCTGTATTCACCAGCCTTCTTCTCAACTTTGTATCCATGTTGTCTGAAGTTAAATTCTTATCCCTTTTGAAACTTTGCTTATTCTGGGGACTTCAGTAACCTCTCCTGCACTCTCCTTCCCTTTTACTGTATCCATACTTTTCCAATCTGTTAAACCCACCCCCTACTATGTAGTTTAAAGCCCTATCTACAGCCCTAGTTATGCGATTCACCAGGACCCTGGTCCCAGCGTGGTTCAGGTGGAGCCCGTCCCATCAGAACAGCTCCCTCCTTCTCCAATACTGGTGCCAATGTCCCATGAACTCAGACCCACTTCTCCCACACCAATCTTTGATCCACGCATTCAACTCTCTGATCTTATTGACCCTGTTGACTGACCCAAGTGAAACTGTTTGTAACCAGCTCTGTGCTTCCTGTGATGGTGTCCGCCTGACACTCTGCAGTTCTGTGATGGTTTCTGCCTGACACTCTGCAATGCTTGTGATGGTGTCCACCTGACACTCTGCAGTTTTGTGATGGTGTCCGCCTGACACTCTGCAATGTCTGCTCTGTGTGTGTGTGTGTGTGTGTGTGTGTGTGTGTGTGTGTGTGTGTGTGTGTTGTATGGGGGCTGGGGTTCCTGGGTGCCCCTTGCCCCTGAGGGTGGTGTGTGTTCGAGTTGACTGTCACGGAAGTGGATAGATTTCATGAGGCAGATCAGCTGAAGGCAGGGCAGCTGGAGAGGGGAGAGGACCCAGCCGGGAGTCCTGGTGGGACGACCTCGAGACAGAACGCAGGGGAATCGGGTAGTGGTGGGGCTGGAAAATACAGGGGGAGGGGTGGTGGGAGGGCCTCAGAGAGGGAGGGCAGGAAGACAATGGGGAAAGTGAGGAGATCAAAGGGAGGGGGAGAGGTTGGTGCAGGGGAGAGAAAGAGGCAATGAGGGGTGGAAAGGAGGTGGGGGGAGAGGAGGAGAAAAGTGGGGGAAGAAGGTTGGTTCGAGGGAGAGGGTGGAGAGGGGAATAGGGAGATGGAGGGATGGAGAGAGGGAGGGGCGGAGGGGACAAAGGCAAGGGAAGTGGTGCAGGGGAGGGTCGGGAGCAGGGGTAATGGAGGGATGGGGAGGAGTTGAGGGGGGAGTGGGAGAAGGTGGTGGTCGGTTGGAGAAGCAGAGAGGGAGGGACAAAGGAGACTGGATGGGGAAGGAAAGGGAGCGAGATGTAGAGTGGCTGAGGGAGGGGTCCTTCGGCACAGGGACTCCACTGTCTTCCTGATAGCAGCTGGTGATTCATTCTGGCTGTGCATTGTATAAATCTCCTGGTTATCACTTCAGAGAAGTCAAGCAAGGGGATACCCAATGCCCATTTGATGCTATGACAGAAACTCAAAGCTGCGTTGTTAACGGCTTGGTTTTGCTCAGTGTTATGCTTCCCTGTGTAGGGCCAGGGCTCATGCTGTTTGTCTGGCTTTTTCACAGCCCTTCCCTGCATTAAAATCCTTGCTGAACGGCTGTAGGCCAGTAACAGGGTGGACTTTTGCAGGCTCAGGCTGACAGACATCACTCTTGTGTTTGTAGCGAAAAGTGTTAGAAAGAAGCAGGAAACCTCTCACCTCAGGAATTGCAAAGCAGCAGCAATCATAAGGCAAGAGTGGGAAGCAAGGAGCAGACAAAAACATGGGGAAAAGGGGCGGTAAGATGCAATATTGTCACATCAAACAAGAGCTTTAGAGTCTCAGAGTCATACAGCACTGAAACAGGTCCTTCGGCCCAACTGGCCCGTGCTGACCATCGAGTACCTGCTCTACTCTCTACACACACATGACTGTGTGGCTAAGCACAGCTCCAATGCCATCTTCAAATTCGCCAGTGACACTGCTGTTGTTGGACGAATCACAGGTGGCGATGAGTTGGCGTACCGGAGCGAGATAGGACACCTGGTTGAGTGGTGCCATAACATCTCACTCATTGTCAGCAAAACTAAAGCGCTGATTGTTGGCTTCAGGAAGGGGAAGGAGGGTGAACATGTGCCAGTCAATTTATGTTTTTCTTGTGAATGCTGCTTACCTGATGCTCTGTGCCTGTGGTGCTGCTGCAAGTAAGTTTTTCATTGCACCTGTGCACACATGTATTGGTATTGGTTTTGGTTTATTATTGTCACTTGTACTGAGGTACAGTGAAAAACTTGTCTTACATACCATTCGTACAGATCAATTCATTACACAGTGCATTGAGGTAGTACAGGGTAAAAACAATAACAGAATACAGAGTAAAGTGTCACAACTACAGGGAAGTGCATTGCAGGTAGACAATAAGGTGCAAGGTCAAACAAGGTAGATTGTGAGGTCAAGAGTCCATCTCATTGTATAAGGGAACTATTCAATAGTCTTATCACAGTGGGGTAGAAGCTGTCCTTGAGCCTGGTGGTATGTGCCCTCAGGCTCCTGTATCTTTGGCCTGATAGAAGAAGAGAGAAGAGAGAATGACCTGGGTGGGTGGGGTCTGCTGCTTCACCAAGGTAGCAAGAGGTAAAGACCATGGAGGGGAGGCTGGTTTCCATGATGTGCTGAGCTGTGTCCACAACTCTCTGCAGTTTCTTGCAGTCCTGGGCAGAACAGTTGCCATGCCAAGCCGCGATGCATCCAGATAGGATGCTTTCTATGGTGCATCAATAAAAAACAATCCAAGTTTGTCCAACCTCTTCTTACAGCACATGCCCTCTAATCAAGGCAGCATCCTGGTGAACCTCTTCTGTATCCTCTCCAAAGCCTCTTTTTGGAGAGGCAGGTAGATGACATGTCAGGCAGATGATGCAGGTAGACAATAAGGTGCAAGGTCACCCAGGTGCAATGTACTTGTGCATATGACTTTGACCTGTGTCTGCTAATCCCATTTACCAGCACTTTGCCCATTGCCTGCTATGCCTTGGTGATTGTCCAGATGCTTCTTAAATATATTGTGAGAGTACCTGTCTCCACAAGCAAACGAAGTCAAGACCACAATGGGGCTGGGGTGAGCTCACTGGACCCACAGTTTTGTCCAGGCTCCTGCTTTTACTGGGCAAGTGTAACTGATCCGCTTGTGCTGAGGGACACACTGAAGCTGGGTGCAGCCAACGCAAGGGCTCAGTGCGGAAGGACTACAGTTTAGGGTTCTTCTGCCACTGGAGAGGGAGGGGCAGGGTCAGGCAAGGAAGCCCCTTACGTAATGTGAATATGGGATTGGGGTATCACCCCAGGGAGCCACACGAGGGGCATTGGTGCTGTGTTTTTTTAAGTAATAATAAAAAAAGTAACACTAATGATTAATCTGTACATGGATGTAAAGGCTTGCACTGTTTTATTGTAGCATAGAGTTTGTTTTTTATGATAAATAAAGTTTATTTTGTAATTTTAAAAAAACTGATCCGCTTTAAGCTTCAACTAAAACTTGCAAAGCTGTGTGCTTGAGCATCCATCTGACGTGTCATTTATTTGATGGCGATGGCTTCTTTCATGTTCACCTGAGGCTTCATCTTAGTGTCTCATCCAGGACATGGCTCCTCCAACAGTGAGGCATACTCGCAGTACTGCACTCCAAGTCCACGGCTCCCTGAAGTTGGCTGCACAGGTTGATAGGATGGTAAAAATAGGCATATGGCATGTTTGCCTTTATTAGTTGAGGCACTGAGTTCAAGAGTCGGGAAGTTACATTGCAGCTTTTTAAAACTTTGGTTAGGCCGCATCTGGAGTATTGCATTCAGTTCTGGTTGCCCCACTCCAGGAAAGATGTGGAGGCTTTGGAGAGGGTGCAGAAGAGGTTCAGCAGGACGCTGCCTGGATTAGAGGGCATGTGCCAAAAGGAGAGGTTGGACAAACTTGGGTTGTTTTCTCTGGAGCAGCAGAGGCTGAGGGGAGACTTGATAGAGGTTTATAAGATTATGAGAGACATAGATAGACAGCTGGTATCTTTTTTCCAGGGTCAAAATGTCTAATACTAAAGGGCATGCATTTAAGGTGAGGGGGGTAAGTTCAAAGGTGATGTTTGGGGCAGAGAGTGGTGAGTGCCTGGAATGTGCTGCCAGGGGTGGTATTGGAGGCAAATACGATAGGGGTGTTTAAGAGGTTCTTAGATAGGTACATGAATGTGCAGAGAATGGAGGGATATGGACACTGTGTAGGCAGAAGGAACTAGTTTAGTCAGCTTTTAATTACTAATTTAATTGGTTCAGCACAACATCTTGGGCCAAGGAGCCTGTTCCTGAGCTGTACTATTCTATGTTCTATATTCTGTACACTGGGTGTGGTCGTGGGTTGACTTGGAGGTGAGGATATTGGCAAGACTCTCATACATCGGTGCTCTGAGGGAGGTTGTTCATCTTCCCTTTGGGAGTGTTGGAGTTAGGCAAAACAGTGTGACTCACCTGAATATCACCGTCAAGACGGCTGTCAAGGCCCGAGTCCATTTGCAAGAGCTATGAGTTGGCGTGGCTGACTGGCACAGTTGGCACAGCCACTGCTTCACCGCTCCAGTGACCCCGGTTCAATCCTGACCTGTGTAGAGTTTGCAATTTGTCCCCTGACCCATGTGGGTTTCCTCCCCCCAGGGGCTCCGGTTTCCTCCCACATCCTAAAGACGTGCTGGTTGGTAGGTTATTTGGTTGCTGTAAATAGTGTGTAGTGAGTAGTAGAATCTGGGGGAAGTTGATGGGAATGTGGGGAGAATAAAATGGGATCTGTGTAGGTTTGGTGTAAATGACACTGCTGCCTCAAGAAGGTGACATCTGTCATCAATGATCCCCACCATCCAGGCCATGCCCTCTTCTCGTTGCTACCGTCGGGCAGGAGGTACAGAAGCCTGAAGTCCCACACCGCCAGGTTCAGGAACAGCTACTTTCCTTGCTTACTTGCAGCAGCATCACAGGCACATAGGTTCAGACAACACGCAGAATATAAATTATACATAAATTAAACATAAAAATTATAACATACAGTGGAAAAAATTTCCTACAACCATCAGGTTCTTGAACCGACCTGTAAAACCCTAACCCTACCTCAGCAATGGAACACTACAGACCACCTCTTACACTGCCATGGACTTCAATTGTGTCTTTGGTTTTACTTTTGCCCTAAGGTCTTGCACAGTCCTTTTTTTCCACTTTATGTTATAAATTTTATGTGTAGTTTATATATAATTTATGTACTGTGTGTTGTCTGTACCTACGTGCCTGTGATGCTGCTGCAAGCAAGTTTCTCATTGTACCTGTACCTCACTGTACTTGTGCACGTGACAATAAACTCGACTTTACTGGAGCTGATTTCCTGATGGTCTGCATGGACTCAGTGGGCCAAAGGGCCCGTTTCTGTGCTGAGTGACTCTATGACTTTAATTTTCCACCGCAGCGAAGGTGTAACCGAACTGGTCCCTCACAAAGAATTTTCCACGGTGCTGAGCCTGGGAGGCTTTGCAAGTGGGAAAAATTCTTTCCCAAGCTGCCGGCAGATCCAGGGAGTTCAGTTAAATGTCATCTCAGCACCGACTGAGTGTGATTTACTGGGGGGTATGTCATTCTTTCTCTCAGCTAACCCTTCTCAACAGGGTTCCCACTGTCAGGTCACTGATACTAATTTATTTACTTGTTAAGGAAACTTAACTGATCTTCAGAACCATCTGACCATCAGCTGAGGTTCCAAGCAAGCTAATTACCTGCAATATGATTGATCAGTTTTTCTGCCCCTGCTTTGTTAAAGAGGTCCAACAGTGCCAAATAATTGTAGCTGAGATACCTTTCACAGGGGAGAGGTTAAATTATAAATCTGGCTGACACAGCCTCAGGCAGTGATGCTCCCCACAGCCTCTCTGTCAGGAGGATCAGTTCCTGGGACCATGATAGCATCACATTGTGCATCCTTATTGATCAAGGAGTCTTGCTTTATAAGAAGGTGCCTTTTAATTTACTGCAGTGGAGACAGGCAAGCTTGTATTGTTCTCAGGACAGCATGGGTTCTGGAAGCTACAAGATATGAGACAGTTCTGTAGCTTTGAAACAGGCCCTTTGGCCCACTGAGTTTGTGCTATCTATCTACACTGATCCTGCACTAATCCTCCCCACATTCCCATCAACTCACCCCCAAGTTCACTAGGGGTAATTTACAGCAGCCTATTGACCAACCAACCCTCACATCTTTGGGACTTGGGAAGGAAACTAGAGGACCCAGAGGAAACCCAGGCAGAGAGAACACACAAACTCCACACAGGACAGCAGTGGAGGTCAGGATTGAACCTGGGTCTCTGGCGCCGTGAGGCAGCGGCTCTACCAGCTGTGCCACTGTACTGGCCTGAGGTGATGGTGGAGAAACCGAGGTTGTTCTCCTCAGAGTAGAAGAGATTGACAAGAGGTTGGATATAAGTGGACAATACAATGACTGGGTTGGATAATGTAGACAAAAGAAAACCGCTCCCTTGAACTAATGATACAAGGAGCGGTTGTACAAGACATTGGTTCAAAGTCAAAGCCAAGTTTATTGTCAAGTGCACAAGTACATGTACGCACAGGTGCAATGAAAAACTTACTTGCAGCAGCATCACAGGCACATGGCATCAGATAAGCAGCATTCACAAGAAAAACATAAATTAAACATAAATCATACACAATTTTTACAGGAAAGAACACAATTAGAACAAAACAAAGTCTATTTTAGTGCAAAGTGATCAAAATGGTCACAGTGCTGCTAAACTGTAGTGATTAGGGTTTTGTTGTTTGGTTCAAGAACCAAATGGTTGAAGGGAAGTAGCTGTTCCTGGACCTGGTGGTGTGGGACTTTGGGCTTCTGTACCTCCTGCCCGATGGGAGTTGCGAGAAGACGGCATGGCCCGGATGGTGGGGATCTTTGATGATGGACGTTGTCTTCTTGAGGCAGCGCCTCCTGTAGATACTCCCGATGGTGGGGAGGAATGTGCCCGTGATGTATTGGGCTGAGTCCACTGCTCTATGCAGCTTGTTATGCTCCTGTGCATTCAAATTGCTGTATCAGACCATGATGCAACCAACTGTTCTGTTGCTGAGGTAGGGTTAGGGTTGCTTCAAGAACCTGATGGTTGTCAGAAAGTAGGTTTTTTTTACACAGAGTGGTGGGTGTGTGGAACACACTGCCAGTAGAGGTGGTGGAGGCAGATACATTTGGGACATTTAAGAGACTCTTAGATAAGCACATGGATGATAGAAAAATGGAGGGGTACATTGGAGGGAAGGGTTAGATAGATCTTAGGATAAAATGTTGGCACAACATCATGGGATGAAGGGTCTGTACTGTGCTGTTATGTTCTATGTTTGAACCTGGTGGTGTGGGACTTCAAGCTTCTGTACCTCCTGCTTGATGGTAGCTGTGAGAAGATGGCATCTTACGTTTCTTATGTCAGTGACATGAACAGGTAGGGAATGGAGGGATACAGACCACGTGCAGGCAGATGGGATTAGTTAGATTGGCATCATGCTCAGTGCAGACATGTGGGCCGAGGGGTCTGTTCCTGTACTATGTTCTATGGGGTCTATAAGTTTGTTGGATATGCAAGGCACCAATATTCCAGAGAGCTCAGGCACAGTCTGCAGATGTTTAAAACCTGTTCCAATAACTGTAAGGACTCCAGGAACATAACTGAGCTGTACTGAGCTGCATTTTTTGATGTAAAATTCACGGGACCATGGAAACGAAGGGAGCTGGGTATATTCAGCATTCCAAGCTTACCATAAGGAAAGGCTAATTACTGAATTCCTGCTTCGAGCTGATTATGTGTCTGCAGCACAGGAGTGGTCCAGAGAGTTAAAGCTGTCCTGCTTGTTGGCCATGAGAAACTCCAGTCTACAGCTCTGGTCATGATCAAAGATCCCCACCATCCGGGCCATGCCATCTTCTCACAGCTACCATCGGGCAGGAGGTCCAGAAGCCTGAAGTCCCACACCACCAGGTTCAGGAACAGCTACTTCCCTTCAACCATTCGGTTCTTGAACCAACCTGCACAACCCTAATCACTTCCTCAGTACAGCAACACTTATGACCACTTTGCACTATAATGGACTTTTTTTTGTTCTAATTGTGTTCTTTCTTGTAAAAACTGTGTATAATTTATGTTTAATTTGTTTTTCTTGTGAATGCTGCTTATCTGATGTTCTGTGCCTGTGATGCTGCTGCAAGTAAGTTTTTCATTGCACCTGTGCACACATGGACTTGTACATATGACAATAAACTCAACTTTGACCATATTAAATTGCATTTACACTAGACCACTCCCTCCAGTTGATGCACAGTGAGGGCAGTGAGTACAGTATTGGTCTCACCGGCAGAAGTAGTACCAGTACTGAGTTATACTGTCAGTGCGTGCTGTTCCTGGTACATATGGGGATACTCAGAGTCCACCTGGTTGATCTTTGATGGTTACTTCCACCACCCGGTGTATGAAATCATGAGAGGCATAGGGTGAATACACACAGTCTGTTTCCCAGCGTTGGGGAATCAAGAACTTGAGGTCATAGGTTTCGGGTGAGAGGGGAGAGATTTAAAAAGAACCTGAGGGGCAACTTTTTCACCCAGAGGGTGGTGCATAAATGAAATGAGCTGCCAGAGGAAGTGGTTGAGGCAGGTACATTAACAACATTTAAAAGACACTTGCACAGGTACACGGATGGTAAAAGTTTAGAGGGACATGGGCCAAACGTGGGCAAAGGGGCTCCAGATTCCAACATCTGCAGTCTCTTGTGTCTCCTGAGGGAACTGAATGTAGTATCTCTAAGTTTGTCAATGGCGCTAAATGGGACACTGAGATGATTTAGACAAATTGAGTACGTGGGAAAAACTTGGCAGGTGAAGTATAATGTGGATAAAAGTGAAGTTATCCACACTGAAAGCAGAAAGGCTGAGTATTATTTAAACGCTGATAGACTGGGAAATGTTGATGTACAAAAGGATCTGGGTGTCTTTGTACACCAGTTCCTGAAAGCAAACATGCAGGTGCAACAAACATTTAAGAAAGCAAATGGCATGTTGGTCTTCATCGCAAGGGGATTTGAGCACAGGCGCAAGGATGCCTTGCCACAGCTGTACAGTGCCTTGGTGAGACCATACCTGGAGTATTGTGTGCAGTTTTGTTCCCCTTACCCACTGCTTTCCTTAGAGGGAGTGTACTGAAGGTTCACCCGACTGATGCCTGGGATGGTGCCGCCATTGTATGAGGAGTGATTGTGTTGATTAAGCCTGTATTGACTAGAGTTCAGAAGAATGAGAGGAGGTCTCACTTTTGACAACATTTTGACAGAACTCAATAGGCTGGATGATGCTTCCCCTGGCTGGGGCGTCTACAGTCACAGTGATTTGGAAGAGGCTGAGGGTGGTGAACCAATGGACTTCTCGACACAGAATGTGTGGAGGCCAAGTTGCTGAATATACTTAAGGAAGAGATAACTTGACCTCTAGATACAGAAGGTGTCATTACAGTGTGGGGAGAGGGGGCAGGATCAGCTGTGATCACACCAAATGGTGTTGCAGGCTAGAAAGGCTGAATGGCGTTTTTCTGACCCTCTGTGAGTGTAGGTCCAAACTGCTCAATGGACGAGGAACTCGGGTAGATGGGCGGCACAGTTCCAGTGACCCAGGTTCGATCCTGACCTCAGGTGCTGTCTGTGTGGAGTTTGCACGTTCTCCCTCTGACCACATGGGTTTCCTCCAGGTGCTCCGGTTTCCTCTTACATCCCAAAGGTGTGCAGGTTGGTAGGTTAACTGGTCGCAGTAAATTGCCTCTAGAGTGTAGGTGAGGGGTACAATCTGGTATTGGTTTATTCTCACACATACCGAGATACAGTGAAAAACTTTGCGTGTCGTACAGGGAAATTATGCTGTGATTGAGGTAGCAAAAAGAAACCAGAATGCAGAATATAGTGTTGCATTGATAAGGATGTGGGGAGGATCTGGTCAAACTCTGGTTACCAAGAGGTGATCAGCATCTCAACTAACAATTAGCATGTAGGGCACAATCTTTTCAGTTTTTACTAAGCATCCCCAAAGACCTACTTAAAAATGCTTAAGTTTTTTTTTACACACCAGTAATACTGTGTTGGGAATTTATTTTGTGATGTCAGCAGTGCAATTTTCTTTGAGATAAGATGAGATTTCTTTATTAGTCACATGTACATCGAAACACACAGTGAAATGCATCTTTTGAGTAGAGTGTTCTGGGGGGCACCCCATAGAAAATAGAGGAATTGCACACAGACTGTTGGCCAGTCATAAATGTCCGTGGACAAGCAGTAGAATCAACTGGTGACCCGTGGGCTGTGATATACAACGGTGAGCAGGTATTCATTATTGTTATCACGAGTTGCAATTATTATAGGAACTGGAGGTTGTTGCATTTGTCTGAAGCCTTTCTTTTCAACAACCAAAAATACCCAGTTTTGCCAAACAAAGATGGTAACTGATCAAATAAAATCAAATATAAAAAGCAAAAGATTCAAGCTTTAATCATTCTCCCTGAACTATGAGCTGTGAACTATAATATTTTAATGTAAAATATTAATGATTTGATTTCAGACACAACAAGCAATAAACTTGCAGCCAGGGCAGGATTCAGGAGTGGGAGATCTGTTATTTCATTCTAAGGAGAGTGGCAGCTCAAAGTCAAGGTCGAGTTTATTGTCAGATGCACAAGTACATCTGTGCACAGGTGCAATGAAGAACTTACTTGCAGCAGCATCACAGGTGCAGAGTATCAGGTAAGCAGCATTCACAAGAAAAACATAAATTAAACATAAATTGTACATAATTTTCACAAGAAAGAACACAAGAACACAAACTTTTCTTAAATGTTACAATTGAACCCACATGCACTACTTCCACAGGCAGCTCGTTCCACACTCGCACCACCCTCTGGGTGAAGTAGTTCCCCCTCAGATCCCCCTTAAATATTTCACCTTTCACCCTAAACTTATGATTATAGTTCTAGTCTCACCCAACCGGAGGGGAAAAAGCCTGCATGCATTCACCCTATCTATATCCCTCATAATTTTGTATACTTCTACAAGACCTCCCCTCATTCTCCTGCACTCCAGGAGATAAAGTCCCAACCTGTTCAACCTTTCCCTATAACTCAGGTCCTCAAGTCCTGGCAACAACCGTGTAAATTTTCTCTGCACTCTTTCAAGCTTATTGATATCTTTCCTGTAGGTAGGTGACCAGAACTGCACACAATACTCTAAGTATGGCCTCACCAACATCTTATACAACTTCAACATAACATCCCAACTGTTGTACTCAATGGCCTGATTTATGAAGGCCAAAGTGCCGAAAGCTCTCTTTAGGACCCTATCTACCTGCGACATCACTTTCATGAAATCATGGATCTGGATTCCCAGGTCCCTTTGTTCTACTGCACACCTCAGAGCCCGACCATTCACTGTGTAAGTCTTACCCTGGTTTGTCCTCCCAAAGTGCATCACCTCACACTTATCTGCATTAAATTCCATTTGCCATTTTTCAGCCCATTTTCCCAGCTGGTCCAGATCACTTTGCAAGCTTTGATAGCCTTCCTCACTGTCCACTGCGCCCCCAATCTTGGTGTCATCCGCAAATTTGCTGATCCAGTTTACCACATTGTCATCTAACTCATTAATATCGATGATAAACAACAACAGACCCAGCACCGATCCCTGTGGCACACCACTAGTCACAGGCCTCCAGTCAGAGAGACAACCATCTACTGCCACTCTCTGGCTTCTCCCGCTAAGCCGACGTTGAATCCAATTGACTACTTCATCCTGAATGCCAAACGACTTAACCTTCTGGACCAGCCTCCCATGTGGGACTTTGTCAAAGGCCTTGCTGAAGTCTACGTAGACAATGGCCACCGCCTTTCCCTCATTGACCTTCCTGGTAACCTCCTCGAAAAACTCTATAATACTGGTTTGACATGACCTGCCACGCACAAAACCATGTTGACCATCCCTAAGCAGGCCCTGTCTGTCCAAATACTTATACATCCTGTCCCTTAGAATACCTTCCAGTAATTTACCCATGACTGACATCAGGCTCAGCGGCCTACAATTTCCCGGCTTATTCTTAGAGCCTTTCCTAAACAACAGAACAACATTAGCTATCTTCCAGCATCTCACCCATGGTTAAGGACATTTTAAGTACCTCTGCCAGGGCCCCTGCAATTTCTGCACTAGGCTCCCACAAGGTCCAATGGGACACCTTGTTGTCCTGGGAGTTTATCCACCCTAATTCACCTCAAGACAGCAAGCACATCCTCTTCTGTAATCCTGATATGGTCCATGACCTTACTACTCTTTTCCCTCAGTTCAATAGACTATGTCAGTCTCCCGAGTAAACACAGATGCAAAGAATCCACTTAAAATCTCCCCCATCTCTTTTGGCTCCATGCATAGGTGACCACACTAATCTTCAAGAGGACCAATTTTGTCCTTTGCTATCCTTCTGCTCTTAATATAGCTATAGAAACCCCTTGGATTCTCTTTCACCTTGTCTGCCAGAGCAACCTCATGTCCTCTTTTTGTCCTCCTGATTTCTCTCTCGTGTTCCCTTGCACTTCTTATACTCCTCAAGCACCTCATTTGATCCTCCCTGCCTATACCTGATATTCACCTCCTTTTTCTTTACCAGGGCCTCAATATCCCTCGATAACTAAGGTTCCCTGAACCTGTTAGCCTTGCCTTTTATCCTAACTGGAACATACAGATTCTGTCCTCCAAATATTTTTCTTGAAGGCCTCCTACTTACCATGCATCTCTTTGCTGGAAAACAACCTATCCCAATTCATGCCTACCAGATCCCTTCTATTGCTGTCAAAATTGGCCTTACTCCAGCTTAGAATCTTAACCCTAGGACCAATCCTACCCTTTTCCATAATTATCTTGAAACTAATGGAATTATGATCACTGGATCTAAAGTATTCTGCTACGTACACTCTGTCACCTACCCTGTCTCAGTCCCTAAGAGGAGATCCAGTATCGCGGTCTCTCTAGTTGGGACCTCTACATATTGATTAAGGAAACTTTCTTGAGCACATTTGACAAACTCATCCCCATCCAGTCCTTTTACAGCATGAGAGTCCCAGTCAATATGTGGAAAGTTAAAATTACCAACTATCACAACTTTGTATCTCCTGCAACTGTCTGCTATCTCTCGACAAATTTGCACCTCTAAATCCCACCGACTATTGGGAGGTCTACAATATAGTCCCATTAACGTGATCGTCCCACTTTTATTCTTCAGTTCCACCCAAATTGCCTCAGTAGTCGAGCCCTCCGGTATGTCCTCTCTGAGCACTGCCGTGACATTTTCCCTGATGAGTAATGCCACCCCTCCCCCTTTAATACCTCCCCCTCTATCATGTCTAAAACATCGGAACCCAGAACATTGAGCTGCCAGTCCTGCCCCTCCTGCAACCAAGTCACACTAATGGCTACAACGTCATTATTCCACGTAGGGATTCATGCTCTAAGTTCATCCGCCTTACCTGCAATACTCCTTGCACTGAAATAGACACAACTCAGAACATTAGTCCCACTGCGCTCGACCTTTTGGTTTCCGTCTTTGCCTGTAGTCAAAACATCTACTTTCCCCACAGCCCCTCCACTTGCTGCCCTGTCACTCTGGTTCCCACCACCCCCCCCCCGCTACTCTAGTTTAAACCCCCCCCCCCCACTTCCCCCCCCCAAGCAGCACTAACAAACCTTCCCCCAAGGATATTGGTCCCCCTGCAGTTCAGGTGCAAACCGTCCTCTTTGTATAGATCCCACCTGCCCTGGAAGATGCCCAATGGTCCAAAGACCTGAAGCCCTCCCCGCCCCCCCACCATCTCCTGAGCCGTGTGTTAAACTTCACTATCTTCCTAGTTCTTGCCTCACTAGCATATGGCATGGGTAGCAATCCTGAGATCACCACCCTGGAGGTCCTGTCTTTTAACTTAGCACCTAACTCCCTGGACTCACTTTGCAGGACCTCATCACTTTTCCTGCCTATGTCATTGGTACCAACATGTACCATGTCCTCTGGCTGCTCACCCTCCCTCTTAAGAATGTTGTGGACCCAGTCCGAGACCTCTGACCCTGGCACCTGGGAGGCAACATACCATCCAAGAGTCTCGTTCTGGTCCATAGAACCTCCTGTCTGCTCCCTGACCAATGAATCCCCTATCACTACTACTTGTCTCTTCTCCC
The DNA here is from genome assembly GCF_009764475.1 of Pristis pectinata. NCBI lineage: Eukaryota > Metazoa > Chordata > Chondrichthyes > Rhinopristiformes > Pristidae > Pristis > Pristis pectinata. The sequence goes on from NC_067430.1 coordinate 28,329,960, forward strand.
CTCTTCCCTTCTGAGCTAAACTCAGTGCCCAAGACCTGACTGCTGTGGCTTTCCCCTGGTAGGTCACCCTCCCAATGGTATCTAAAACAATATACCTGTTATTGAGGGGAACGGCCACAGGGGTACCCTGCACTGACTGCCTATTCTCTTTCTCTCTCCTGACAGCCACCCAGCTGCCTGCCTCCTGCAACTTAGGTGTGACTACCTCCCTGTAACTCCTGTCTATCAACCCCTCAGTCTCCCGAATGATCCAAAGGTCATCCAGCTCCAGTTCCCAAACACGGTCTGTAAGGAGCTGCAGCCGGATGCACTTCCCACAGGTGTAGTCACCAGGGACACTAGAGGTCTCCCTGACTTCCCACATTGTGCAAGAGGAACACACCACTGCCCTGGGTTCATTCCCACTGCTCTACCTGTGCAGTAATAACGAAAGAAAGAGAACTTAACAGAACCTCACCTTAGCCTCCACCTCTAAGCCTCTTGAGCCAAAGCCTCAGTTCCCCCACTCTTACTCTTGGCCACTCTGCTTTACTCTACCTGCTTTTTATTGGCTGAATTGCCACGCACTTAGCCAATCAGAAACAACTTTTACAAAAAAAGCTGCTGGCTCCTCTCCTCAGCTGCTCTGGCTGCTGGAACTGCCTTGGTAAAGCAGCCAACATAATCAAAGACCCCTCCCACCCCGGACATTCTCTCTTCTCCCCTCTCCCATCGGGCAGAAGATACAAAAGCCTGGAAGCACGTACCACCAGGCTCAAGGACAGCTTCTATCCCGCTGTTATAAGACTATTGAACTAGTACGATAAGATGGACTCTTGACCTCACAATCTACCTCATTATGGCCTTGCACCTTACTGTCTGCCTGCACTGCACTTTCTCTGTAACTGTAACACTGTTATTGTTTTCCTTTGTACTAGCTCAATGCACTGATGTGATGAAATGATCTGTATAGGTGGCATGCAAAGCAAAGTTTTTCACTGTACCTCAGTACATGTGACAACAATGAACCAATTTACCAATCTTAGGTAGATCAAGCAACCACAGCTAATTACCCTGAATGTAAGAAAATAAGGGAGGAATTGATGGGCACGTTCGGGCAACCGGTAAATTCGCTGCCTCCCGGCGACGGAGACCCGGGTTCAGTCCTGACCTTGGGTGCTGTCTATGCAGAGTTTGCACGTTCTCTCTGTGACTGTGTGGGTTTCCTTCAGTCTGGCACCTGACTGAAGGAAAGATGTGTGAAGGAAAGAAGGGCTGAAGGGCCTGTTTCCATGTTGTATCTTTCTATTACTCTGTGACAAGTTACAGGGAAATAGGTCGGGGAATGGGACTGATGGGATTGCTCTATGGGATGACATAGACGTAATGGGCCAAATAGTCTTAGAGAACATGAAAATGCAGCCAAAACCATCTTCAAAACATTTGTCTGCTCCCTGTCTGTTGATTATCTAAGCTTACTGCACACAAATTGACCCACCTTTTCCTAGTATTCCAGCAGGGGCACTTCCGAAGTAATTTGTCACTTGTGAAAATCTTTGAGATGTCCCACAGATGTGAGAAGGCAAGTTGCTTGTTAAGGCAATCTGGCTAAATATCAAAATGGAAAAAGGGTCCACAATTCTAGTACTATCCAAATCTTGTTTCTTGGTCTCAATGTTATCACTAGTCTCTCAAAGGGCAAGGCCTTATTTAAGTACACATCTGGAAGTAACCTGCTGCGGGAAAGACTGCTGTCTGACACGTTCCACTGAGGGCTGTGTCATATGGCATGTGGTACTTATTATCGCCATGGGATCAAATTATAACTTTGAAGATAAGTGTAATGCAATCAACAAAACTCTTGTTGCTTTTATCTTACTCTGCCGGATCACCAGTAGCCACGTGACACTGCATAAGATCTCCCCAACACAAGTGCCTTTCTTGCTATACCAAAATCCATAAAAATAACTGCTGGCATTCCAGTCAAAACCACTAATAGTGGGACTACACCCCTCTGTGCATCTGCTGACCGCTGTACTGTTTTACACTGGAAGGAGCGGAGATGGAGCATTTGCACGCCATCGTGAGGACCTCTGACGAATGGTTCCAGCTCTGCCAGGATGAGGGACCCAAGGCCTGAAGAAGGCCATTCAGCCCCTTGAGTTTCTCCTGTGGTTTCACTT